>NC_141996.1:23436358-23759858 GCF_049901715.1 Pseudonaja textilis
CCCTGAATTTTAATATGTTTAGGTAAATTATGAAGTCCTTCTTGGCTGCACAGTACTTGGAGAGTATAGCAAAAGAGTTTGCTTTGATCTTATGAATACAATGTTTCTCTTTGTAGTTCAAGGAAATAATTTTCCTACATTACAGTAATCAGTTTGGGATCATCTTAATTGCTAACAGCATTGTTCACAAAACCAGTTGAAGGTGGAACTGAAAAGAACAAAGACCACTGGACCTCAGGATTAAAAGCAAGTTAGAGGATTATGAATCCCAAATATGGAGTGTTTCTCACTTAAAACAAAAAGTGGGCTAATCTATAATCTATTTATATAATTTTTTATAGGGAAGACGAAGAAAGGGGGCATTAGAGCTGAAAAATGGAAAATGTAAATATTGTCTAAAATCTAGCAGTGATTCACACTGCCGAATAGTCCACACCTCTTCATTCGGTGCATCCTTAAATGGAAAAGGGATAGAAAGGATGCTTCTATGTGTATTAGGATCCACAGGTTTCACAGAATCACATTCATCATACCGTAGCAAGCTGAGAACAGAAATAGAAAAATCAAAACAGCAACAAAATACACTTATGGTAGAATATATGGACACTCACTGACTAGAAAAGCAACTTTATGGGTGGTGGCAGAAAAGATACAACAGTTGGTATTTAAATACAGATAGCTAGGATTAAGCTTACCCACAAATGTATTTGGGTTCACCCTTTACATTTATTTAAAAAAAACACCTAAATACACATTCCAGAAATTAAGATGAAGCTGCTGTTTGTCCAAAAGCTGCAAGGTTTGACCAGGGCCCCTAGATCCCATCTGGAAGGGATCAGCCCCTATTCTGGGTTTCTCCTGGATTCATGGCTTCTGCCTGATCCTAGGTTTGAGGCTGTGGATAGGTACTGATTTCACAGCCTTGGCAGTTTTATGCCAGTTTCAACCCTTCTAACAACAGCCACTTACATGTCTGACACTTGATTACTGCGGTGCATTCTAATATAGCTAGGAGGATTAAATGTTCGTTATGTTTAAAAGTATTTTTGAAAGATTAACCAGGGTTGGGGAGAAAAGGAGTTATTTTCTTATCTTTGCAATTGTTCCATTATTTCCTTATTCCCTTACAAACGTATGCAAAGTGTCTTAGAGTCTCATTCAGATTTATGTAGTTGCTATGAAACTGAGTGTTAATTTAAAAATT
Organism: Pseudonaja textilis; assembly: GCF_049901715.1. Lineage (NCBI taxonomy): Eukaryota > Metazoa > Chordata > Lepidosauria > Squamata > Elapidae > Pseudonaja > Pseudonaja textilis. Next base: position 23,437,563 of record NC_141996.1, read on the forward strand.
AAAATAAAAAAACTAATCTCTCTGCCTTTGAATACACAAGCATCTTATTTAATTAGCAAGTATACACACATACATATATCACACAGTGCCTGTTGATTTATCGCTGAAAAATGCTTCAAATTGATTCTGGTAACATCAAAGTCAGGCAGGGTGGAAATAGCCAGTGCATAGCAAACATCAGCCTCAGCAAATGACAAATAATCAAACAAGGAGGCCATGAGAAGGGAACAGAAGACCTCAAAGCAACTGTGATCACAAGGGCAGATTGACAATACAACCAAGGAAAAGTCATTAAAATGGTTCTCCCAATGAAATATAACCATTGTGTGCCTTAATGATTGCCAAGATCTTGCTATTATACCAATGTATGGTTTTTGCTAAATATATCATGCAGATCCTAATAGCAATAAATTCCATGTTTGATGTCCCACCTAGCCCTCCCAATAGAATTATTAGTGTGGTGGTCATTATTATGATACAATTTATCTATCACATTCTGACATAAGGAACATAAAAATTTGGGGAAGTTCTATATGGTGGACTCCCAGAATCCCTTACTACTACTACAGTAAAACAACAGAACAGTGGAGAACCATTATATCTTTTCCTCCTGAATAGATTTCCTGGGGGTGGGGTGTAAAAGGTCATAGAATAAGAGTGAGAAGAACACAAGAGGATTACAATTTAAAGAAAATATCACCAGAGACGTCTTTGCTGGCAGTAAATTTCTTCCTCAGCAGATGTTCCCTTACACTATTGCAGTTATAGAGATCAAAAGAAGATTCCTACATAAACTGCCTTCAGCTCATGGAGGAGATGTAGGATACAAATAAATAAATACTCTGAAAATGAGAGACTGAATTTACATGGCAAGGACACATATTACATAAACACTTCATCAATTCAGTAATTACCTTTTCCCACCATTCTTGGCAGCAAGATCTTCCCTAATTGTAAAGAAGCTTATTAAATAAAAATGATGGTAACAAAAATAGGTCCTCTGAATCAGCAATTACCTCAGCTGAAAAGCTAGTATTTTATAGTTAAGAAGCCACTGGACAGAACTATAACTGTCAAGAATAATACATACATCTGCCAAAACTTTAAAAAGAGAGGGCATCAAGAATCCTGGGCAGAATCCAACCTATTCTGCCTGTACTATTGATAAGTGAATAGCACGAGGGCATGATGTTGCCTCTTTCCTAATTTACATCCCCCCTCATTGGTAAGAACAGACTCCCATCCCCCTGAATTAATGACATCAATCAGCAGGGAGTTTTGTAAAATGCATAAACCAGTCATTTTCCAAACCCTACCAGAAGATAAATGATTCCAGATGTTGGACTAAAGCCATTTTCCCACACATGCTACAATGTTTTGTTATCCATATTGGGTTATAATGTCTGGGATGTGTATGTGTGTGTGTGTGAGAGAGAGAGAGAGAAAGAGAAAGAGAAAGAGGTTGTATATAATTCAAAGAGTTAACAGCTAAAGCTTCCACTTCTGGCTAAGAGCAAACTGTGTTTTAAAAGTAGAATAGTAAAAGTTCAATTGCTGTACAAAGAATTGTAGAACTGATTGGTGCCAAGCAATGCAGTTTCTAGGATCTTGTGCAGAGTAACAACAGCAAAACAGCTCACCTCCTGCTTCCTATTAACATCTCTACTCATCAGAAACTAGATCATTTCCAAAGTTACTGAATGAATTACATTCATGTCATTTCTATCTCACAACTTCTATTAAAATACAAACATCAGTCAACTTAAAACTTCGTTGAAGATACAGATCCTTCCCACGCCACCCCAAACTCCCAAGTCGAAAGATAGTGTTTCTTCCTAAAGTTGGATGCAGATGACAAAGATTATTCTAGGATTGAAGTAAAAACACATTTAACTATTCTTACATGTACCAAAGTTATAATTCTCAATGAATATACATAAAATAAAAAAGAACAATTGAATGGATTTTGGAAGCAGTAATTTCTTTCCATTATTCTGATATAAATAAAGGAGTCAGGGGAATAATTTCTGCTTTTAACTTATTCTGACTAGGAAGAATACATTTTCTCTTACCACTACAAACATAGTTTCTTCCATTTGTTTACCATACATAGCTGTTGTCAGTAAACCATTTATATATATAGTGGACTAATCTTTAATGGTAATCTGACAAATTCTAAAATCTAGTAGAAAAAATAGCACTTAAATAAAACAACAAAGCTAAACTTGAAAAATGAGCAATTGAAAGCTTGTTTGCATTGTTTTCAAATAAACAACTGCACAATAAGCTTGGTTGCATATCTCACATTCAACTAAAACTGTTAAAACTCTAATCGGAAGAGCAAATGGAGATAGTTAGCATAGCAATAACCACATTCATATTGGAGGAAGCAGACTTACTTTGTGTAAAATTATCTTAAGGCTCGGCTAGAAACATTATTTCTTCTACTGCTTACTGAGAAATGTTCATAATCTGACAGATGGTTTCACTTTGCCATTGAGCATTTTCTCTTGCTTATCTCTGCCAGCTATTATTTCCACAAGGCTGTTTGCAGGACTGTGCTCTACATCTTTTCTGAACTAATCAATGCCTCTCTTGGCTTTGGCTGGTTTCTAGTCCCTCCTCCTGTTCTTGTATAAATGAAAACTCACAGCTGGATTGTCTGTAAACCATTTCTCATACCATGAGCTCCACTGGGTAAATCGTGCGATCAGGCCATGAAGCAACCCGCTGGAAAAACAATCACTCATCTTAATGAGGTTCATATAAAAGCCAACCAATCATGAATACTGATATCTAATGACTAGAGAGTTATGACCTACAAGGCCCAGGCAACCAGAGCTACACGGTGATGGGTCCAAGTTGACTACTTTATTATATTCTACCTATAATACAAAAACTTCCCCCAAACTGCTTGCCTTCTCTTGAGAACAAACAGATAAAGTTCCATGGAATATTTGTGCCACTCCTAGGCAGTGATGGGATTCAAATTATTTTACTACTGGTTCTGTGGGCGTGGCTTGGTGGGTGTGGCAGGGGAAGGATACTGTAAAATCTCCAGTCAGAGGTGGTATTTGCTGGTTTTCTGAGCTACTCAAAATTTCCCCTACCAGTTCTCCAGAACTGGTCAGAACCTGCTGAATACTTCCTCTGGTCCTAAGTCTCTTATGGCTACACAACAATTCAAGGCTCAACTCCAACCTTGCCTGGCTGGTAGTTTTCCAACAAAGCATGAAGAGCCTATCAAGATTATCCAAGCCTTCCTTAACCTAATACAAGTACCTGGTGAACCAAATAATGAATTTTTATATTAAGCTGATTTAAAATAAATGTACATGTGCAGACATAATAAAAGCAATCCCTTGTTTCCATCTTCCACTTCTGTTTCCATTTTCCACTTCTGTAGAAGTCATGAATCTGATTCTGGAATCATTGCTCTATTAGATAAGGATGAACAAACTGAAGGTTGATTCAGTCAAGCTGGATATTGGATTATATTATGAGTGCAGAATAGGTATAGAACTTGTCCAGGGTATGGTGTATTCCTATTGGATGAGTTCAGCCTCAATCTGATATTCGAATGTTGAAATGGCAACAGTTGATATAAGATATTTTTAATCAAAACTTCACTTTTTATATGTTAGTGGATCTCACCTGGGAAGAAATCAGACATCTCAGTCATCCATGGAGTAGTTAGTCATGATTAAACTAGTTGCTCTATGTATGGCAAACCTGACTTTGAAAAATTAAATTGGCTGAAATATGTTTATCAATATTATAATTAAACCCAGCTGAATAGTTAAGTATTTTAATGTATCAGCCTTTTTGGTTGCCAATTTGTTTCTTGATTCAATTCAAGGTACTGACTTTAACGATGAATATTTAAAATTATCATGGACCAGAATATCTCAAGAACCACTTCTTGCACATGATTCTACACAACTAAGTTGGTGTCTGCTTTGATTTTTCCCAGTATCAGAAATATAGAGAATAATTACTTGAGATAGTAAGCCTTACAATAAAAGTTAATAGACTGATAAAGAATACAATATAAGATATATAACCATTGGATGAATGTATAAGATTAAATCATAATGAAAATTAGAATATCTCGTATAAAATGATGGAAAAATAGTCAAATGAATGTTTAATAATTGATATTATATAAGTACAAGCTAGACCGATAAGGTGACAATTTATATAACTTGTGAGTAATGGTAAAAAAAGGATAGCACAAAAGATTGTAACCAACTGACACACTGTATGTATATAATTGAAAGAGGGCTTTATGTTTTTATGTTTGTTGTAAAAAATAAAAACTTTGTAAAAAAAAAGAAATATAGAGAATAAGTACTTGAGGATAGGTCATAATGAAAACATTGGAAATTGCTCTTAAATATGCCTACTCATCTCCATTGCTTTTTTAAAAGATAGGCATCAAAGACTACGTTATTCCAGCTTTTATGAAAGAAATAGGAACTTGTGCTTCTCAATTTTTTCTGAACTACAATTCCCAGGATTCCATACTATTGGAAGTCCTGACTGGAGACTATGAGCTTGGGTTCAGCAAGAGGTACATGCAAAGCATTTGAATGGGGCACCTTATAGGCACATTACCATAGCGAAACATATCCTCAGAAACCATAAAGTAGAGATATTTGCACAGCTGCTTCTAAGGCTATCTCACATTGTCAGAGCCTGGATGTGCATATATAGACAGACCCCTTTCCATCAGAACTGCCAGCGAAACAAGGTTTTTGTGAATGCACCTATGGGTTCTTCTTGGTCTACAGCTATTCATTTAGTGATCGTTCAAAGTTACAATGGCATCAAAAAAACTCTGGCTTATGAACATTTTCACACTTACGACTGTTATTGTTCTGACCCAAACCTTGCTCCAAGGAAACAAACATGAAACAGAGGTAACAGAAAAACCTTTTAATGATTCTTTACAAATTCCGTTCCTTCACGGTTAAAAGGCTGTTTCAAATTAATTATCTCTGATAAGAACGAGCCTTGCCAAGGTGGTGCAAGGCTGCCAAGAACACTAGATAAAGTTATTAAGAAAGATTTCAAACACAAAGAGACTCGAAACACCAACCAAGATATTCTGAATGTCCATAAGGCTTGAGTGCAAAAACTTCTTTGTTTCCTGCAAAGAACTCTGCTTTCTCAGCTGTCTTTTATCTCTTGGGGGAGGGGCCATTACCTTGCAGCCTTACTCCCAAGTTGCCCATGCTGCTGCAGCTGCTCTTTCCATCAAGCAGCCCTGCACACACGCGCACTGGGCACAGGCTCCTCAGGGACCTCTTCATCACTGCTGCCAGCCTCCACAATCTCCAAAGGCAGCATTCCACTCCCTGATGGTCCTGGCCCCATCCCTGCATCACACACAGGCCCCTCATCTGAGTCCTTGCTCTCCAAGACCTCAGCCATCCACACCTGCTGCCGGCGAACCACAATAGTTATAACATCCCTATGATCACATGATCAACATTTGGCTACTTGGTCAGTAGCATGCATTTATGATAGTTGCACTGCCCCTGGGTGTAAAGATCACCATTTATAACATTTTCAGCTTCCAACAAGCAAAGTCAACAGGGGTGGGTGGGGGAACATTCACTTAACAATCACGCAATTCATTTGACAACTGCAGTGATTTGCTTAAAAACTGTCTTGCTTAGCAATGGAAATTTTGGGGTCAATTGTGGTGGTAAGTCGAGCGCTATCTGCATAAGTTTAGAGACTCTCTAAAGCAGACATGGGAGTCTTCCAGAGAATGCAGTGCTTTACTAGTTTGAGGGAGAGGAGAATATTCCACTCAATGCAAAAATGCTTTTTAAAGTGCTGTTTTCAAATGCTTTATACAGCCCCATTTCCTACCTTTATATTTTGGCCTACCAATTTAAAACTTCTATTTAATATTTTTAGATTGCTCTCTGGCATTGTTCTTTTTATTCGAATTGTTAAAAAGGTTTGTAAACCAATGAGAGATTTAGGAGGCAGAAAATACAGGCTACGAATTAGAATACTAAATAGAGACGTACATATTCTTTGTACCTTTTAATTCAATTCAAAATCCATCTCTGGAATATTTCGGTATGGGATTTGAGTAATATGGCTGAGAAAACAAAGGAGGCCTCCGTACAAAAAGAATGTGCATAAACATATTATAGTAATCAAACAATTACTGTATTTTTAATTTGTGTGCAAATTAGGTCACTCCAAAAATGCAAAACGAATTAGTTTCTCCCCATACCGTATTAAGGGTGAGTGTGATTATTCTTTCTGCCTCTAACCATTTTCTGGATGCTTTATAAACCTTGTAAGAATACGTATATAGTATTGGGTACAGAAATATAACATGGAAAATAGCCCAAAGCATAATTGGAGCAAGCGGATAGTAGCTGTTTGGAAATGATCCTGAACCTATGAAGCAATAAAACAAGGACTAAAAGAAATCCGAAAGAGATTAGCATTTATCTGTATTGACAGATGCAACTGTTTTTCAGAGCTATGTGTGCATGTATGATAAAAGTGATTGACCAAACTTCAATCAGTCAAGACCAAAGTGAAAAAACAAAACTTCCAGACAATCTTAGATATTTCACTAAGTATCCCTAAATTATTGATTTCTCAATTGCTTTTAAGCATATAAAGTATTATTGCCTTCCTCAAATTTCCCAGATATCTTATCAAAAGCGGATTTGTAACTTTTGTAAGCAATGTCTTATGTCTTATACCTAAGGATATTTACCCATGTAGTAGGGCCGTATTAATATTATCCTTCTCATCTTTCCTATTACTTTTTCCTATTGATATCTTATGATTATATCATTTTATGTTTTATATTACACCAAGAGCTTATGCACTGGAAACAAATTCCTTATGTGTCCAATAAAACTTGGCCAATAAACAATAAAGAACTAGAACAAGGCAAATGGGAGCTACACCGTTGCTATGAAAATTTAAATATATTCATGTATGTTTTAATTGTATATTTTATTTTGTTCATTTTAGTTGCTTTGTTTATATTATTTGTTAAAGAAATAAGCAATTTTTGCACTTGTTTATCCAGAAGTAAAAGTCATTTTTCAATAAATATTTTATGAAATAAATAGGTTGGCCAAAGATGAATGAAGGCAGATATACACGTCCCAGAATAAAGATGCAGATTCCAATCTGAGTCGGTCAATCGGACCAGAAGTTTATTCTTGCAAGCTTTTGAACTCATGCTGGAGCCCCTCCTCAGGGAATTCTCTCTCTCCAACATGAGCCTGAAAGCTCAGAAGACTAAACCTCTAGTCCCGGTGATTGGATCCTGTGAGAAAAGATGATGTTAAATAATTAAATGTTTTGTGAATTTTGTATAACTTTATTAAAATTTTAAAAAGAAAAATAAAAACAATCGAGAACTAATATTTAGAGTAAAAAGAGAAGAAACAAATAAGGAAATAAGAAAGAACAAAGCTAAAAGTTGAGAGAGAGAGAAAGACAGAGACCGAGACCGAGAAAGAAATATCACTTTTCATTATAAAGGTAATCTAATCTCTGGTTACAACCTCATTTATACTTTTTTCCTATAATCTATTTTTAATCAACCAAATCGTATCATAATTCCTTTCTTCTGTCTCTCATACAGATACATAGATACACAGATGCGCACAAAATCAGTTTGGTGTACTGGTTAAGATGCTGGCTTAAAAACCAGGAGACTGTGAGTTCTAGTCCTGCTTAGGCATGATAGCTGTCTGGGTGACTTTGAGCCAGTCATTCTCTCTCAGTCCAGCACATTTCACAGGATTGCTGCGGGGAAAATAGGAGGAGGAAACAGTATTAAGTATGTTAGTTGCCTTGAATTACTTATGAAGCTGCCCAGAATCACTTTCAATGGTGAGAGGGGTTGCATATACATTTAATATATAAAATAAAGTAATAAATGTCAGATTAAAAAAAAACTTTAAAAAGTCAGGTTTCCAGTTATCATAAAACTTATCTCTATTTATTTAGCACTAAATATATGTCTAGTTAAAGCTGTCAATGTGACCATCTCAACAAGTTCTATCATCCATTCCTCTATTATGGGTAAAGTTGAATCTTTCTATGTTGGTGCATATAATAATCTTGCTGCAGTTATCATATACGATGAATGTATTTATGATGACTATGATCATAATTCATCACTTATATCTTTTATGTACACTGAGAGCATTTGCACCAAGACAAATTCCTTGTGTGTCCAGTCACACTTGGCCAATAAAGAATTCTATTCTATTCTATTCTATTCTATTCTATTCTATTCTATTCTATTCTATTCTATTCTATTCTATTCTATTCAAAACAAAGTTCCATAAGTTTTCCCCCCGTAGCTGTTTATCCATCAGCTCCAAAAGAAAAGTCTCTGGTTTCAAGAATATATTAATCTTTAAAATATTTTTTATTATTATAAAGTCCAAAGTCTTCTGATCCTATAAATGTTGTTTTATATGCTAATGCTCTTATGGATATGGCTGATGATTACACAATAATTTCTGAGCTTAAGTTTCAGAATCATATGGCCACACATTTTAAACCATTTAAATCATGACTGTAGAAAAAGTGCAATTTGCTTATGACTAGGGGAAAACATTAACTTCTTGTAGAAAAGGAAAATATAATTTCAATGTAAAAAAGTTAACAAACCAACAGTTGTAACTGTACCCAGTTTACATAAAGAAACAGGCAGAAGTGAGCAATACCACTACCACTTTCAAATCCAAGGTAACCTGGATGATGATGGGTTTGTGTCCCCATGACTTTTTGTGTTTAGAGGTGAATATAAAGGAGAATCCCAATTTTCTGTCCTGATAATATTGCAGATGATTTAGATTTTTATCCTGCAGACATTCTACACAGACATACCCCAAGCCAGTCCTAGCTGCACCACGAGGAACAACTTAACTGATGCTGTTTGATTCAACCATTAGAAAATGAGAACATAATTTTAAATGTTCCAGATGTAGACAGAAGCATATCTTTTCCAGATGCCATCTTTATTTTTTCTACAGTTGAAAATGTATTTTTTAAAAATGGGCCTAAATAAGATTACTATCAGTTCTTTTCCTCTGCAGAGCAAGACTAACATTAAGAATACATAATTTTATTTAATCAGCAGAACTGAAAAGCAATGGAAGAGATTTAAGAAAAATAGATTAAAGTCAAGATTAAGTATGGGCAAAACCATGTCTGAATGTGGGCGGTCTGAAAAATGACAGCAGGTCAAAGATCTGTGCAGTTCTACATCTCACCATCTAGAGTTCAACCATGGTTTTCAGAAGTATTACATAACAAGTTCAGTTTAAAAACAAAAGCATTATTTTACTATTTCACAATCATTTTTATTTCTAATTTCATGTAAAGAAATTGCCCTTGCTTTAATGAGCTATAGGGCAACAAATTATTTAAAAACAAACACTAATTTCTGTGGAATATCATTCATATACAGTCATCTTGAAATCAATTACAAAATTATGTGACTCCATAAACTTCCAAATTGCTAACTGGGTTTTTTTTTAAATACAATCACATAACATCAGTATTTTATCAACTATACTGGATCCAAACCTTTATAACTTAAACAATTTGAGTCCAGAAGCATCTTCTACCCCGAAGTGTTCTTATTTGTGTTGTTTTTGGATGATTCCTCAAGGAAGCTTCCCTGGCATCCATACAGTTGCTTATTGGTGCGGGTGGAAGTACTTCTCCTTTTCAAGAAATTTTAGATCTCAAATTGTAAAGACGATGAATATGTTTTATTTGCTCATAAAGTTCTATTTCCTATACAAATTGTGGTTTAATTTGATTATGTTTTCTTCTTTTTCAAGATATGTCATCTGATCATTTCTTGTTAGGTGGGTGAAAATAGAGATTGAATGTTTTTTAAAAATGAAGCCTGAAATTCATCAGAATTTTCTACCCTATTGTTCAAGTGTATAAAATACTTGCTAGGTATTATATGGGGAATATATCTGCTTTGCATTGTCTGCCAAATGCAGTAACAAAACCTTTAATTTCAGATAGTTCTCATGGTATTTCTGATTCTTTTGGGTGACCTTCTCATTAGTTTCAAGAATTTAGCCTCAAACTTCCTGATTTAGCCCTTGAATTTATCAGACTTCCTGATTTAGCCCTTGAATCCACAATATACCGGTAAAACATTTTCTTTATAAAAAGATGAAGTGTAATCTCATAGGTTATAAAAAGAAAATAACTACTTGTGAAGAAGAAATATGGACATGCAAGAACTCCAAAAAGTTTGTCTACTTAAAAATCTTGGCAAATAAATTACTTACATAAGTTGAGTTGTATTAACATAAAGAGAACATTAGGGCTAGGTCTTTGACAGATAGTGATGTAATTATCCACAGATGTTTATTTACCATACTGAAACCTTATACCATATTAAGTAGGTTTACACTGCCAATAAATTCCCATAATCAATAAAGCTGGAACTGAGAACTGAAAGGTTTTGGATGTTAGGCATAAGTAGGATAATTGTTATCTGTATATTGCAGCATCAGTATACTACAAAAAAAGGGATGAATGCTGGTTTTGCTTTTTTCCCTTCCTTGGAGGAGGAGGAGAAGGAGAAGGAGCATTCCCTCAATAATGTATCTTGCCCTCTTGAGCAAAATGCCTGTATGGCCGGGGAGGGGGAGAAGTCAAATAGCAAGAGCCGGCAAATAGGGTGAGCCTACTCATTCAAAAAGGCAACTGAGAACATTTTCCCCAAGCCTCCGTCCTCAAAACCTGGAGCTGGCATTCCATCTCTAGGACAGTGATATCAAGTTCAAATATGATCTTTGCTAAATTGGAGCCCTCCAGCCTTATTTAGACCACAATTTAAGAAATTCGAACAACTATAATCCTATTCCTAACACACCTAGGATTTACCTGTAATCTGTGTCAGTTTTGCATGTGATAATTCATAAAACTATCCTGTTTGTCTCCAGCATGTTACAAAAAACCCTGCACGTTTGAATTATTAAAAGAGAAACTTCATTTTCTCAGTAAGCATTCCAGCATGTCCCCGCTGCCCCCAGATATTCATCTTAGAAGCAAGGATGGAATATAAATGTGCAAACATTTAAAATAAACATTTTCATGATTACAGAAAAAAATGTCACCAACAAAACATATCTGAAATTAGATATTTATGTTTAAATAAACTTGCAATATTCATAATTTTCTAAATGTGCCTTGTGTTGCTAAAAAGTCTTAGTGTATGAGATTGTCAATTTGGGAGATTTTTGATCATGCCAGATGGAATACATCAATGCTGTGAAGATAGCTATCTCACTTTCCATTGTGCCAAGAAAATAGAATAACCCAAGACAAAGGTTTGATTCTTGGGAGATATCACAAAAGGTGGGCAACAAACATACTTGTCAATTAATGCTATGTAAGGCAGAATTAAAAATGCATTCATAGTTCTTGAAAAATGCCCTCTTTTTGAAAGAATGCAATGGACATTTAATCTTGAAATATAAGTAGTAAAGACAGTTTTACATTTACTGGAAACAATCTAAAAATTCCCAATTAAAAATAATGGATATTTTATTATATGCAAAGTTGCATTTTAAATATTGGAATTCTTTCTCAGGTGACTGATCTAAAACTACAATCCTACAAATCCTTACATGGGAGTCGGTATGGATGAATGCTTCTAGCTACTCTGGGTGATGTTAGTTCAAAATTTCCCCCCTAATTTTAGAACATACCTAACTGTTAGGAGTTAGGAGGAATCAGAACAAGCACAGGTGTTCACAAACTATGCAATCCATTTAAATTTTTTTAAAAGGAAGCATATTTTTCAGTCACCAAAGAAGTTACACTTAACAGGCTTATAGTAATTAAGCAGCTTGGAAAGTTGCTTTGCATTAGAAATTTGCTGCCAGAAATCTAACCAGAGGGAAGCACTGTGGTCCTTGTGTGTTATGCAGCTGTTACGACTTTTCCATTTGAGAGGAAAAACTTGCCTCCAGTGTTTTGGAGGCATGCGAGTATACAAACATGTTCATTAGTATTGGATATACATTTTGGGTTATTAGAAACAGATGATTAATTCTCATAGGCTGTATGAGTCTTAAATTAAAATAATTGAAGACTATGGAAAATATAAAATGAGGAAAGGCCCACTGACACTCTCTAGGCATCATCATCTATATACGTTCAACCTTGCTTAGGTGGCCAGAATCCTACCAAATAGCAGATAGGGAAAAAGAGAGGGAGGACCTAATTCATCTTTTGGGTCCTGATTTTAATAGATCATTACAGGCTTTGAGTATATCATACTGGGCTATTAATGTGCAGCCACCAGCTGCTGAAACCAAAAAGGGAGAAAAAAAGCTCACAATGCAATAGACTCTGGGCTCTGTAATTTCCTTATTCAACTCAAGTGTAGAGGCATCAGCAGGCTCCATTGCTTTTAGAAAAATAACAAAAATGGTGTCATGCTGTAAACTCTATCCCTTTCATTCATGCGTATGATGTTACAACATACGATGGCACTTTCATTGCAACAGTGCTAGTCTCCCACTTGACCTCTTACAGATGCTTCAGCTCAGGCACAATTGTTCACTTATATACATGAGGTAATGGAGTTTAAGTAATGAATTTGTATTAACAGAACTGTAAGAAGAGCTACAAAAAGAGATTATAATTTCTTTCGATGTTATTTCTACACAGTTCCATTATTTTTACATAGTTAATGGCTGCCAAATATTTGGAGGAATAGGAGGAACATTACCGCAGTCAAAAATTATTATAGGATAGGAGTGGATAGTGGTCAAGGAACAAACAGTGGCTAACCAGATTAATTTGAACATTCTTCTCAGTATGGTTAACCCCAGGTATCATTTCAGGATTGACAATAAATAAAACCAATGGTGGCTATAAGGTATCTGAAGAGGATAAGATTTATCAATTACTAAAAACATACAAGATGGAACTTTGTAAGCCAGCAAAAACTCCAATGAGTCAGGAATTTTGCCGCACTGATGCTCAAAGTTCAAAATTCGATAAGATGATCTATCAGTCGCTAATTGGTAGTTTATCGTACATTAGTAATTGGTCAAGGCCAGATATTGCCTATAGTGTTAATCAATTGGCACGATTCAATGCTGAATCTTGCCAATGTTGCTGACTGGCAAGCGACAAAGCGTATCTTAAGATATCTTAAAAGGGCAATGCACTATGCATTGTATTTGGAGCCAAAAGATGATTTGATTTTAAGTGCATATGCTGATGCAAGTTTTGCAACAGACATAAACATTAGGAAATCAACTTCAGGAATGGCTATACTATTAGGAAAAGCATTGATTGGTTGGAGGTCAATTAGACAGCAACACATAAGTATGTCCACAATGGAAGCAGAATTTTCATGTCTATCTTTATTATGTACTGATTTAATTCTGTATAAACAGTTATTGTTGGATATGGGAATAACTGTTAATGATTCCATTGTAGTGTATGAAGACAATCAAGCAGCCATACGGATGGCTACAAATATTGCTGTGAAAACGAGATCTAAGCATACAGATCTTAGATATCTGAATGTAAGGCAATCTGTAAAAATGGTTTAATAAGACTGGAATATTGTATGACTGAACAAAATATTGCTGATCAATTTACAAAAGCCCAAGGTGCAGTCAAACACAAAGAAAGTTGTGATGACTATGGGTTGAGGTTGTAAATAGATATATATATATATATATTATTATATTACCCCAAAGGGGAGAATGTTAGGAATAACATAGGTTACCTAACGTAGTTTGGGTAAAATAACATATATAAACTATGATTGTAAGTTTAAGTGTGTGTCACTTTAAACTGCAAAGCATGTAATTTTGGGTGCGGTGTGAAACCGCCATAAGAGGGAGCAAGAGAACCTGCTGTATTGCTGACGGTTGCTGGTTTGATGGATTGATGGTTTGCTAACTGCGTGTTCCCTACTGCTGAGTTGCTGAACGTTGGAGGAAGAAAGGAGGTTTGACTTCTTCATATCTCTACTGCGAGGAGATATATTACCGGACTGATATTTGTAAGTTTACTGACCTCTTTTTCGACACTGGACTTTGCAACTGTATAATCCCCGGACGGATTGAATTAGTGAATGACATATGGACTATTTTTGACTATGCTAAAACTATTACTGGAATAAACTATTTAACTAGCAGAGTGTATCTGTTTTACTGAGTGTAAGCTACAAAAACGTTTATCTCACATATTTTTACCTGCCTGCCTGACTGCCGTGCAGATTCTGCTAGGGTGTATCCCTAACAACTAGGAAGGAAACTAAAATGCAAAGGTTATTTAAGGCTACAATCTTTTCCCACACTACAACTGTGTGGGAATTGCCTAATAATGGCAACTAGAACTGCTGTAATTGCCATCCTAAATTGACAGAGCCCCATGATGTTGAGGCAGTGTGGTCTAGTGGTTAAAACATCAGGCTAAGTCTAGCACCTGGAAGTCCGTGAGTTCTAGTCTCACTTTAGGTACAAAGCCAGCTGGGTAACTGGGAGGGGCAGTCACTTTCCTTTAGCCCTAGGAAGGAAACAATAGCAAACTCTTAAACTCTGATTCATCTTCCTTTCTGAATCAGCTGAATCAGGTGATTTCGTAGTCTCTGAAGTGAGGAAGTGGCCAGTCAGGCAAGTGATGTGGAAGACACAAGAAAAAGCCGTGTAGAACAGGAGAAATAGCTACTACCAAGGCAACAATCCATTCTTTCCCCCCCCCCAAAAAAACTAATTTGAGAAAATGTCTCACACAGTACCCGCCCCAGGGGTGGGATTCTACCAGTTTGGACCGGCTCTATAGAACCAGTTGTTATGGTTCTGCCCAGTTTGGAGAACCAGCAAATCATGCCCCTGGCTGGCCCCACCCCTCTCCACCCGCTTCTCCCCTCCCCCCTCAGTCAGTCCTTATCACGCATGCTTCATTTTTTCTTTCCTGAGTCCCAGGGAAGCCTTCTGGGAGCAAACACGTACCCCAAAAGGCTTCCCTGAGGCCCAGAAGGCCCAAAAAATGGGGGGGGGCTTTGCTGCAAAAAAGAAGCCACTCACATGACCATGCCCACCTAGCCACTCCCACCTAGCCATGCTCACAGAACCAGTTGTTCCAAAGTTTGAATCCCACCCCTGACCCTCCCTAGTACACACAAAGATAATGTGAAGCACACTCAGACATGCAAGACTCTGTTACTATCGCTATTTCAATAAAAGTAGTATTAGACCTATATGGCATTGGTTTCTTCATCTGGTCTACCTTACAGGGCTGACAGGTATGTCAGTGGAGAAATAAAATGGAGATAAAAGAAAGAAAAGGTGAATAAAAATAAAGAAGCATCTACAACAATCTATCTTAAATCTTGATATGGACTCCTGCAAAAACTTTGGTGCTAATTATCCACACATTTGATTTGTTTGTTCATTTGGCCAAATTAATACGGCCACCTATCTGATATGTAGTGAATCAATGAATTAAAACATTAAAACAACAAATTAAAACATTTTACAAATCTATTAAGACAATAAGAATAGATAAAAAAAGATTATTAAAGGGAAGATATGACATATAATACAACCAGCACACAGGTTCCCTTATTACCAAGGCATCTCCAAGTTTGTTGAAAATAGCACATTTTGAGGGCTTTCCACAGGACCATAAAATTGAGGATGTTGTTTCAAATGACAGGTGCCATGGCAGAAAAGCCTCGTTCAGATGGAACTCCAGATGGGCCTAGAAGATTTACGTAATTAGCCTTACACTGCAGTACTTTTGCCCCCAGGATCTTGTGATCTTAGGTGAGAAATTCTCCTTTATATATAAGAGTGTCTTGAAGCCATCTCTTTGCCAGTAAAAGCAGCCGACAAAAGATGGTGCTATTGCAGTACTAAAAACTACCAATGCCTTTTGAAGGCTGGTGACAAAACAAACAAAGCCATTGACAGAGGCAGCATGGAGGAACTCATGAGTTAGGTTTGAAAGCAAAAATAGAAATACAGGCATGATTTCAGCTCTATTCCTTTGTGTGTGTGTGTGTGTGTGATGTGTGACACACATAAAAAAGAATTGGGGCTTGAATCTTGACATCAACCATCTCCACTCCCTCTTAAATAAACTTGAAATGATCTTTCAAATCCCCTATACACCAGTTTCTTGTTTTAAATGTAGATTTTGAGTTTTTTTTATTAATGCATCTAAATACACTATTAACCACTATAAAAAAAATGGGTGAAACAGTTTTAGATACAGACATGGGAAAGAGAGGCGCCTAGGGAAAAAGGTAATAGGTAGAATGTTTCATCTATAGAAGTTAATTTTTATCGTTTAAACCTTTCAGGAAAAAAATCCTGATGTGTGAAAAAAAAACACACCACTGGGAACGATTAAATTTGCTAATGTTTTCAGTCATGTGTGCTAGGAAGGGAGTGACATTCTACAACAATTGAATCATGCAGCATATGCCCTTAGGTGACTTTGTTCAAAACAGAAGCTCTCCAAATGTCATTTGGTAAATGAAAATAGAGCTGGAAACCAGTAATAAACCAATATCCCCAAGCTACAGATTTTTTAAAAAAGCTAATTTGATTAGAAATATACAGTGTGTGCTTTCTGCTTATGAGAGAGGGCAGTATTGCGGCACAAATGATTGATTCAAAAATCCAACCAACAAAGACAAATTTAGATTTTACCAGAAAATTATGCTATGATTTCTTACTACATGGGGGTTGAATTGCTGCATTATTTCATCTAGAATTTATTCATGAAACCAACAAATTTCATGATTAGTTGTCAATATGTCCTAATTACAGATATTAGTGTACATGCCTGGAGCACTTTATCTCAGCTTGATGGCCCTCAGAATTCTTGGAAATTCTGGCTTAAGGTTCACAAGTAGAACATGATCATAGCAGCACTTCGTGGGTTCTCTAAATAAGGCTACTGAAAAACAAACTGCTTCTACTCCCATCATTACTAGTAGCCATTGGTGAGTTAACACTAATGAAGTCTAAATTTGCAGCCATTACATAATTGTGGAAACAAATACTATAGTTTAATAACTTGTGAACAAGTATTTCCTTTTACTTGTCCTAATGTACAATCAGGCAGTTTCATCGGTGTCCCTAGTATTAAGAGAGGGATGAGAAGGGTAGACAGCAATAGCACTTACTTATATACCACTTTACAGTGCTTTACAGTCCTCTCTAAGCGGTTTACCCAAGTCAACATATTGCCCCCAACAATCTGGGTCCTCATTTTACCCACCTCAAAAGGATGGAAGGCTGAGTCAGCCTTGAGCCTGGTGAGATTTGAACTGCCAAATTGCAGGTATCCAGCAGTCAGCAGACGTAGCCTGCAGTACTGCATTCTAAGCACTGCGCCACCAGGGCTCAAATAAGATAAGCCAAAGCAGCTTCTGGAAATGTATTCATTTAGTACCTCAGCTTGTATGTTGCTTGATAAAGCTTACAAGTAATAATACAGAAAGTTAAACATAACAAAACTCATTGGGACACCATTAGAGATGGTATGGCTTTTATAAGTTCCCAAATGTATTTGTGAAGAGCTTCCATGGTCCTTTGAAAATGTAATAGGGAGAGTAGCTTGCAGTAGCCTTCCATCTCTTCACCCTCAGGAATCCATCTCATTGGGGAGTCAATGCAATACTATGCCATAATTTATACCACAGGGAAAATTAAAACCAAACCAAACATATAGCGCTGTGGTGGGATTCAAATTTTTTTACTACCGGTTCGGTGGGTGTGCCTTGGTGGACATGGCAGGGGAAGGATACTGTAAAATTTCCAATCAGAGGTGGTATTTGCTGGTTCTCCGAACTACTCAAAATTTTCACTACCGGTTCTCCAGAACTGGTCAGAACCTGCTGAATACCACCTCTGATATAGCAGCTAAGTTTTGTGTAAACCCATCAAGAAGTATGGCATTCAGAAATCAAGATTTGATTTGTGCATGGGCATGTATATGGCATCTTAAACAACTTCTTCATGAGGGACACAGCTGTCATCTATAAGGGATAAGGAAAAGTTGCATTTGGTAAGGTGCTCCTGACAGATGCATGCATGCCTGTACATGTTCCAAGTTACATTTTGCCTTCAGACCTGGAGACAACCCTACAGTGAAGAAGATTTTAACTGCCCCCTCCCTTCACTAAAATTCTTAGTTTGACCTGCCTGGAAACTTTGGTGGACTATTATTTCTGGTGGACCATGGCAAACCAAAATGGCTACACTCCTTGTCTCATGCATTATAGCCTTTATCTGGATCAGGATGATCCTGCTTTTTTCAGGAGAAAAAGAACCATTGGTTTCAGTCTGTACATACAGATCTAACATAATATGTAGTTTAGTCCAATAAACTCACAATCTCTTAGGGCTGCTTTTGACTTTTAAAGAAATTTATGGACAAAATTATCTGATGCTACATTTAGTCCCCATTTTAATCCCATGTTAAAGAGATCAGATATATCTGATTGGATAGAAAGAATGTAGAAATGGGCTTTGCCTATTATAATGTTCATGGATAAAATCTATTTATCTGTATGGTAGCTAGAAATCATTACCAACCAGATGACAGCATCAATCAAAACTACAGAATTGGTTTGCAAGTTTGCTCTAATCTGAAGGAAAGTATGAAATAGATCTGAGGAAAGAACAATTTCAGTATCAGGTACAGTAACATATCAGTAGAGAAAAGTGATACAGATTAGGCATAAAGATATTATTTTTATTATTATTATTATCATGGGGGGTGGGTTCTTCCAGTTCTGTCCACCTCTGTAGAACCGGTAGCTCTGAAGAGCAGCAGACATAGAACCGGTTCTATGTCTGCTGATATTTTTGCTGACCTGCCCAACCGGGCTCTTACCTGACCTTTTTTTCCTGATTTTTTCAACTGCAGCTGCTGTGCGAGGCACAGCTGCAGTTAAAAAAGCAGGAAAAAAGGGCTTTTTGAAAGGCTGCAGGGAAGCACATTGTAAATCACCGAACCTCGTAAATGACTGAACTGGTAGTTAATCCTGTCAGATCCCACCCCTGATTATTATTAAGCATAAAATTGTCCCAATTTCTTGAAAAGTATTGAACCCTATAACTATTTTATTGTTTCAAATTTGCCCTTTCTGTTGTACTGACTAGGTGCATGCTTGTATCCATAGTGTTCTTGCAATAGATTTTAATGAGTTCTACTGTAACCCAGATCAAATTAGGTAAGGCACATATTAATATGCTAGTGTGTTTTTCCAGTTATTATTTTTTCATAATTGGTTTGGATGCAAAGCTACCCTAAGCTCTCCAGCTGCTTAGAAAATCAGAAAGAAAAGTATTACAACTGGAGAAGATAGTGAAAGTTATGATTTGCATTTCATTTGTCTTTTAAAATGAATCATGATCTATTCTGCATTTGATGACCTTCTATCTGCCTTTGGCAGTGTAAAAAGCTAGTCTCCTCTATTTGATTTAAGATAAACCCATTAGGAAATTCGAAGCCCACAAACAGAAACATCAGTTAGACTGTAGGTACATATATAAAGGGCTCTAATTTGTCAGAATTGATTGATTGATTAGATCATTTGATAAAGCATTATCGAATCTGTCTCCTTTGAAACTAGATTAGAAATCTGTGATCAATTCTTGTACAAGATAGCGCATCAGAGCTAGGATTCCTATTCATAACCAAAACTCTGATTCATTTAACTCCTCTAGCTTCCTGTTTTAATATGGCTCATCTGCAAATATTTGCAAAAGCATGGATAATCAGGGTTTGGGAACACAGAAAATATAGAGACACAAATTATAGCATGGCAGATTATTTTAAACTAGCAGGCATATTCTAATGAAGAGTCTTTAATTAATATGAATTATAACATCAACAATTTACATATATTTTGCTATGAGATCAATGATTTCAAATATGACTACTTTAAAAATTGTCAGGGAGATTTCAGCAGAACCTGGTGGCTAGTTTTGTCTCACTGTGCAGTTATATGTTTTGCCGTCATCTTCCTGTGCCATCTTTTACCACTTGCATCTTGTATAGCCATTTCAGTCCATAGCTTAAGACATTCAAGATCTTTTTGAATAATCTTTTTCACCTGAAAAATATTAGAGAGCTGTGGTGGTGCAGTGGTTAGAATGCAGTATTGCAGGCAAACTCTGCCCACAGCCTGGAGTTCAATTCTGATGGTGCTCAGGGTTGACTCATCCTTCCATGATTGATAAAATGGGGAGCCAGATTGTTGGGGGCAATATGCTAGCATTTGTAAACCATTCAGAGAATGCTGTAAGGCACTATGGGTTAGTATATAAATTAGCTGAGTTATTCTATCCCTTTCTATCTTAAGCTATTGTTTGATCACCTAGCATCAGCTGTTTGAGAGAAGATGGATTGAAAGTGGGTGTTTAGAAGTTGGCCCTCTCAGAATCACTGTTTCCTAAAGCAGTTCCAAGAAGATTCCACACCCATTTGCACTATTCACTTGAGGATACAGATAAACCTCCAAGTGGCCTCAATGATTCTCAGAAAGAATGCTAATGACCAGATGACTGTAAGGAATATAAATCCTTCCGCCTTCCACCATTCAATCAGAACTGAAGAAGCTTCTTGGATGAAAAGTGAAATGTCTTCAAGGAAAAACAAAGTCCAGTTGTTTTTTTGAAAAAAAAGCACCTTTGGAATGGATTGAAGCATTTCTTTATGCAGCCCAATGAATGCATAAAGAGTGTCAAAAAAGAATGGCCACTCAGTTTCCCCACCACCACCAATAATACAGTAATATTAAATAATTCATTCTTCTACTTGGGTACTAGAATTTTAAAAAGAGAAACTGCTTTGTTATGATTAGAGAACAAGTATAATCTCACCCAAAAATACTGCAGGCTATAGTTTTTATTTTACAACCACTCCAACTTTATATGTCAGTGTCAAGAATAGTTTCGCTCTCACCCCAGGCAGTCACACTGATGACCTGAACGTGAAATTTTTAGCAATCTGAATTAAAAACCAAACCAAACCAAAGACCTTCAGGAAATAACTTTGCCATTACTCTTCTGTGAGTTGAGTTCATAATACCCAATTCAACTAAAACTCCCAACCTGCATAGCAGGCAAGATGACTGAAAGCAGAAATATGTGAAAATGGTTACCAACAAAGTGTCTTAAAATGTCACAGGAAATTTCTTTGAGAAATCTTATGAATACTTCTTTCTTTCTTAAACAGATGCAACACTGTATATTCCATGAACTGAATGTACAAGAGCAAAGGGGGCTTAGTTCTTTCTCCATCTGATTGATGCTCTGGAATTTGCTACTATTGAAGCCAGGCCAGGAAGATCCAAGATTGTTTCAAGGAAAATCTGTGGTTCAGTGGCAGACCTTTTTTAATGGAAAAAAGTTCTATGCTTATTTCCTGGTATGTCACTATAAAGCTTTACAAGACTTTCCCCCCTGAAGACTAGGATAATCAGTGCTTGCAGTAGAAAAAAGTATTAGGTTTTATGTTCCCCAACAGGGGATGGGTAAAAAAGCAAAGAAGTAAAAAAAAAAATCAGTAGATTATTCAGTCATGGGGGGGGGGGGGTTCAAAGTTAGTCCTGAGAAACAGGATACTCATTAAATAGGGTAGTTAGTAGCAATAGCACTTAAGACTTATATACGGCTCATAGTGCTTTACAACCCTCTCTAAGCAGTTTACAGAGTCAGCCTATTGCCCCCAACCATCTGGGTCCTCATTTTACTAACTTTGGAAGGATGGAAGGCTGAGTCAACCTTGAGCTGGTGAGATTCGAACTGCTACTGCTAGTAAGAGGTATAATTAATGCCATATTGCATCTAATATTCCAGGACAAAGAAAAAAATGTGCTCCTTAGTTCTAAAAATCTAACATTTCTGTAATATTTTATATCATGAACAGTTCTACAGAACTTATCCCTTTGAATTTATTTTTATGCTCTTTGGTCCTGCTACATATATCCAATATCTTTTTTAAAAATGTCATCAACCAATAGAACTGTATTTTCTTAATATAGTTTAATTAGTTAAGAGAAAGGAGTAAGTAGCCAGTCTTTGGTTTAAACTATCATTACATTATAGACGTCATTCTATTTTTTTTGTTCAAACTTCTGAACTTAATAATTTCTGCAACTAGCCAAAAACCAAGAACACATATTTCATTTGAGTCATGCACATTCTTTCCAAATTATAATAATGCTTATTCCTAGAGTCCTTTTCATTAGTAGGAGGAAGCTACAATAAACTATTATAGAATCTATGTTAAAACTTTTACTGTGTTCTTGTGTGGCCCACCAGTAGTCAGTGGAGCTGGCAGCAGATTCGGACCGTGAGGAGGTTGGGGAGGAACATGGGCTAGTCCTGGAAGGCTCTGACGAGTACTCTGCATCAGAGGCAGAGATTGGGCCAGGGCTGTCTGACAGTTAGCAGTTGCCTTCAGAGTCAGACATCAGTGAGGCAGAACACTGGAGCCTGTTCCCAGTGTGCGCATGTGCAGAGCAACCAAAAGAAGGGAACAGCTAAGGAACAAGGGTTGACTTGGAGTAAAGTCACAAGTGGATGGTGAATGGCCCTCCCATAGGGAATAAAAGAGGAGTGAAAGGGGAGTGGGGTTTTGCAGGAGATAATTAGTTCATTTGGGTGAAGATCTCTTCCTCTGCTACAGTGTGGCATCTGAAAGATATTGGCCTGGCAACTCTCTAAGCCTGATAAAGGTCTGTAACAGTAAAATATCTTGAAAGATTGTTGGCCAGGACTTTGCTGGAAAGGAATTCACTGTAAACTAAATAAAAGGGGTTTATCGGGATAAGGAGTTCGCTTCATGCTTTTTTTTTTGTCAAGCAATTATAAGATAACAGGTATAAGTATAAACATAGTTATGAATACATGAAATGGATACATATAAGAAAAAAAAACAGTAGGACAGGGACGGTAGGCATGTTGGTGCACTTATGCACGCCCCTTACAGACCTCTTAGGAAAGGGTTGAGGTCAATAGTAGACAGTCTAAGGTTAAAATTTTGGGGGTTTGGGGAAGAAACCACAGAGTCAGGTAGAGTATTCCAGACATTGACCACTCTGTTGCTGAAGTCATATTTCTTGCAATCAAGTTTGATGCTGTTAATCTTGAGTTTGTATCTATTGTTTGCTCTTGTGTTGTTATGGTTGAAGCTGAAGTATTCATTCAGGTAGGACATTGTAATGTATGATTTTATATACTATACTTAGATCGGACCGAAGGCGGTGTAGTTGTAGGTTTTCTAGGTCTAGAATTTAGAGTCTGGTGGCATAAGGTATTCTGCAACAAGTAGAGGAGTGGAGAACTCTTTTTGTGAAATATTTCTGGACTTTCTCAACTGTATTAATATCAGATACGTAATGCGGGTTCCAGACTGATGAGCTGTATTCGAGTATTGGTCTAGCAATTGTTTCGTATGCTCTAGTTAGTAGTGTGATATTGCCGGAGAAAAAGCTACGCAGGATTATGTTAACAACTCTTAATGCCTTTTTGGTTATGTAGTTACAGTGGGCTCTAGCACTTTGATCATTAGAGATGAGTACTCCAAGGTCCTTGACAGAGTTTGGATCCTCAACAAGGTCTTGACTATTCAGCTTGTATTTTATTTTCTGAATTTTTTTTGCCAATATGTAAGACAGAGCATTTATTTGTTGAGATTTGAAGTTGCCATTTGTTTGACCATTCTGATACATAGTTGAGGTCTTTTTGAAGGGTAGCAGTACTGTCGGTTGTGTTGAATAGCCTTATGTCATCAGCGAAAAGAACGCTCTTAATATGATCACAGAGGTCATTTATGTTGCGTTTGAAGAGAGTTGGTCCTAGAACACTGCCTTGGGGGACACCACTGTTGACAGGTACAGAATTTGATAGGAAGCTCCCAATTTTGACCATTTGTTGTCTGTTTGACAGGAATGCTTCTATCCAGTTATGCAGGTGTCCAGAGATACCATAAGATTTTAGTTTTAGGAGTAGTTTGTCGTGTACCACTGAATCAAAGGCTTTACAGAAGTCTATCTAAATTACATCTATTGCTTTGCCCTGATTGAGTTGTGTAGTCCATATGTTTTTGCAGTTGCAGATTGCTGGATAGTTGATTAGAGAGTAGGTTGTCTGTTGGGGAAGCCTAGGTCAGAACAGTTCTTGACCTTCAGGTTAATCCAACATGTGTAAATATGATCAAGCTATTTTATGCATACATTTTTATGTACTAGAATTTATTTTGCAAGAGGGTTACAAATCTTAAGTGCTAAATGAAAAGGAGTGATGCACGT
The DNA here is from genome assembly GCF_049901715.1 of Pseudonaja textilis. Taxonomy (NCBI): domain Eukaryota; kingdom Metazoa; phylum Chordata; class Lepidosauria; order Squamata; family Elapidae; genus Pseudonaja; species Pseudonaja textilis. The sequence continues at coordinate 23,461,924 of NC_141996.1, forward strand.
CTTCTGGGGTCACATTGAAGGACCTGCTGTAATAGATTTGCCCCTGGAACAAAGAATCTTGGAACTATTTTGTGCTAATTCTGTAAAGTCTGAAAAAGTTTTTTTAAAAAAGAATGCTAATTTTGGTTCATAATGAGTAGAATTGTTCACCAGCGTGGGTGCACAGTGTCAATGGAACTATTCATGGCTCATAGGCAAAAAGTACTGAATGACACAGTCAAGTCTATTTCTAAAAGCTCCAAAAAGCATAATTTTGTGACTCATCTAATATGAATTCTTGAAAGCCTCCACCTTATTTACTTTCAAGAACATATGTGTAATCATTACTAAGTCCCCATAGTTTTTCCACAAGCAGTGTCAATAAATACTCCACATCACGCGTATTTACATCTTGTTCAGGATGTGGAAACTACCAACAAGAATAAAGGCAGCAGGAGAACCACATGGAGAAATGGCAGCCCTCCAGTAGGGGAAATTTTAAAAATATAATATACTAGATAAATATTTTTCAACTTCTACAATAAGGAAGGTTGATTCCAGATACAAAAAGTTAATGGAACTTTTTAATAAGGGATAATGTACTTTCACTGATTTCAATAAGTTCATTTGAAGTAAGGAAAGCTTTATCAAATCTGTTATTTGTTTAAATAATGTTAAAGTACTGTATAAGTATTTCAGTATAAATATATAATGTATATAAATGTACATTTTCATTTAAGATTTTGTTTTGTTAAATATCAAGTTATGTTATCTGTGATAAAAATTAAATTAACCACTTAAATAATACTACATTTAACAAATTCACACTACTAAAATTTAGTGTTTAAAATTTAGAGGGCAAGCAGTCACAAATGCTTGCCCTCAGATCTACTAATAGAATAGTACAAATATATAGTAAAACAAAACAACCACAACTTACCATTAATTCACAGTAAGACTGACAGGTAATTCAGATTCAAAGGCATGTAACTGGAATTTTAGGCATACATACATACATGCATGCATTAATTCACACACACACACACACACACACACACAAACACACACACACACACACATATCCTTGTTGCAGCTTTTAAAACCAAACTTATCCTTTACTTGGATCATAAGTGATCTTTGGAATATATATGTTTGATTAAAGGAATTTCAGGTAAATGCTATGTGAATGTTCCACACAAAAGTGCCATTAAATAAAAAATGCTAAAGTGACAATACTGCAATAATGGAAATAATTCTGTATTTTAACAACTGTGTAGGTAGTCTTTGGTTTTGCTGACTGAAAATTCTAAAAGTTGTGATTCCAATGTAACTTATGAAAGTCACGTTGCAGAAGACTATCACATACAAGAGCATCTAAAAAGAAGTCTATTTCTGCACCAGAGAGACATTCCTTCTGTGATTAATCATACTTGGCCAAATATTCTATTCTATTCTATTCTATTCTATTCTATTCTTTGTAATTACTCATAGCGTGATTCTATCTGACTTAGAAAATGACAAGAGGTATGGACCAACCTCATATTACTTATCCTCATGTGTACATTTTACAATTAATAAATATACCACAATGACATAGTACACAGTTGCCAGAACAACTCTTGCATTAAATTCTCTATTTCTGGTCATGCAAATTAACCCTAATAACACAATATCATCATCACACTGTTATCTATGTTCTCTGCTTCACAAAACCATCATTGTTATGCAAAGAGGGAATCTGAACTTTAAATATTACAGTTAACATGGACAAGAAGACATGAATTTGACACAGGAATACCATTTTTTGTTTACATTCATGTCAACAAGAGCAGGCATGCATATCATGCTAAACAATAAGGCAATTTGATTTTGGTCCAAACAGTGTTATCAACTTATCTAATGAATAGCATTCTTTGTAAATAAATTTGTGTTTTTACTAATGACATGTAAAACCTTTAATGAAATAGAACCCTAATGTTTGCTGAACCTAATTTTCTACTATGGACCTATCTGAAAACCTCAGTGTCACATAAATAAGAGAGACAAATTTTGTGAAAACACAAGAGATGTCCTTCTATGCTTGCCCAGGAAGTCAATAACCATCAGTATGGGGGAACCAAATAAAGACCTGATTTAAACCTCTCATATTCAGAACTGATTACCTACAGTGTGACCCAAGTGTTTTGTTGTCAAGTGTCACTTTTTATTTTTGTGTGTTTTAAATTGTTACTATATAATTTTTAATGGACTGCAAAATGCCATAAGATCTGTATAGACAAGTTACAATAAATAACACAAATAAATAAATCAGAAGTTTGGATAACTTGCAATATCTTTCTCTTTGATCAGTTAAATGCAAAACCAAAATTAATTTAGCTGTCCATCTTTTTTATACCTGTGCAATATCAGGAAGTCTTGCAAAACCATTGGCTTAACTTGGGAGGAGTGTAATTACATAATGTGAGAACCCTTGAATTAAAAGAAATGTGGTGTTTTGTTGAGCTAACGTCACATCAAACTTTTCATGTCCTTTTTATAGCAAGAGCTTCATGACAAAATATGCACTTTTACAAATCTTGTATGAAATACAACTGAACTAAAGCTTCAAATGCTGTCCCCCAAATGTGGTGTTTCTTTCTGGTGACATTTAGGAAGACCTTCAAAACTGAACTGTCTCCTTAATCTTTGACATTTGAGATTAGCACATAATTATATAAGGCTTGTAACTTTCTTGGTAAGCAGTGAAAGGGGGTTTGAGTTTTGTAAATGGACAGTTGCTCTCTTGCAATTTAAAAGTCTTTTTAATGAAAACTCCTATGGTCTTTATAAAACCATGCTATAAAAACCATGCTAATATTAAAATAGAAAATTGAAAGAGCCAATATTTATTTATTTATTTAATTTATATGCCATCCATCTTGCAGTTCGAAGCAGTTTAGTGTTTAAATGTTGACATTATACATTACTGAAACTGTTTACTCAGAGCACTCTTAATGCTAGCCAGATCCTAAGGGGAAGTTTAGGCAGTTCACACAGAGAACTTTTATAGCCGTTCTTTTTTACTGCAGCATGCTGTGCCCCTTTCAAATTTCTTTCTAAGGATTCAAAACATTCCTGAACACTATGGAATGGGATTTGAAGTATGGGCAGAAGACAGAGAATTATACAAATGGGGGCTGCAACTTAAAATAAAGTTCATACAAAGAAGTTTCTTTCTTCTCCAATGGACTCTTATTATTACATCCTTTATTCATCTACGCCATTTTTTGATCTTGGACAGAACCTCCTGGGGATATATAGCTTTAGAAGGCTATGTATATTATTTGAGAGAAATCACATAACTAGCATCTTTGTCTTTTTTTCTTCTTCAATTTCTCACTTACATATATACATACTCCATTCCTTACAACAGCTTCTATATTCCCACCATGAGAAATTAACAAATGGCAATTCATATGAGGCTGAAATAGTTTGACCCTTAAAATTCATTTAAATAAAGAGCATCACAACAAGAATAAAATTGAGGATTTTTAAAAAAACCGATATTTGGAAGAATTCTTGGAAAGATATTTGACAATGGACACAATTTTGTTGTAGAAATGGTTATTATCTTTTGAAATTTAATAAATAAGCAAGCTTTTGCTGTCAACTTATGACAGCATACGCTGACATGCATAAGTTACCTAATACATATATTATTTCAGAGGTATATATAACTAGCATCTTTGTTTCTTTTCTTCTTCAATTTTTCAGTTATGTATGCACAGACTCAATTTACAACAGCTTCTATGAAATTTAAATTCAGAAATTTTAAAAAGGCAATTGATATGGGCAGGAACAGTTTCATCCTTCAAACTCATTTAAATAATGGCATAAAAATGGACCTGTGGACATAAATATCAACCTTGGATATGTGACTTTGTAGTCAGATGGCTCTTCTGGTATCCTGATGGCTACCTATTTGATTCACTTGCTAAATCTTCAGTCTTGAAATTTTAGAATGAAACATTCTATATTTATTAATTGCACAGGTTTAGACTAAAAAAAGTGATATAATTGTTATATGTTTTTAAGAGAGTTTGGCAAAGACCAACACACAGCATTGTTGAATATCCTCTGTCAATTTCTGGAGCCCTATGGCCTTTCCCTGCATTCTGTTTTCTGATTCTGCCATTGATCTGTTCTTATTAAGGAAGGGGCACAACACAGCAGCTTCCATTCACTTTTCCCTTCCTACTTGGGTGGATTTCCACAAAAAGCATATTTTCTAGGGACCTAAAAATATGAAGCCTCTATTTGGAAATAACTCCTTGGTACATTCATTTCAATAAAATGTTTCATAATGTCCACTCTCCTATTTTTAATTCTTACAATTTTAAAACAAAAACTTTATGCACCACCACATGTAGTTGGTTTGGCTGTGGACCAGTGGTGGGATTCAAATTTTTTTACTACTGGTTCTGTGGGTGTGGCTTGGTGGGTGTGGCAGGGGAAGGATACAGTAAAATCTCCAGTCAGAGGTGGTATTTTCCGGTTCTCCGAACTACTCAAAATTTCTGCTACCAGTTCTCCAGAACTGGTCAGAACCCGCTAAATACCACCTCTGCTGTGGACTCCCTGATAGAAGAAGGACAAGCAGAATTTCTGATAGATGAAATTAGGCAAAACAGTTGAATTACTTACACAAATATAACATTAAAAATATCTTACACACACACACACACATACACACACACACAGAGAGAACACTTCCACACATACAACAAAAAACTATGGATCCATAGTAAGAAGATGACACATTTATTATAATAAAAAGTTAAAAACTAGAGAAGACACATAAAATAATGAACAACATCTTCAAATGAATTACATTCACAAGGAAAGAAGGAAACAACAGCACAGCCCCTTTCCTGGGTATTCTCATCAACAGATGAAACAACAGCAAATTAGAAAGACAAGTCTAAAGAAAAACAATTTACACTAAGCAAGTTCTTCATTATCAAGGTAACAACTCAACCTCTCACATAGAAAAGTTGGGTAAAAACATAATTTAAATGAATACAAACATATTGCAGCAACCCAGAACATGAGAAAAAGGAAGTACTCCAATATCTTCCAACAAAATAGATGATTACACAACTTTATCAAAAAGTTCCTGATCACTCAATTTACTAAAGTACAACTAACACAAGCTATGAAAACTAATACTATCACATATCAAAACATCTCAGGAACAGATCATTATAACTGCATAACATCACTGTTGCACATACACTTACTAAATCTCCCCCATACCTCTTAGTGTCCCAAAGGTCTGAGTAGCCCAAGAAGAAAAATCAGGAATCATCAATAACATATAATGTACAGTAATGACTGTAAGAGTCACTACTGTAAAATAGGACAAATAGGCAGAAGATTCATAGAGCATATCCATGAACAGCAAGTAGCAGTCAGAAGACATGATGAAAACTTCTTAATCTCACCGCATATGGACAAATTCAACAATAGTTTCAATAGAGAAACTGTGAGCATCTTAGGCCAAACTAAATGATAGGGGATTCTTGGAAGCTTGGCATTCAGAGAAATCAGTCATCAATAGACACATTGAAATAAACCACATTTGCATGCCATTCCAAAGAGACAATATAAAGGTAAGAAAGAAATAAAAAGACCAGAATGCATCCTTTCCAGCAGCCAACACTCATCTAAGCATGGACTAACACCAGACAAACATTCAAGCAGAAAACAATACCCTAATCACAGGCCTACGAAGGAGAAAACTACATTCTCACCAACACTGGGAGGGCAAACTGTATATAAACAGGGTGCAAACTCACCAACACTGATAATGTTATCTACAGGTGAAACTCAAAAATTTAGAATATCATGCAAAAGTTCATTTATTTCAGTAATGCAACTTAAAAGGTGAACCTAATATATAAGATAGACTCATTACATGCAAAGCAAGATAGTTCAAGCTGTGATGTGTCATAATTGGGATGATTATGGCTTATAGCTCATGAAAACCCCAAATCCACAATCTCAGAAAATTAGAATATTGTGAAAAGGTTCAATATTCTAGGCTCAAAATGTCCCACTCTAATCAGCTAATTAAGCCATAACACCTGCAAAGGGTTCCTGAGCCTTTAAATGGTCTCTCAGTCTGGTTCAGTAGGAATCACAATCATGGGAAAGACTGCTGACCCGACAGTTGTGCAGAAAACCGTCATTGACGCCCTCCATAAGGAGGGAAAGCCTCAAAAGGTAATTGCAAAAGAAGTTGGATGTTCCCAAAGTACTGTATCAAAGTACATTAATAGAAAGTTATGTGGAAGGGAAAAGTGTGGAAGAAAAAGGTGCACAAGCAGCAGGGATGACCGCAGCCTGGAGAGGATTGTCAGGAAAAGGCCATTCAAAAGTGTTGGGGACTTTCAAAAGGAGTGGACTGAGGCTGGAGTCAGTGCATCAAGAGCCACCACACAGAGACGGATACTGGACATGGGCTTCAAATGTCGTATTCCTCTTGAACAACAAACAACTTCAGAAGCGTCTTCCCTGGGCTAAAGAAAATCAAAACTGGTCTGTTGTTCAGTGGTCCAAAGTCCTCTTTTCTGATGAAAGCAACTTTTGCATCTCATTTGGAAACCAAGGACCCAGAATCTGGAGGAAGAATGGAGAGGCACATACTGCAAGATTTGGGGAGCCAGGTCATGTGCTGGTGTTGGTCCACTGTGCTTCATTAAGTCCAGGGTCAACGCAGCCGTCTACCAGGAAATTTTGGAGCACTTCATGCTTCCTTCCACAGACGAGCTTTTTGGGGATGCTGACTTCATTTTCAAGCAGGACTTGGCACCTGCCCACTCTGCCAAAAGCATCCAAACCTGGTTCAATGACCGTGGGATTACTGTGCTTGATTGGCCAGCAAACTCGCCTGACCTGAACCCCATAGAGAATCTATGGGGCATTGCCAAGAGAAAGATGAGACATGAAACCGAACAAGGCAGAAGAGCTGAAGGCCACTATTAAAGCATCGTGGTCTTCCATAACACCTCAGCAGTGCCACAGGCTGATAGCTTTCATGCCACGCCGCATTGAGGCAGTAATTGCTGCAAAAGGGGCCCAAACCAAGTACTGAGTACATATGCATGCTTATACTTTTCAAAGGTCCGATATTGTTCTATGTACAATCCTTGTTTTATTGATTGCATGTAATATTCTAATTTTCTGAGATTGTGGATTTGGGGTTTTCATTAGCTGTAAGCCATAATTAACAAAAATATGACAAATCACGGCTTGAACTATTGCTTTGCATGTAATGAGTCTATCTCATGTATTAGGTTCACATTTTAAGTTGCATTACTGAAATAAATGAACTTTTGCACGATATTCTAATTTTTTGAGTTTTACCTTAGATAATGAAACATTCTCCAAGCAAACAGCCAGGCTCAGAGAGCAACAAGAACTTCCCATTCAACTCTGAGCTACATATACAGTTCTCTTCTACTGAAACCTCTGTTTACACATACAGATTGACAAAACACCATATTATTTTGTTGATTTTCCTTCAAATCAAAGTCATTTTGGCACTTTCTAATCCAACATCATTTATCTGTCAGCTAGTTATAACATTATAGTCTCAAATACACTACTGCTTCTTGGAAACTGAAGACAAGTAATGGCAACCTTAAAAACTCATTTCAGCTTTTAACAGATGATTCTACATAGTAAGTTCTTTGGCTCAAGTGGAAGAATAGATTTCCTCCATACTATCATATCCTCACATACACAATATTTGTTCTGCCACAAAGAAAATTTCCTGGCCTGGACAATAAACCATTATATATGCATGATGTGCCATGTTGGTAACATACAGAGGGATGAATTCAAAATTATGTCTGCTGGCTGATGGCTTCTTCGACATTATTTGAGTTACTACTGTATGCAGCCGGATCAAAACAAATCACTTGTATCAGAGTCCAAGCCCTATTACACTTGTTTGGAAAAATGTTTCCCAGTATTTGTTTCAAATACAATCTACAAAACTTCAAGATTCATAAAATTAGTCAATGTTTTCCAGATAGAAGAATTCAATACAACATAAGAAAATAATTTGTAAATATGTTATTGTTTTGCACAGTGTATTATTGATTCAGATATTTAGTTAATTTGGTTAAGAATATATTCGATCTTAATAGTCTATATTTCTAACTCAAAATGCCATACAGAGCAGTATTCAGCATAAAATATACTAAAATCAATTAAACAAAAATGCCAGTTAAATTCATTTTGTGCACAATAAATACTAGAAAAAACATATTTTGCATATGTAACACACAATATTAATGTATTAATATGATAGCCATCTCAATTTGATCCTCTCCACTTGTATTGCTTTAGAACAGAACAACCTAACCTAGAAGAGCAATGTTTCTAAATAAAAATATTAGAAACGAAGCATGTCTTCCTGATTATTTCAGGGCAGACAAAGAAAAGGCTCATTTGAGAAGTAACTGGAAAGCCTTTTTCTTGTTTTCATCAGCCACATATTATTGAGAAGACCTCCAAGAACAGTTAGGCAAAATCACAATGGAAGTTTCTAAAATGATAAGACTTATATTCTTACTTTAAAAGTTTACATATTCTTGAGGAATTAAGCCCTTTTAAAAGTTTTAATGGGAAAAATACAACTGGAGGCATATAATAGTATTAAAAATACCTATCATCATATGGTTGCATTACATTATATGATCTTGAAAGTTTTGAAGTCTTACTTCTTCTTTTCCCTGGAAACATCACTTGTAAACGCAGACTAAATTTATACAGCTTGGAATACTCATATAAACCCAAAAGGAAAAATTGTTCTCGGTCACAATTATGCATGACATAATATCCTTCCTGAAAGCAGAGCCACAGCAAGGAGCAGCATCCTCCAAATATCTCCAGTTCCTGACACTGTACTGAAAACAACAGTTCACTCCATTGCCAAGGGAATAATCTCCTTCATCAGCGGCTTATTGCTGAAATATGCATGGTTCCTTAATAAATATAATAGGATTTCCCTTCACTTCATATACAACTTCAACTGAACAGTAATAACAATTTAGATCTGCATTCCAAAGGTCACAGCTCTTGCTGCAACTCCCTATTAAATTCAATGAGATTTATTACTAAGTAAACATACATCATGCACCCAACTAGGAAAATAAGAAATCACACAGAACTTTGTAACTCTTGCTGCTTTTCATGATTGAATATGTGCTACTGGTATTTAGTTGATTTATTTCAAGCAGTTTTACAGGTGCCTTGGCTTCCAGTTTCTTACATGTTAGTGGGAAATATGGGGCACTTGATATCCTCTCTTTAGATATTTCACATAAGTTCTGAAAGATTTGTTCAGATTGCGTGTGTGTGTGTGTGTGTATCATCAGCTTTTTGCGCATGGTTCCAAAGTTCACTTTGATTATATGCAATTTGGCCAAAGGTCCATTCCGTTAGCATCAAAATTACGTAGATTGGAAGAAGAAATTGATGTATCTTTTCTTTTATGTATACAGAGAGCATTTGCACCGACAAATTCTTGTGTGTCCAATCACCGTTGGCCAATAAAAGAATTCTATTCTATTCTATTCTATTCTATTCTATTCTATATGCCTAATGAGGCTGCTTGAATGGCCTTGAGATTTCCACAACATGTTATGTGCTTTAGAACATGCCTTAAGAGTCCTCTGGAGACCTGGGTCAATCTTTTCTTCTTACCTTTTCTAAATTATTGAAATAAGTACACAGAGGAATAGTAATCTAAATGATTTTTTTAAAAAAATCTCAGCAGTTCCTTCATGTCCATATGGGAGACAATCTGTCATGTATGGTTCTGCCATTCCAAATATTTTATTGCACAAGGTCACTAATAGCAATTAAAAACAGACAATTGATTGGGGGAGGCTGTGCAGATTCAGGCCGAAGGATAATACTGCAGAAATACAATTCACTTACTCATACATAGCACATGCACATGTATATTTTAGACTGAAATTGAAATGTTTCATTCTGACTGCTTCCAAGAACCAAAATAATTAAACTAGATAAATAGCACAATATGAAATCCTGATCAGATGAGCTAAAAAAAGAATTACCCAAACATTTGTTTCAGTTAAAAACTCAAGGCAGGTGACTCACCCTGTTGAATTTTAGTCAGAAGTTGTTGGCGTGCTAGGATCCTACTTTTCCTGTATGGAGAGCGTCTTGCAGTTTGATCAAATAGCAAGTACATCTCTTGGCCTTCTGTTAACATAGCATTCACACAGAGGCAGCCTGAGTCTGACGTACTAGCCATCTGCCTTAACATCTGTGTCCCGTTTAAAAACAAAACAAAAACAACCAAAATATTGCTGCAGTTTTCCTGGGTGAGAATTCCTCAATCTAATTGAAGTACCGAGAGAAAAGAAGAAGGAAGCCCAGGGAGCTGAAAAGAGCAAGCAATTTAAAAGAGAAAAAGAGGAGTGCCAAAAAGCTACAATTCAGGATTCCAGCTCCCTCACATGATCGGAAAGGGCCAATCAGTCAAAGTCAAGAATGTGAAAGTACACAGCGTGCCTTGAAGAGGAAAGTGAAGGCTGTGCAAGCACTTGTAGCCACATATCACACTGAAAAGCAAACACAAACAGCATGCCTTGCCACTGGGGAGCTACAATAGGAGAATTTGAGGGAAGGAAGGAGGAGAGGTATTCTCTGGCACAATCTTAAGAGAACTTTGTCCAAAAATTTACTTGTAGCATTCTTTTGTCAGATGGCAGTAAAAATTCCTTCCATTATTCAGGAATTCCTTTTAAAGCTTCTTTATACAGATCTTCAGAAATAGTCATTAATATACACAGACTCCAAACATATACACAAAGCTTTTCCCAGCTTGCATCTTACAGTAGTTGTGACTGTTGCAACCTGCTGATTTCTCACTAAGTTGTTTTTAATAGATACACCACATATTTAGGACTGGGAGGCAAGCCTACTAGTTGACAAATTGGTTGGTTTGAAGTGGCACTGGTGTGATATGGATTTACTCAAAACCAAGGCTAAGTGAAGTTTATATCCAGTCCTGTTATGTCTTTGAGTTTAAGTGTATCAACAGATCTTCACTGTTATTCTCTGTTCTTGTTCTCTGGAAGATGACATAGTCGCATATGGTGAGTTCTCTCATCAGAAGTGTTCCGGACTAGCAGGCTCGAAGCCTGCAAACCTGATTGGCCCGCTGATAGCCGATCGTGATTGGTCGCCATAGACTGATGCGATTGGCCAGTAAACGGGCTGCCGCGATTGGCCCTGCCAAGAGCGGCAAACTCAAATCGCCTTCATTGGCTGCCTAGCCGCAGCCAGCCCTATATAAGGGGCTGCTGTGGCTGGGATTAGTTGCTCAGATCTGAAGTCACTAAGAAAGAGCTGTTGTTGCTATCTGAGTCTTGCCTCCGTTCTTGAACCATCCTTCCAGATCTAACACTGGCGACGAGGATGGGATACGGAGGCAACGAAGTCTATTGATTTGAGCTAGCTGAAGGAGCACGTGGCTGACAGAGCGCAACAACGGCGACATGGCCAGCAGCGCTATACCACCCGCACCATTCAATCCAGCTAGCGAAGACTGGGACTCATATATGGACAGATTTCAAATGTTCCTGGAGTCCAACAACCTCAAAGATGCCACGCCTAGCAAGAAACGAGCCGTTTTTCTAACCCATTGTGGGCCAGCCGTTTTTAAGATGGCTAAAGCCTTAGCGAAGCCAGCTGAGGTTAAAACCATGGATTGGGACACCCTTGCTCCCATCCTGAGCAACCATTATGCCCCAGCCGTGCCAACTCTCATTCGCAGACACGAGTTCTACCAGAGGGACCAGTGTGAAGGTGAGAGCGTTGGGGATTTTGTGGCAGACCTGAGGAACCTGGGCGGTTTATGTGGCTTCGCCAACCTCGAAGAAGCCATGAGAGACCGCATCGTCCTTGGCCTCAGAGACCCAACCATCCAGAGCAAGATCATGGCCAAGGGAGACATCTCGCTTGCAGATGCCATAGCAGACGCCACCGCAGCTGAAGCCACTCTTAAATCAGCAGCACGAATGCGTCGAACCAGCGGAACCAACCGCCAACCCACCAACGATGCTGGGAAACCTTCAGACAAGTACACATCGACCACCCATCATGAAGATGTCGAGTCATCCTCAGACAGCGAGGAAGAAGAAGTCCACAGGCTCTGGTCGGAACGTGAGCAATGGGACCAGCGGGGTCATAAACCCAACTACCAATGCGCCGGATGCGGGGGAAACCATCCCCGATCCAAATGCAGATTCTTAGACGCCATGTGTCGTTTTTGCGAGAAACGAAAGCACATCGCGAAGGTATGCAGAAGCAAGAGAAATTCCAGCCCCAGACGGAGAGGCAGCAGCCCAAAGAGGTATGATGGCAACTCCACCACACAGAGGGACCTCCCTAGCAACCAGTGGAACCAGTACAGCAGACCCCGAAGGTTTAACGACACACCCAGATGAGAGGAGGCTCATCAAACCATCACCATCGGCCATGCTTCATCACTTGACGCTAAAAAAATCCGAGTAAAGGTCACCATTGAAAACAAACCGTGCATCATGGAAGTCGACTCTGGGTCATCACTATCCATGGTATCCTGGAGAACACTCAAGCAGCTAATTCCCAACATCCGACGCCAAGACCTCAGCAATCAGAGACTCATACTGAAAGACTATCGAGGCAACCAGATTCCAGTCGCAGGTACCCGCCATGTCCAGGTCTCTTTCAAGGGACATGATGCAATTCTACCACTCACCATCGTAGACAGAGACCGGCCAAGTCTATTGGGCCTTCAGTGGTTCGCGCCATTAGAAATCGGAATGGCTGGCATCCATCATACTGAAGACCATGACTGGGAGGCGGCTCTCGTCCACGACTTCCGAGAAGTGTTCAACAAAAGCCTAGGCAAGTACAAGGGGCCCCTTATTTCATTTAATCTTCACCCCGACATTGCACCCATTCGCCTAAAGCCACGCCGAGTTCCCTTTGCTCTCAAATCCAAAATTGACGAGCAACTGGACAAATTAATTGCACAAGGCGTGTTAGAACCTATTGACCACGCCCGATGGGAGACACCAATTGTCACCCCCATAAAGCCTGACGGGTCCATAAGAATCTGTGGTGACTACAAGGCCACCCTCAATCACGCGCTACAGCAGAGCACCTACCCAGTACCAGTTGTTCAACATCTCCTGCATTCACTTGGGGGTGGCAAAATATTCGCAAAATTAGATCTGGCCCAAGCATATCAACAGCTGCCAGTTGATCCCGAGACTGCAGAAGCCCAAACTATAGTCACACATCGTGGTGCATTCAAATGCAACAGGCTCCAGTTTGGTGTAAGCGTAGCCCCAGGCATCTTTCAAAGCCTGATGGAGACTATTACAAGGTATAAAAGGGGTCGTGCCCTATTTTGATGATGTATTAATAGCAGCACCCACAAAAAACCAATTAGAGAAACGTGTCAGAACAGTCCTACAGAGGTTCAAAGATGCTGGCCTCAAGGTTAAGAAGGAAAAGTGCCAGCTTTGCACAGAAAGGGTGGAGTTTCTTGGCTACCTCCTTGACAAGCAAGGAATCCACCCCACAGAAAAGAAATTGGCAGCTATCAAAAATGCCCCAAGACCCAAAAACAAAACTGACCTCCAAGCCTTCCTGGGACTTATTAACTTTTATAACATCTTCCTACCCCAGAAAGCGACTGTTGCTGAGCCCCTTCATAGAAAGGGCATCCTGGACTTGGGGACGTCGGGAGGAACACGCCTTCCAGCAAGTAAAAGACCTCCTTACCTCTAATGCAGTACTAATTCAGTATAACGAGACACTACCTTTGACTGTCACTTGTGATGCCTCACCATTTGGGGTGGGGGCCATCCTGAGCCATGTCCTACCAAACGGCTCAGAGGCACCAATTGCATTTTTTTCAAGAACTCTATCAAAAACAGAAAGAAACTATAGCCATTTAGATAAGGAAGCCCCTGCTATTGTCTCTGCAATTAAAAGATTTCATGAATATGTTTATGGGAGACCATTTTCTATTATAACGGATCATAAGCCACTACTTGGGATTCTGGCAGGCGACAAACCTACTCCACACATTCTCTCCCCCAGAATGACGCGATGGTCGGAATTTCTCGCTGCCTACGACTATCAATTAAAGTATCGCCCAGGGAAATCTATTCCTCACGCAGATGCCTTGAGCTGCTCGCCACTACCCGAGCCACAGGAAGACCCAGCTCTCACACTCCTGGTACTGCAAATAGAGACAATGCCCTCACCTCCACTAACGGCCCAAGACATTGCCTTTGAAACCAAAACAGACTCTTGTTTGGCACGAGTTCTTGCCTGGGTGGAGAGGGCATGGCCAGATTACGACCCTAAGGAAATATTTAAGCCATTTAAAAACAGACAAACGGAACTTTTTTCACAAAGAGGGTGCATCTTGTGGGGAGACCGAGTTGTTGTAGCAACTAAGTTACAAAAAAGGGACTTGCAAATGCTACACGATGGACACCTGGGCATCGTGCATATGAAAGCGCTGGCAAGAAGTTACGCCTGGTGGCCAGGTATGGACAAACAAATCGAAACCTGGGTCGCCTCTTGTAACAGATGCCAGGAAAACCACTCAGCCCCACCAAAAGCTCCACCAGCAGAATGGGAAACACCCAGGGGTCCCTGGTCTCACATTCATATTGACTTTGCGGGACCTATGAGAGGCCACACTTTCTTAATAACCATAGATGCGTATTCTAACTGGCTTGAGGTCAATAAAATGAAAGCAACCACTACCGAGGCAGTCATCAAAAAACTGAACAGACTCTTCGCCACACACGGGTTACCAGATGTCCTGGTCTCTGACAATGGTCCCCAATTTACTGCCTTAGCCTTTGAACAGTATTTAGCGGAACGGGGCATCCGACACGCACTCACATCGCCAGCTCATCCTGCAGCGAATGGTAGGGCTGAACGAATGGTTCAGTTTACAAAGAAAACCCTGCAGAAAATGGAACAAGGTAACATCCACGACAAGGTCACTAGAATGCTGCTCCTGCAACACATCACACCAAACAGCACGACCAACAAGAGCCCAGCTGAACTCCTGATGGCCAGGAAACTCAGATCGCCTCTAGACCATTTGCACCCTGCCTACAGCCCGGAAAAGCCCCTGGGTTCCAGCAGCAAGCACCGTGCCTTCAAGGTAGGAGACTTGTATTCGCAAAAAAATTTCTGGGAGCCCCTCTGGATTCCTGCTCAAGTAACTCAAGTTACGGGTCCCCGCTCCTACCGGCTACTCACCACTGGGGAGGGGAAGCCGTGAACTCAGAATTAGAACCAACACCTGTTTATTCTGAACTAACACCGAGATCACCGCACCATAGTTTGCAACACTCACCAGCTGCAGCTGAGCCTGGACAGACGAACGCTTCGCCAAGAAACAGCAGCCAGGCAGGTTCAGTGAGCCCGGGGAGCCATGGCAGTAGCAACGAAGCTGAGGACTCTATCACCCTGGGGGCACCAGAGGAGAGCCCTGACCATGTCACCGATTCACCGTTCCTGTTTGATCCAGCAAGCAGTCCATCTGAACCCTGATTTGAACAGGGACAATTGGAATTGCATAAGTCAGGTAGACAGGTGCGAAGACCTGCCTACCTGCGAGACTATATTACCCCACCCCTTAAACGGGGAGGGGTGTTCCGGACTAGCAGGCTCGAAGCCTGCAAACCTGATTGGCCCGCTGATAGCCGATCGTGATTGGTCGCCATAGACTGATGCGATTGGCCAGTAAACGGGCTGCCGCGATTGGCCCTGCCAAGAGCGGCAAACTCAAATCGCCTTCATTGGCTGCCTAGCCGCAGCCAGCCCTATATAAGGGGCTGCTGCGGCTGGGATTAGTTGCTCAGATCTGAAGTCACTAATAAAGAGCTGTTGTTGCTATCTGAGTCTTGCCTCCGTTCTTGAACCATCCCAGATCTAACAAGAAATATGGCAGAATACCTAACCCTAACCTTAACCCTATAATACATATGTGCTCCAGCAGTGATTCCTGGTGGGCACATCTGGAATTTTGAGAATATTTCATGAGTGAGTATCCTTAAAGTCTATTATTGCCACAGAAGGCATAGCCAGTTACAAAACAACAATTAAATAGAAGGAAAACCTGTGGGATTATTTTCTGCCACCTTCTGCTCTTTAACTTTTTCTTTGATAGATAGACTGTACTTAGGCTCTAACAAACCATCATTATGTTTTTTTAATATTACCTCCTCACAGGCATTACAAAATGTTGCTGGGTATATTATTACTTATGGTTTCATGTTGGGAATACAAGCACTTTAGAAACATGCATCAGTGAATTAACCTTTACTTTTATTGCCATTTTTGAGAACAGTGAATAGCTATGGACATCAGTGGCCAAGCTCCTGCATTACAGATTACTTTATGCATGTGATGAGGGGACAGTTACAGTCAGAAGACCCAGGAAAAAAAAAGGAAAGCTCCTCTCCCCCCACCCCTCCTCTCCCCCCACAACCTCCAGACCTTCACATTTCTAGAGGCATATGCTGTTCATCCATTATGCAAGATCGCAATGGCATAGAAACATGTCCAAAGGCTCAGTTCTTTAAAAAGCTGTTTGAAGATAAATTCAACCTCTGTTCTATATAGTTTACGCCCAAACAAAGTGCACAGTGTAAGTAAGTCATCAGATAACGCTCAATGTAAATATCAGTTAAATCTGAATTTTTCTAATATCCTGCTCTTTCCTAATTTATATTAAATGGAGTGAAGTAATTATGCAGAGAGAAATAACAGAACTAATAGTCTGTTCTTAGTTAACAATACCCCTAAAGGGAATGACATTAAATTACAAAGCAGTTAATACTGAAGAGGTCAAGAACACTAACAATAAACTGAGTGACATAAATCAGAAGGTTCATTGAGATCTATTTTTTTTAATTCTTATATCCTTTTAGTATATAGCTATATATTTGACTATGTGTATAGATAAATAATGTATGAGAGCTTATAGAAATCCCAATTTAACTAATTAAATTAAAAGCATTTGTACCTGAAGCTTCATGAACAATCATTTTACCTTTATTTCCCATGAGAATAATTTTTCTGTGCCAAGTCAACAGAGTTTAACCTTTTATAAAATGCAAACAAAGAAAGAAAACAAAATTGTCGCTTTAGCCAGGAGGACCATCCATATTTCCTGGTTTTATCATAAATTAGTGGGTAAATATACTGCAAATCAAATCTGGAAGTTGAGTCATGGCAACTAGATTTCTTTTATATTTGGTTCTTTCTTTGCTTATCTAAGTAGATTCTTCACTCTGAAGAACCAAGACCTACTTAGAAAAGCAGCTACTCTAACCATTTATTCTTTACTTAGAGATCTAGATCTAGGGTTAATAGAATTTTAGCAAATTTACTTTATTTTATTTGTATCCTGTGTAGAAAGTTAGCACCCACCCCCTCCTAGAAATTTTGAAATATTCTAGGAAATATTAAAAAGGCAGAATATTTCCCCTAAAGAGAAATAGACATCTTGAGGGACACAGAAACTCAGCCCCAGCAGATATTTTGGTGCCAGCTTATCTACAGAACAAAAGACTTTCAGCTCTAGGGTGATAGGATTAGTCCACACTCAGATCCAAGCTAGGACAAAGCCATTAAGTCACAATAGGAATTGCCCAAAGCCTCTTCATTACATCACCCAGCAAGATTCAACCAAGCCTGGACTCAAGACAACCTACAAAGTTACTCCTGCATGGGAGTCTGACAATCAATCTGTATACATTTCTTGCCACAGGAACAGGAAGCAAGTTCAAACCCCAACAGAGGATATAAATCTCTCTCCCCCTCTCACCCATGTGCTCATGTTTTTGCCCAGGAACTCAAACCATGTGATCCTGCCCACCATTAAACCATCCTTCCAAGCAGTCTCCATGTTTCCAATGTCTTTCTTCCCACTTGGAACTGAACCCGGATGGACATTTCTTCCAACACCTGCCTTTATTATTTTGACAAACAACTCAAGGCAGAGAACATATCCAACACATTTCTTCTTCCTAGCTTCCCCACTACAAGAACCCTGTGAGGTAAGTTGGGCTGGGACAGACTAATTAGACCAAGGTCACCCAGCTTGCTTTCATGGCTAAAGTGGGACTGAAAATCACAGTGTCCTGCTTTTTAGATTGGTATCTTAACCACTTCCAGTAAAAACTAAATAGCTATTATTGTTGATACTCAGCTCTTCATGGATGACAAGTACTGTACTACCACAGTATGCATTGTCTAGCTTGCAGTAAAACAGTAGCAAGACGACTTATAGAAAAAAGCAAACTAAATCTGAATGTGGGTTTTTTTTAAAACTTACCCATAAAAAGTTTTTGGAAGACTTTATTTCTTTCTCTTTTTTTGCTATTTTTAGACTCTGTTTTTTATAGTGAATAAGCAGCATTGCAATGGACTTCAAAACAATGGTGGCATGGAAATAAATGACAGAATAAAGTTCTTAACAGAACTTTGAATGCCAGGGAGCTGCAGACGAAATGCAGCTGCTCTATGTAAACTATCTTGACAAAGATGTTATAAAAATAATGCATCTATTCAAGGAAATTTTTACTCATAAATTCTGAAATCAACAATCCCAGTTCCTTCAAATGAAATGCCCGGATTCCTTTCTTCTTTAAACTTCCTTACATTATCTGAGCAGGCAACATATTTCTCTTCATATTTAAAGCATAATGTTCTGATCAGAACTTAATAAATAATAATGCAGGTAGTCCTAAACGTATAACAGTTCATTTAGTGGCTGTTCAAAGTTAGAATGGCACTGAAAAATGTGACATGACTGTTTTTCATACTTACGACCTTTGCAGTATCCCTGTGATCATGTGACTAAAATTCAGATGCTTGGCAACTGGTTCATATTTATGACCATTACGGTCATAAAGGTCATGTGATCACCTTTTGCGAACTTCTGACAAGTAAAGTCAATGGGAAAGCCAGATTCCTTTAACAACCAGTTTATGAGTTTATCAGCTGCAGTGATTCACTTAACAACTGGGGCAAGAAAGATCATAAAATGGGGCAAAACTCACTTAACAAATGTTTCACTTAACAACCAAAATCTTGAGTTTAATGGTGGTCATAAGTCGAGGACTGCCTGTATAATAAAATGTAGTGCAGTTGTCTCGTTAGGATTTATCCTAACATATAAGTTTGGGAATGTGGTTCCAGAACAACAGCAATGGCTTCCTATCACACAGCCAAAGATTCACTAACACATCCGAACAAACATTCCAGTAATACACAAGCATATATGTTGCTATATGTAATTTTCAAAGTATTGAGAAAAAAGCGATCTTAAAATGAGGGATTAGCTTATAAGATAATAAGCATTTTTACACAGAACTATGTTCTACTTTTGGTGGGGGGAAAGAGCTACTATTAGAAAAGAAAGCTAAATATGGAAATTGATTTCGATTTCAATATTTAGAATTATTGTCAGAATTTATATAGAATATTTATCCAAAATAAGTAGGACAGTTTAGTACATGAAATGTGTATAGCTTTACCTTATATACAAAATATTTTATCTTTCTCTGCAAACCAGAAAACCTGCAATGAAGTTGAATAGTTGAAGATTCAAGATAACCAAAGAAAGTCATACTTCAAACAAAGTTTCAGGAAAATATGACATCTGTTTGCACAAGATGCAATAATGCTACCCACTTGGGCAGCTTCCAAAGAAATTACAGTAGATGTAATTTCTCTTCAGGGAGGACAAGGCTACCAATGGCTGCTGTCATGATCATGTTGTAGATGTACATTATATATAAGAGGCCCTTTAGTCCCAGACATTCCACAATACCTGTGGTCTATTTCTATACAGTTTTTATCCTTACATTAAAAATTTGTAATAAAAATAGATGAAAGTACTACACTGTATGATTTAATAAGTATGCTATATAGTTTATATAAAGTGAATTGATATGGAAAATATTTGAACATATGATAGGCATATACAGGAGCTATTTTTTAAAGTTTAAATAAAAAACATGCTGACATATCATCTTAGGTCAATGCTGTTAGAGCACTTAAGAAACTGCTCTCTTAATTATTTTTTCTGCCAAAAGAAAACAGTACTTTGATAGATTTCTGTACACTGTCTCTCCCCAGATATATTGGCCATATTGGCTCAGAATTATGGGAGTTGGAAGGACACTCTGTATCTTTAAAGGCATCTGTTAAGTAGACAGAAGCATGAATTGCATTTGAAGGAGAGCTTAAAATCTAAATGTACATTTAAAACCTATCATGTAAAATTTAAGAACCCTTCTGAATGTTTTGACTACTATGAAATAACCAATTGTGAGATTACTGTATATTTTCCCAACTTTATAACATTTATTCTATTAGCTACTATAATATTCTAGAGCTTTGAGTAATTGGTAACACAAAGATTTAAGTATTAACCAACTATGGATCCTATATTTAATTTGCTTTCTATTTACATTAATCCCCCAACTGCATTTTACAAATTCAAGGGGAATTTTTAAAAAACAGCAATAAGAAAATACTTGAATATTTAAACAAAGAAATGCAAATCTGCATAGGTCACCTAACAGGATGGCTTCCAATTTTGGTCCCAAAGGCCCAATAAAATGGGAAAATTAATCAGTTAACATCCAGCATTTCATAAATAGTGGCCCCAAACAGTAAAATGTTAAAGCATGGAGACTGTTAAAGTGCAAAGTGATAAACGGTGAAGTAAAAAAAAACCTACCTTCAGATAAACACCATGGAGCATTGACAGATTCGAAAAGCAGTTTTAGAGTTGTGATATGTAGTTCCCAGCACAATCAGTGTATAAAAAAACCCACACTGAATTCTGTATAGAGATCGTTAGGTAAAATGCTGATGCTCGTCAGAAATCTAGAAGGGAACCATTCTGAAAATACTGTGTCACATTTTAGATTCATGTTCCTAATGAGAATATAGTGTTGTGGAGCATGAAAGCTGCATAAACTCTGAAAATAATTGCAGTGTATAGTGATGGCCATTAAACTGGACATATTTTTTTTAAAAGCTGATCAATTCATAGAGGACACTCAGTAGATTTATTTATTATTGTTCATTTATTTAATTTATATTGCCGCCTATTCGCCCATGGCGACTCGAGGCGGCTTACACACTGTAAAACCATATTTAAAACAAAACAAAAACAATAAAAACTAACAAAAAGAATCAAATAAATTTGTAAAGTACAATAGAACAAAATTTGGATTTTTTTTTTTTTAATTGAAAACCAACTCCCACCCCCGGCCCCGATGACAGCAGATCACACTAGCCATTTGATGGGCTCCATCCCTGTCTGGGTTCCCTAGGCCCCCTGGCAAAACCAGGTCTTCAGTGCCTTCCAGAAGAGTGCTAGAGTGGGGCCCATTCTAATCTCTGGGGGAATGATATTCCAGAGAGAGGGAGCCACCACGGAGAAGGCCCTTCTTCTGGGTCCCACCAGGTGTATCTCCCTCAGGAATGGGACCCGCAGCATTCCCTGCCTCCCCACTCTAATGGGTCGGGTAGATGTGACTTGCTTAAATAAAACAATCCAGCCCCCCCATAATGTCATTGGGATGAGGTGCTGTGAATTTATTTATTTCATTGAGATAACCGTATGACATTGTTGCAGCAAGAAGACACACACACACACACACACACACACACACACATGTACACGCGCACACAGCAAAGCACTGTCAACTTTTCTTGGAAGTGAGCCTAGAACTATGATCCTAATACATATAATACAACTATTTGTACCCATAACTATATTTTTTAAACTTGGGAGGAAATCAACTCTCCATTATGATTCCCTGGGGGGAAAGGAAATTTCCCACTGCAAGGGCAAATTTCAAAACTTTAGTATTGGACTTTGTGCACATATCCCCTCTCACCATGAAATGTGTTTTTTATTGACTGAACACAAATATGCACAAGAGAAAGGAGGAATGCAAACAGTAAAGTTGAAAGGTTGGGGAACACATAATGTACCAACAGAGACATTTACACTTTAGGACTTTATTTTGAGGACAAACAATAATATCTTATCATTTTTAAACATGTTTAAATTACTGTTCTGTCAGTCTACTGATAATAAGCCCATGTAATAACTATCAAGTAGAAGAGATCAATTTGAAAGTACAGCCACACAATATTTTGGAACCTTTTAAATAAAAAGTACATTATTTTTCAATTAAATTATTTCTTTTTCTATTATAGAAACCATAGGTCAAATAAAAAGCAATGAACTTTCCGAACTGATACAGCACGAATGACAATGCAATGGAGCTATAAAATGTGAAGATAGTAAGCTGATGGCAAATGAAAGAAATAAAAATTAAGTCTATTTAAGTAGGCTAACTAGCTCTAATACAGTGATACAGGTACAGTATACAATAAGTATTCATATGAAACAGATAATGTACACAGTCAACAGACTGATACAAGTAAAAATTGCTTCTCTAGTGAAAATTACGATTATATGGATGGACATACATGCTAACCACTAGCATATTTAAAAATAGGATGAGAGAATGTCATCAACTCAAGGGCCAGGTTAGATACCTGCACATATCCTATAGGGAACAGCCACTCTTCTCCCCAAAATCATCTCCTAGAATCAAAGATCTGGCCACTGAATGTTTATTTATTTTCACTTTTTTGAACTGTCCCTCTTTCTCAGAGACTGACTCTGGGTGGTATATAATAAAACGTTAAAACAAAGAAACAGCACATTAAAAAATAGAAAGAGGCAAGGATGATTAAACCCTGTTAAAAACTGTTTAAAAAGGCCAAGAGAGGGCTATTAGGGCACTAATCGGCCCCATCGTTAAATGTTCCTCTGGGGTCACCACTCGAAGCCACGGAGCCATGTTTTCATTCTTTTTCAAAAGGCCAAGAAAGTGGGGGCCTCCCTCATCCCCAGAGGGAGACTATCCCACAGGTCAGAGAAAGCTCTCTTCTTCTTAGACCCTGCCGATTGAAATTATTTAACTGACAGAATCTGCAAAATATCTTCCCAGCCTGGCTGAATGGGATGGGCCAATGTAATGGGATGAAGACTGTTCTAGAGATAGTTAGGTACAGCTTTATGAGTCACAACCAATACTTTGAATTGAACCTGAGAGCAAATTGGCATTGAGTGCAGATTGTGGAGCAAAGGTATCACGTTTGCCTTCTTTGGGCATCCAGAATTGCTCACATGGCTGCATTCTGCACCAATTGAAGCTTCTGGATACTTTTCAAAACTAGCCCCATGTAGAGCGATATCTTTTTCCATTGTAAAATCACACTGTATTTCTCTATGCATAAAGAATTGCATGAAATGGCCCACTGTAACAGAGTGCAATCACATTCTCCATCTTTAGAGAGTTACAGTGCATTCATTCTCTGAGACTAGATGAAGAATGACGTTTTTTTCCAGTTAAGAAAGACACAATAAACTGTCTTTGGATAAAAGGCAGAATCCAAAATGGATTGGGAGTTTAAAGATTAGAAAAGGGAATCAAGACGAGCAGTATACTTACTATATATTTTTTGAGTACTCAGCAGAGAGATTTTATGAGAGAGTCAAACTTCTATTTCCATTCTCATTAAGGTATTCTGATCAGGAACTGGAAATCTAGCCCATTTAGATCAAGTACTATATCACTTAAATTTTATCCAGACCCAACAGATAATTGTCAACTTTCTGCTTGAATATATTAATATCTCTCTATTCCATCCAACTGCTGTGGTCAAAATCTTCTAAACTTCTAAATCTTTATTTATTTTATTTATTTTGTCAAGCAATTATAAGATAACAGATATTAATATAAACTTAGTTATGAATACATGAAATGGATACATATAAGAAAAATAAAAAATAATAGGACAGGGACGGTAGTCACATTGGTGCGCATATGCATTCTAAAATATTTTAATATAGTTTCAAAGTAGGGAGGACTCAATAAAAAGGGAATTCAGAAGGAAGAAAAAGAGGAAAAGGGTCCTTTTTGCTATGAAAATTTTGTCAAGCCTATATTTCTGCTTGGAGTAGCAAATGCATTTCATCTCTGAAGTATTCATAAGCCATTTATGGCTGGCCCTTGTTGGCTAAAAATTACGACTACTGTATATAGTCGAATTTAGCAATGCAATCCATATGTATTCTGTCTCATACTGTGAATTTATACATTACACTGACTAAGAGAACTACAACTGCCTACTGGCTTAGCCTTCTGTATCTCAATTTCTTTATAAAATATACAGTATAACACCTCATTGAAAAAAAAAGGCTGTGTTATAAAAACTAGCCATATGGGAATGTAAGTAGAAGAACAAAGAATAAAAATAAACTGCTAAATGTTAGTATTGGAAACATGTAAATATACTGCAAGAGAATGAAATTAAAGCTTTTTTTGTGCTGTTTTTTTTCCTGTAAGAACAGAAAATAAAAAATAAGACGATTGAACACATGAATTTGGCCATGAGAAAGGCATCTTCCTGTCACTGCTTGTTAATGCCATGCCCAGAAACTTTCTTAACACCTTCTATTTATTTTATTCCAACAGCCATGCATAGACAAAGGAAGTCTATTTTGAGGGCACGTTGTCTCTTTGTCACTTGGATAATGTTTTCTACATGGAGGTTATTTTAGACGCCAAAGGGAGAAAGGAGAGAAAACAGCTGCTGAAAAACTCATTTCATTCCATCCAATTTTCTCCGCTGCTGTTTTGTTCTGATCAAAGAATGTTGGTTGTACAAAGTAAAACTAATTACCAGGCATTTGGGGGCATTTCCTTCTTGTGCCTGAATGAACACCTCTATCATTTCAAGACATGCTTGCTTAAATTTACATTCTCTCACCTCACATTTGGATGTAGGCCATGTCAAATATCCACCTTGAGGAAGGCTGGTCAGTTCTGGTAGAATTATTTGTGACCCCTGCTGGAATCCATTTCGTTGAATAAACTAGACTAACTTCAGAGGTTACCCCTCACTTTGTATTGGAAAGAGTGGCTATTTGTATCTTGTTGCCGATCTGTAATTGGTTTTCTTTCTTTCTTTTTTAATAAAGTTTTATTTGGGTTTTCACACATACAAAATACAAGTAAAACATCTTTTTTGAAAATAGCATGGTCCCGGGTTGAACTTCTTTATACAGACATAAAACTCAATTTCATGCTCCTTTTTGTGTTCTATTTCATATCTTATACTAGTCTACATTTTCTATACAGTTTTTCCCCTCTTTTAATTTTCTCAATTTTATTTTGATTATCTCATCTCAATTCAAATCATTATGTTTATACTTTTGTCTGTTCTGTTTCAATTTCATATTATCTTTTCTCATTAAACAAGTTTTCTCCTGTAGTTACTAATTGGAGGATGACACCTTTATATCTTTTAATTACATCTATTCAACTCTTATTTAAACTTCAATATATACCTTAAGGTTATGACCTTCAATATAATACATAATGCATAACTTCCAATCAAATTCTGCTTGGTACATTCTTATAATACACACTACATTCTTTAAAAAAAAAGGATTATAAATATATGTAATTATAAACCCTCATTCCATTCCAATTCAGTTCTATCATTAATAATCATTAAAATCTTAACATCTTTAACATTTCTTTTCAATTAAATATCATACTTCCTTAAAGGCATGTATAATCTCCATAATTAATTTTTCCCTTATTTCTCTTCACATATGTTTTGTAAATCATTAAATATTCATTTTGTTACATTTATTTATTGACAAGCATTCCACTGAATTACAATAGCTATTTTATCAAACATTTTAATCATACATTGTTGCATATTTTCTAAAATTATTTCTGTTTCTAATATAACAATACTATCTTATGTACCTTTGCAGAATCCCCTTTTCCATTAAATTTTCACCCATTATCTCTAAATAGGCCCTGTTTCTCTATATTTTGTTTCTGTCCTTTATGACTTCTTTTCCTTTCTTTCTTCCCTCTCATCGTCTCCCTCCCCTTTTTACCCCCTTGTCTCTCTAGTTCTAATTCTCTCTTCTGCATTTCCCTCTTCTGTTGCTTTCTGATTTTATACTTATTTTTCGCTCTATTTTTTTTAGTTGTTTTTCCCAATCTTAAACTTTCCATTCTCTTTCCCCCCTTTCCTTTTTTCCCCTGATCTAAGTTTACTTGTTCATTAAAGATGGCTTCTTCTTTGTCGCAATCTTCTTGTTCTGCAGGCATTTCTTGTTGTTTCTCATAGTTCCAAATCTCCATTTCTAAAAATTGAAATACGAAGCCAAAAGAACCTCTCCCTTCTTGTGCATCTTCTTTGTACTTTTTAAGTTCCATTTTCAGTTCTTCTAAAAGTGGAGCCATTTTAAACAGTTTTAAACAACCACCCGATTGATTTTAGTCATTCAAATACAATAACCAAAAATCCAGAGATCATCAAGTAATCCAAATAGTCCCAAGCTGTTTCTTCTTATTTCTTTTTCCACTTTCTCTTCCTGGGGTTTTTGTTGCGATGTTTCAGTTAAAATGTATCTTTTGGAAGTCTTGTTGAGATTTTGCTGAAAGTACTTTTTAATTCCAGGTAGTCTCCTCCCTTCCAGATCCTGCCCTTTTATTCTTTTTCTCTCCTTTCCTGTTTTCAAAAGCTTTTGATTATCCAGAAATCTTTATTATCCCTTTGACTTTTTATTTTCACCATTAAATGCCTATTAATGTCAAAGTGGATATTTTTCCAATTTCTTGCTTAAGTCTCTTAGCTGTCAGTATAGGAAAAGGAGAAAGAAAACCCAAATCTTTTCCCTTTTCTCTCTCCGCAGCTTAAAAATCTTCTTAGGGAACAATGTTATTTTTTTTTAATAGTTTCAATTCCAGGGTACCTTATTTGTTGCTTTTGCTGCTTTACCCGGTCAACCAAAACTTTCTCTTCTTATCTTCCTCCTGCACATTCTTTTCTGGTCGAGTTCTTCTTTGTGATGGCCATTTCTGACCACCACTACAACCTGCCTTCGGGAAAGGGAGTAATGGCAGCTGGGGAGGAGAGATGCGGCTCTCCTCAACCCTGCAGGCAGTCTTCCCTTTCTTCACCACCTCTATGGGATGGTTTAGCCCCGAAACCAGCTGGCTCATGGCGCGCCAGCGGCGAGCATGGATCGAAACCTCGCAGAGACAAGGCTTCGGTCTGTTGCTGAAGAAACTCAAACCGGAAGTCCTGCAATTGGTTTTCTTATAGGGAAAGATAGAAATCTGCTTTTAGAGTGGTTCTCAAAATGAGACTAAATAAAAATGAGGCATAATCAATAACCTTGAGATGCTAATAGAAATCCAGTTTTTGGGAAAGTTTTGGACAGAATTTATAGGACAAGAAAAAAAATTACATCATTTTGAGTCTTCAGTTTTATAGTCACAGACAATGAGAATTATTCTAGCATGAATCCCTGCAGACTGCTTGCCAATCAGGGAAGCCATTCAAGCCAATATCTGATTAGAGAAATAGTGCCTGTTTTAGAATAGAGTATGAGTGCCTTACATTGGAATACAATACATAAACGGCTCTTGAACAAGTAGCAATGCGCAACTCCTTTGTATTTCAGGAATACAAGTAAAGTTACTTTTTCATTATGGTCATAATCATGAAAAGTCACTAAATGAGGCATTTGTTAAACAAGGACTGCCTCTACAGTTACAACTTACCATAGTTCACTTAATGACCATTCAGAGTTACAACAGCAATGAAAAAAGCGACTTATGACCACTTTTCCCATTTATGACTGTTGCAGCATCCTTATGGCCATGTGATTTATATTCAGAAGCTTTGACAATTGACTCACATTTATGATGATTGCAGTGTCCTGGGGTCATGTAAACAGTTTTTGCATACTTCTGACAAGCAAAGTCAATGGGGAAACCAAATTCATATAACAACTGTGTTATTAACAACTCCAGTGAGTCACTTAATAAATGTGGCAAGAAAAGTCATAAAATGGGACAAAACTCATTTAACAAATTTCTCACTTAGCAACATAAAATTTGGGCTTAATTGTGGTCGTAAGTTGAGGACTATCTGTATTCTTCTTTCATAGTGGCTAGTCACTTTTGAATATACATTCACATTCATTCAGTGCTCATTTATTCTTCATACAATATCCTCTTGTCTTAACACACATACTTCTTAGGTTGTTCATCTCTAGTGCGCTCAACTTTTATGTCAGCTGATATACCTAACTCTCATTTTCATATAATAAAGCAGGCAGAAGGACGTTATTATACACAGCTATTTTCATTTATTTCAACAAACATTCATTCTTCATAACTGATCATATTAACCACCTGCTTTCTATAAGCATTTATAATCATCTTCAAATTTATCTATCTATTAGTAAATATTCTACTATGGTACCCATAGTCATTTACTTTCTTTACTTTTTTGCCATTTATATACATTTTTAGTTGCTTATTGAATTTTCCTTGTCATGTCAGTAACCGATCCATACTTCTCTTGTCATATTCAGCAACCAACATCAATGGCATATTTGTGTAAAACTTTCCATAATTCAATCTATTCACTTTATCATATGCTTTCTCTATATCAATACAATATAAACGTTTTTCAATGATCTGCTGAACCTTGCAGTGGATAATAAATCCAATGAATTAATGTGTATGTAATGTTTGTTTCAATACCACTCTGACATATCACCACCAATCCTCTGCAAATCTCTAAAATACTTTCCCATCATTCCCTCATTTCCATTTCATTCTAAATCATTCTAATGCCTTTATTTTTTAATTCCTTTCATTGTCCCTATGATTCCTTGTTTAGCTCAAGAATAACTGCTTGGAAATAATTACTAGTAGAATCAATCAAGCTTTCAAGTGAAAAGGTTTAGGAATATAATGCAATATACTGATGGACTGATTATGTGCCATCAGTCAGCTTTTACTCTGAACAACCACACAGATAAACATTTTCCAGGATAAGTGCAGCATGTATAAACCACAAATTCACTGTGCTTAATTGCCCCAATGGAAAATATGGGCAAGGCAACTTAAAATATTGAAAGAGGAAATAGAAGAAGCTATATCTCATTTTATCTAAAGCTATCTTTAATATAAGACACCCACCTCTCTCCTTCTCTTTCTCCACCCACCTCCCTACCTCCCTTAGGTTTGGTTTAAAATAGAAAAAGAACCCACCCACTAACCTCCTATTTTAGTACTCCTAAACTTTCCAAAATCATATATTTAAATTTGGTGTCCAAACACTTACTCCCTTCTTCTTCTTTTCTAGCCCCAAGCAACATGTGGGGTCAACACATTACTGATCATTGGGAAGATACATCCTTATTGGAACTCAGTATTTGATCTTATGTGATTCAAATACTCAATCAAATCACATAATTTGATCTTATGTGATTCCTGCCCTCGACCAGGAACTAAACTTTGGGCATTTGCCCATTATACAATGCACCCATTTCTATAAGCTTAGCAAAAAGTTGGTAGCAGGAGCAATATGGATATGGATTATCTGTGATATACGCATTCCTCATTTTGAATTTTCAACCTAGATAGATAGAGCTATTACCTGATATCATGCTCTCCATGCTAAAAATTCAATAATTCCTATATACCCAAAGAGGAATTTTTTTCAATAAATATTCCCATGCTTTTACCATCAGGATGTAGTGTACAACTGTATGGCTTGCACGTGGTAAGCAACTCAGGATCTTTCATCCATAATTCTGCTGGGATATGTGTTTATAGCAATGGGCCTGCTTCATCAGAGCTGATGTCTCATTGCTCCATGGTCTTTCCTAGGAATCTCATGAGAAAGCAAAGTAATTGGCCTTCAGAATGGAACATTATCTGGCAAAACAAATGTTCACTTACCGCTGTTCTATCAGTAAAGGCTGATGAGGGGAATCAGTGAAAGATGATGGGGACTCTACAACCTCCATCCCTTTTGGTGTCTAAATTGCCTGACTCCCCAAAATAAACATGTCATTTATGGCTGCTGACTTGGATGCCACATATTTTATTGCAACTTTGTGCAGGAATCAAGTTATTGTGAAGTTGGGTGTCAAATTACTCACTTAGCCATCAGAAAATTCCTGTAAAAAATCTTACTATCCTTTAGCTACCAGTTGATAGCACGTGGATTTTAAAAAGGAAGTGAAATTGAAAAGTAAATAAAAAAGTTGAAGCAAAAGCAATACATTGTGGGTGAGATAGCCCTGAACATGAGATTGACCTGAGTCACACTGTAAGATGAACAATCTCTAAATCTGACAAACAAACGAACAAACTGATATCAGAATCTGTTCTAGTTCTACCACTGCACTGAATAGGTCAAAAGTATTAGTATCTGAATAGCTGATTCCACTGCAGGAAAATGAGAGCCTTAAATGAACTATCAGTTCCGAATAGCAAGAATGGGACTGGCAGAAAAGAGACTTTCCTGTCATCTAACACCAGCCACCTGACAGTCCTAATTAAGCTTCTGTTAGGCTGAATTCACCTATATTATGTTTCATCTCTCTTTCTAGTACTTTTTCAAAACAGCAAAATCAGCATGAAAAACTCTATTTTTTCCTTCTTTGGTAACAACAGGTCATCAGTGACATCAACTCAGATGTCTAATAATGACATTTGACACTTTCTTCTACCCTATATCTTCTAAGTACTACAAGTACTGACACACTCAAAATATTATGCTTTCTGCAGGCAGAATACATGCAGACTAAAATGTTGCATTGTTGATAATTTAATGTATTTTACTTCAGATGAAGGAAAATGTGCTTGTAATCCTTCAATATGATAATTTTACCATTAATTTAAAATACAAAATTCCCCCCCTCCTTAGATTCCTTGCCAAGTACATTTTTGTACATTAACTACACACACATTTCCCCCCTTCTTGCCATTTTCCCACCAGCACAGAGTCTGCTTTTTTTTTCAGCACAATTGAGAATTGATCTATTGATGTGTCAGGAACTGACTGACTGGCTTGTACCCTGAATCTTATATCACGTGCTAAGAGATGGTGATTGGCTAAAGTCACTGGCTGGCTTTTATGCCTAAGGCAGATCTAGAACTCACAGTCTCCTAATGCTTGTGCCTTAACATTTTGACCAAACCAGCTCTCAATTAGCCACACGTATATATTTTATTGATACGTGATCAAGGCTTGGGCTCAGTCATTATTCTTCCTTCTGTTCTTCTAAAGTACCGGTGAGGTGGCCAGATATATTTACGTATTTTAATTAATTAACCTGAATGTAATATATTATCTTCAGGCTGATGCATGCTACAATAAGTGTTAAATATTCAACCGGGGCACACAGCATTTTTTGCTTAAGGGCATCAGTTTGGGAGGCATGCTGGGGATTGCACTCCTCCTCGATACAAGTACAGCCAAGACAGAACTGGGCAGGGCCAGGACTAAAGTTAAATTTAATTAATGCAATCTAATAATTTCCCCTTCATCACATTACAAATGACAACTTAGTGGTAACATTTGGAAAGGTTCAGAGAGTCATTACTCTGCTAAATCATAAGCTTTCCTTTTTTAGGAAAGAGGACGAAAAGATAATTGGCTAAGGCTAAATTGATGCTCACATACATTTGCTGATTTCTCCTTCCAGTGCGGTCTTTTGCACTACTTCCTAAGCCATTCCACGTACCCCATTAATGCTTTTTAGTAGGAAGTAAAAGGGGATTAAAACACCATTTGTCTCATCAGAGTTCTCTCCATTTTTCTTTGCATCCAAAACAAAACCATGAAATATTGAAATGTAATAGATTTAACCTTGTTCAGAAAGATGGAGATAAGAATTCAGTCTTTCATTTCTGTTATACTACTGCTTTTGGGTAGTAAACACAAACAATTCACTACTTAACTTTAATCTATCACAGGTATAAACAGTGGCTTCACTGCTCTCTCCGTATAGGGGAGAGCTCAATTTGACTTTAATTTAATATTTATTGCTAATGATGTTTTGTTGCCTCCTGAATTTTTGGGGTCCCCGTATTCCGGTGTTTGCAGCCTTAAATAATTAAGCTAAATTAATGAGACAGCAGTGACCCAGGCTTGAAGGTTATATCTGAGCCAGGAAAGTTGAACAAATACATAGGCGTTAGAATAGTATTGTTTTATGTCTTACCTGTCCTGTTCATTTTCCAGTTCTCCTACCACCACCGTTCCTCCTTTCAGTCCTTTAGGCTCTTCTTTGCTATCCCATAAACACTTCTTCATTACTCAGTAACTTTCTTGAAGTATGATTATAGAAAGTAGAGCTTTTTCTTTTATTGAATTGTTTAAAAAGTTATTATTATGTCATAGCTGTGAATATCTGTGGCATGTTATTAATCACTGACCTTTTGGTGATCAGGACAATTCTGATAGAATTGAACCTCCCACATACATTCTCTAGCTGTTTGCACGAAAGCATTTAATCATAAGTAATCTTTTTCTTCCCAGAAGCACCCAAGATTATATAATGAGACTCTTTCAGAAGATCTGTCTTGGACAAAGAGCATCTATTTTTCCCACTGGTGTGACAAGGAATTCACACACTATTGAAATTAACCAGAGTTAGTAGAGTTTCCAAGTCCCCAGTGTACCAAGCAGAAAACAGAACAAAATATCCTTGGTTGGCTTCCTGAAAACATATGGATATAATTGAGTATGGTATGTAGGAGGGTATGTACACAGAGTTCACAATGATGAATAGCATGTTTTAAGTACACAGCTCCCACGTTCCCTGTTGAAAATGGTGTCTGCTATGGAATACTTTTTCATTTTTTATGTGAGCAGCTACATGGCTGAAAAGAATGGTTTTACCTGTTCTGTTTGCATTTGTTAAAAAGTCAGTCAAAGAACATATAAAATATCAACAGAAAGAAAACAAATCAATGTCAATATGATGCAGGCAACCAAGAAGTATTAAAAATATGTATTTGTTTTAATAATATTTACCTTATAATGTGGATTTTTGTATTTTATATGGTTGTTTATATATTTGTTGTTTTACTGAATTGTTGTATGCTGTCCAGAATAGCTTTTTGTGCGATGAGTAAATTTGATTAGTAAATAAATAAAATTAAAGACAAGTATGAATGGATTGCACATTTATTAATTCCTTTGTAATTTACAAATATTCTGTATTCTTATTAAGTCTTTTTAAAAATTGTGGGTTATTCACACCTATTGATTTGGCTAGAAATGACGATGAAAATCTATTGGGACTTGTAACTCCTTCCAAAGGAGTCCTAATGAATTATGTGTCTCTCCATTATATTCTGCACATTGTAAAATTCATTTTCATTGATTTAAGTGAAAGGCATGTAAACAGCAATTTTGGTGTAGAAGGTAAAAAAGATATCAGGTTAAAACCTGGGAGATCATGAGTTCTAACCCCACATTAGGCACAAAATGTGCACATGCACAGACACTCACAATATGCAGAATATCTGAAACATGAGTGGCATTAAGTATTTCTCCTGGGAAGGATTCTTTTGATGTACTTCCTCCACATTGTGATTCTGATATTGTCTCAATGTACGTAATACCATAACAACATCCACTGCATTATATCAATACATTCAGATGCATCAAAAATTAACATTAATTCCAAAATCCATCTGAATAGATTCAGTTTCTTTCAAAATTGAAATCATATATTTAGATTTTCATTTATTATTATTTAGTACAGACAAGCAGGATTCAGTAATCTAATGTAAAGTTGCTAATTAATTATAAGATACTTTCTGATTAAAAACACACAATATAAAAGGCCCAAGTAAAACAATTTTGATAACCTATGTCCATTAAAAAGTCAGAGATATAATTTATCTGCAAAATACAAAAAAAGAACAAGTAACTAGGCATCAGGTAAGTTTTCTGAAATACATTCTCAGCAAATCCCACCATAGAAAAATTCTGTTTAACTAATTATCTTCCTCTGTACACTTCTGGAGAATTTGCAGAAATGTTCTTAGCATGCACACAGATGAATACAAAAGGCATTTGGTCCCATCAGCTTCTTGTTTTTGAAGGAAATAAGAGCTAAATCTATCTTCATGTATTTAATAGAATTGTTAAAAATCAATTGATAACATTACAACACTAAAAGCTTTTATACTTAAGTGAAAACTGTCACCTTTCTCCTTGATCTACATCTTCAGAAAATGTATGTACTGAATTACATCAATTAAGCAACAATCTTTTCAAAAACTATCTACAGCATCTATCATGCTTTTTTGTCCCTGTTGCACATGTATTATCTTATTTGGAAGATTTCCCCATTTTGGCAATTAAAATCTTTTTAATGAAAGAAAACAAAAACAGAACTTGGAAAGCAGGGCCAAACCTATCAATCACAAACAGTTTCAAAGGGAGAAGAAATAAAGAACAAATCATCTTCTTGGATTTAGCCCCAGTCCTGCCAGTTTGAAATCAGTGCAATCAAAATAGCTTCTAAGGCTTAGTGTAAGAAAAGAAGTTTCAAATGGAAAAATCCTTACACCATCTCAGACAAACACCCATCCAAATTTTGCTTGAAAACCTCCAGTGTTGGAGAATCCACAAATCCAGAAGATAGGCTGTTGCATTTTTCAATCGCTTTCAGGTTTAGGAAATTCTTCTTCTTCTTTGATTGTGGATATCCCTAGGTAACGATTCTATCCTTTGGTTCATGTCCCCATTGGGACTTACAGAAAATCAGTCGACATCCCTCACCCTAACCCATTAAGTATTTGAAGACTGCTAACATCTTTCCCTGTAGCCTTCGCTTTTTCAGGCTAAATATACTCCATTTTTTATAAAAACAATTCTTCATGTCATTTAGCTTCCAAGCCTCTTGCCATTATTATCTTTCTCCTATGACTCTTTTTAATTCCTCAATATCCATCTTGTATTGTAAATACAGAACCGCAATACCCTACTAACGAGGCAATCTCCCCAGTACAGCTAACCCTTGACTGAACACCATTTGCTTAATGACAGTTCAAATTAACTGTGGCCTCTAAAAAAGTCAGTTGCAACTCTGCAGTCATGTGATCACAGTTCAGATGATTGGCAACTGGCTCACCTTTATGACTGCAACCACATGATCACAATTAGTGACTATTTTCCCTGTTTCTGGGCAAAAACACAACTGGTTAAACTGGATTTGCCCTTGTGACTGTGTGACTCAACTTAGGGCAATGCTAAACTGGGTCCAGTCATGTGATGATTCAAGTTATGACAACAATTATGATGCAAATTCCAGACCCAAATATGGCCATAATTTGAGGACCATTTTTATAGCAGTGTGACAATGCTATATATCTTTTTTTGATGCAACCCACTGGACATTTGGGCAGCCGTTAAAAAATTGCTAGTTTATGCTTCAATCTTCACCTTAATAACATACAAAGCATGAGTGACAAGTTCTTAGTACAGGTAGCCCTCGACTTACAACATTTCATTTAGTGGCCGTTCAAAGTTATAATGGTACTGAAAAATGTGCCTTACAACCATTTTTCACAATTATGACCATTGTGGCATTCCCATGGTCACGTGATCAACATTCAGATGCTTGGCATCTGACTCATATTGATAACTATTGCAGTGTTCTGGAGTCAGGCAACCTTCTAACAACCAAGTAAATGAGGAATTAGATTCACTTAACAACTATGCTACTAATGGAACAACTGCAGGGATTCACTTAACAAATGTGGAAAGAAAGGTCGTAAAATGGGGCAAAATTTCCTTAACAAATGTCTCACTTAGCAACATAAATTGGGCTCAATTGTGGTCGTGAGTCGAGGACCACCTGTACTTAGTAGATAATTTTCTATATAAAAGTTAAGGGTTTTTATTTTTATTTTATTCGTGTTTTTTAAAAGTTAAATAAAAGAGTATTCTGATAAATTACCATGAAATGTATGAATATCCTAAGGATATTTTCACATAAATTATTTCAATGTATCCTAAATATCTATTTGTGTATATGTAGAGTTTCTGACAATTAGGTTAAGGGCTCAAATTACATTTAACAATAATTGACACATGTTTAAATATAACATAAGTAGAATGACTTGAACTATAAAATTAAAATTCAGTGCTACAATGGAAGTGTAATGTGTGAAACCAAGGAAAACATGTCTTCTTTACAGAATAAATTTAGCTTGAAAGTACTATGTATTCTGCTCAGGGAGAAGCAAATTTGGAAGGAAATTGGGCAGGAGTTTCTAAAAAGGAGAAATATATACTTCCAATGAAGGAAAAAAAAAACTAAAAGAAGGTATCAAAAGAAATTAGTTCATCTCAAGAAAAAGTGTTTTGAAGATAATACATACATACATACATACATACATACATATTACTCTCTCTCTCTCCAAAATTGGTGAAGTACCAAATGGATGGACAGCAAGTATTGTTCTTCAAAGGAGGGTAAAGGAGAATACAGAAAACTACCGTATTTACTAGACTATAAGCTGCTACTTTTTCCTCACGCTTTGAACCCTGCGGTTTGTACAACAATGCGGCTTATCTATAGATTTTTCTTCATTAACTGCCATCAGGGGGCACAAAAATGTGACAGATGCAAGAGGGCAATGCAAAGAAGAAGACGCTACCGGTAGTTTTTGGTGCACTCGATGCAAGCAGCATGACACGCACGAACACAAAATATTTTTCACACCCTCATCATGAAAAGTACACGAAGAAAAGCACATGATGCAGCTTTTAAGTTGAAAGCAATCTATCTGTCTATCCAGGAAGGAAACAGAGCTGCTGCACGTAAGCTTAGCGTTAATGAATCAATGGTGAGACATTGGAGACATCTGGCCGCATGCGAAGAGCATTCTTCTCTTTCTGTGTAAACATCTAACTTCACAACGTATATATCTGTGGTTTATAGTCTGGTGCGGCTAATATGTGTAAAAATATTTTTTTCTTTTAAAATTTAGTGGGTGTGGCTTATATTCCAATGCGCTCTATAGTCCGGAAAATACGGTACTTGATAAATCAGTCTGAAGGTCAGTGGTGGGATTCAAATTTTTTTTACTACCAGTTCTGTGGGCATGGCTTGGTGAGCGTGGCAGGGGAAGGATACTGTAAAATCTCCATTCAGAGGTGGTATTTGTCGGTTCTCTCAACTACTCAAAATTTCTACAACCGGTTCTCCAGAACTGGTCAAAACCTGCTGAATACCACCTCTGCTGATGGTGATCCTGGGAAAGAATCTAAAGCAGACCACGCAGAGGTTCATTTGTAAACCTCAGTAGCACATGTCTTAAAACTGGAAAAATACGAAGATTTTAACATAGATTTTGAAAGCATCAGACCTTGGGGACTGTCTTCTCCAGAAGAATCTGTCCAGCATGTACACACTTGCAGTGAAGGAATGCTGAAGGTCCAGTCCCTATGAGAAGTCAAGAGAAAATGGATCTAAGGGCAGAGTCCTTGCAATCTGGGCAATAACTTGCCTCCATTGGTTTTCATAAGGCAGATCTATTTGATTTGAATGGTCATTTGGAGGTGGAGTTTGTTGGGTTGCTGTAATAACCAGGCATCCATGTTTATCTTTAAGGTTTTTTTTAGGAAGTGTTCATTATGCTTTTATTCTATTGTAAACTGCCAAGAGTTGTTTGAGCTGGAGCAGGACAAAAATACTTACAGTAAACAACAATTTGGTAATTACCATTGGTCAGTTTAGAGCTACTCAGACCAAGTCTTATCAGACTAAACTTATGTGTTTTAATCCAACAGAAACGTGAAAATAAATGATATAAAGAGGGACATGATTTTGCTGATGGGCCTCTTTCTTTGTTCTGAAACTGAACAAAACGGAGTCAAAGCCAGCAAAAGAAAGATCAAATCTGAAAATGACCCAAATGAGGGGAAAATATATACAATGGGCAGTGGCTCTGAATGATGTAAGCTACTCCATTCTAGGCCCCTCCTTCTTTGTTCCCACTCATCCCATCATGATCCAAAGTAGGGACTATTTTTAAAATTTTGAAAAGGCTCTTTTCCTTTGTCTGAGTGGGAAATTTCCTTTAACAGGAAGATGAAGATTTCATATATTTTGATTTCATCAACACATCTACATATTTATGTTATATTTTGCCTGCTTTTAGTTTATGCAAACTTGCAAAACAAGAAACTGAGGTTTATTTTTTCATGTGTCTGCAGCTATCTAAAGAACAAATACCACTGGCTGAAAAGAAAGACAAACTTTGCTTTGGAAGCAGAAAGTTTGAATTAAAAGAAAGGCAAATAAAATCAGATCAGTCAGGAGGAATAAGTACAGTATAGTTAAGGTAGAAAAGGGCAAGAATTTTATAGAACAAGAAGAAGTTCAAGGGTAAGTGTGTTGATCTGTGTGGCTTCAAAAACAAACTCAAGTTGCTTCAGCAGCTCTTCCTAGTCAGTTGATATACATGGGTGGGGTTCCCACCAAACAAACAGGGAAATTACACCAGTGCATAACCCTCGTGTGGGGTGACAGATGGAACAGGAATTCAAGATTGTCAACCGAAGCAAATAATTTAAAAATAACATAGGCAAACATACCAAGAGTCCAATTTCATGTTTCATGGATATATAGACACTTATCCAGCTTTATTCTTAACTACCATGGCCACAAGAAATTTGTTATTGTTGTTAGTTGCGAAGTCGTGTCCGACCCATCGCGACCCTATGGACAACGTTCCTCCAGGCCTCCCTGTCCTCTACCATTTTCTGGAATCCATTTAAGACACAGAAATTACCCCTCAACAAATAATTCCAGAATGCGACCATCCTTATGTAGGGACTACATCTATTCTACTAATATCACTCAAATTCTAGGACAGGTGGTTTAAAATGAGCCCTGTGGTGATATCTGAATTCCCTCCAAAAGGAGATGGGGTAACCAGTGTCATACAGAGCTCAGCCGAGATTATTGGAGAAAAGCTATGAGAAATAATAAGAATAAGAATAACATCAACAACAGCCAGAAGTCTGGTTGCACCTTTTTTTGTGAGCTGCAGCTTTATGCCTTTTAATGGACATTTCTAATTGGAAAAAGCGCTGCCAGATTCTGAATTTTCAGCTTCTAGTATACAAATAGAGGAGGTAGAAAAACAAGACCAGAGCAAAGTAGCACATTCCTTACACACACATATATAAAACAGACATTTTAGTGTTCACGGGTAGTAAATATACCCTTTGAGTTGAGGAAAATATTGTAATAATAAGCCGACTAACCAAAGATTTACCTTACTATTCCTGCCCCAAAAAATCCAGGGTGTCCTAAAACCCGCTGCTTGATTTCTGCTCCTCCAAGCCAGAGCAGCGCAGATTCATCTCCGCTTGTAAACACGCAGTGGCCGCGTACCGGGGGATCCCTATAACGCGTCAGCCGAGACTTACACATTCGACCTGACCTCCCCACTCCCTCCCCGCACCTAAGGGAAGAGGCTGCGGTGGGCCGACTCTGTCAGCCGCTTAGGGAGGGCGATGTAAACAAGCATTATGAAGCGGCATATAAGTCGAAGTGCTATTGCTATTCGACTGCTGCCCCGCTTGGATCGCCCCCCGGATTTCTGAACGTTTCCAAGACGGCAAGGCAAGCCTCTCAAAGAAATCGTCGCGGCAGGGAAGGCAAAAACCCAAACAACCCGCGGGGGTCATTCACCTGCTGGAAAAGTTGCCCCCCCTCCCCTGCTCCCCAACACAGCGGACGCTGGAAAGAAGCAGGTAACGCGACCTGTCGGCGCACCGCGGCTCCTCCTGAGGCTAACAGGCACCTGGGCTGCCCGTCCCGCAGGAACGAGCCGCGGACTGACCCCGGACTGACCTGCCAGCCGCCTCTCGCCGAGACTTTTCCAAAGTAAATCCCAAGCTTTGGCCGTGGAGTCCCGGAGCTGCTCGCTGAAAGTCCTCCGGAGCTGGGCTTTAGCAGCTCGCCTCTTCCAGCTCATCCTAGCAACCTCCACCTCGCATGCCCGACGCGCCGGTTCCACGACCGAGGCCCTGAGACGCTCAAGCAACCCCCGACGCCTCACTCAAACCAACGGCGGCCGCCCAAAGATTCGAGGCAAGCTTCCTTCGCGGCTGGCTGGCGGCTGGCCCGAGCCCTGAGGGCGCAGGGTAGATTGTGCGGCGGGGCTGGGCTCCTCAGTACCTCTCCGCTTCTCCTCTCTCGGCTGCGCTCTCCGGTCGCCTCCTTCCAGCGCGTCTTGAGGAAACCGCCCCCGAAGGGGTCACCGCCATAGCGGCCGGGGTCCTTTACTTTATAAAGCAAGAGCCTCGCGCCGGTTCATGTCCGAAATTCTCTCCTCCTGTCAGGCTGAAAACTCCGCTCGAGCGTGGGACCCGCCTTCGTAACCAACTTCAGACTTTTAGTCTTCCTTCTTGGTTAGAAATGTCCCCAAACTCCCAAAGATGCTTTTTCAAAAGGCAACTGGACTTTGTTTTTTCCTTGAAGGTATTTAGCTTCTCATCCTAGAAGTTTCTTTAGTTCCCCAAACTCAACATTCAGAACACAAACCACACGGAGAACAGAAAGGACAGGCCTGGTCCTATATTTAGTGAGGGGTCAACAGCCTTTCCCGGCCACACGTGAAAGCGCGCCCAATTATAAATGTTCTGGAAGCAACAACCAGCCAAAAATAACCAGAAACTCAGACAATGGAAAGCAGAAAGATCTTGTGAAGTTAATTTCTGGTTAATTTGGTCCATTTTTTTTCCTTAAAAGTCAAGTTAATTCTTAAAATTAGATCTTAGGATACCAATCAATAAATTATATGGGCCTTACTGCCATGTTAAAGTTTTCTCCATCATCCTTCAGTAAATAGATAACCATACCAGCATGTAATTAGTTGTCCCCATTGGTGATCCTTATCCTGCATCTGCTGCTTCCCTTTTGGCCTGCTATCAAATGGTGATTCTTTTGTTGGTTTCCAGCCATTATTATTTGTTACAAATAACTCAAGGCAGCAAACATATCCAACACATCTTCCTCCTCCTATTTTCTCCCAGACAATAACCCTGTGAGGTGATTTGAAGTCACCCAGCTGGTTTTCATGGCTAAAACGGGACTAGAATTCATGGTTTCCTGCTTTCTAGCCTGGTGCCTTAATCACTGTATCAAACTGGCTTTAAACCAAATATCCTGATTAGGGGTGCAAAAGGCATGTTAAGGAAAACGATTGGTTAAATCCACAGAATTTGCTTTCCTCCCTGATGTTTTTAATATGCAGGAAAACATCTAGTAATCAGGATAGTGATAACAGGAATGAGATGTTGAGCTTTTATAGGGGGGATATCTTGGTTTATTAAGCATGGAAAAGGAGGGGAAGAGTATGTGTTCAGCAGCCTTGTTTTGAGCCTTGATAGTAGAGGATGGAATTCTAAAACAGTTCTCAAAACCATTTTAGCCAGCTTTCTATGGTGCCAGAAAGTGGTAAACTCATAGTATTCAACTGGCCTCAATTGGCTCGACTTTGACTTTGCTTGTGGGAAGCTGGCAAGAAATTGCAAGTCAGACTCATGTGAAGTCTTCGCTTAACAACTCACAGTTTTTGCTTAACAACAGGAACTGCTGGGATTGCCATTCCTAAGCAATGCAAGGGGTGAAATTCAACAACCTTGGCCCCCTCAGGAGAGGTGGTAGGGACGATTTGAATCCGTAAAAAAACCCTGGTTGATTCTGGTTGCTATTACTATTATACCAACCCACACACACAGCCCACAGAGCCAGTAGGGAAATTTTTTGAATTTTGTCCCTGATGCAGTTATGTGAGCTTATGCTTTCTGACCATGTTGCTTAGCAGCAATCTCTCTAAGAAATTAGAAATTCCAGTCCCAATTACTGTCGTTAAGTTAGGACTACTGGTATCTATGTATATATAATGGGGCTCATTATAAATAAATTCTTGTTATATTTTTGTGTCCTTAATTTGAGAGATACAAATAAATAAATTTTCTTTTCACAGCCATAGTTTTCTCAGAAGTTTCAGTGAAGATGATGATGTAAAAGGAGAAGCTTTGTATTGGTCAACATCTTTAAGAAATTAATGTAGCAGACTAAATGTTACTGATCTGTTTGTAATCTTCACAATACAGAAACATGATTTGTTCTACACGAGGCTACCCCTGAAAATGCTAATTGGATGGTAGGAAAAATGTCATGTTTTATTATGGAATTTGCTAAGCTTTTGTCCAGGCATGGACCGCAAAACTACTTTTTAACCACTACATTAGTAACATTAGGACCACACAAGTTTTAGAGACCACAATTTAGTATATATTCCATCAAGTTATGTCTTGAGTAAATCTGGTATCTTCCTGGAAAACTAAGATTCTTAAGGAGACATTTAAGTTCTTGAAAGTTTAGTTTGTGTGCTGCAGGGAAGATCAACATCTCTGTAAGATATGAAAATGTATGCTTTTTATTCCAGTTTTTATTCATGAAACTTTATCCTTACAACAATCTTGGAAGGTAGCTTAAGCCATTAGAAAGTGACCAATTCAAGATTAAGAAAGAATAGTTGTGGCAACATAAACACTATCAAAGTTATTATGGATCATTATCTATAATACTGGCCCTGAGCAATAAAGTCAGAAACACATTGCAAGTCAGGCTCTGCAGTGAGATCTCTTTAGTGTGTAAGGCAAAAAACTATAATTTGGTAAAACGAAGAGCATCCTAGATATATGACAAATAGTACAACACAATATTACTTTATGAACCTGAAAAGCACACTTGATAAAAGGGCAAATAGGAGGTGATAGATGCTCATATATTTTGGTGACAACATGATTGCTACTGCTGGGTGTTAGCTGTAAAAATTGCTTATTTTATAGCCCAATTTTCTGTCTGCAAACAGGGGCAAGATTTAATCATGTTTGCTGAACATTTGATACATATTTGTCAGTTTACAAACACAAAAGAAAAAAAGACTTATGCTTTCTTGCAACCAGTCCTGGCAGGAAACAGACTGGAAGCAAGGCATTTTAGCAGGGTTGATAAAATGGCTGCTTCACCCCATTCCAGTCCCCAAAGAACAATCTAGTTCTGGACTCAAGAAAGGACAAACATTGTTGCTGATACTTCATCCTTTGATGCAGATAGTCCAGAGGTTTCAAACTCGCGGTGTCATGACGGTGTCATGTGACGTATTGTGACTTTCTTCGCTAAACTGAGCGTGGGCATGGTCAGCGCATGATGCATCCAGCCCATGGGCCATGAGTTTGACAGCCCTGAGTTAGTCCTTCACTTACAACCATTTGTCTAGCAAATCTTTGAAATTATAATGGCACTAAAAAAAAGTGACTTACAACTTATGACCTTTGTAGCTTCCCCACAATCATGTGATCAAAATAGGGGCAATTTGACAACCAGCATATATTTACAATACTTGCAGTGTCCCAGGGTCCTGTGATCATCATTTTGACTTTCCCAACCAACTTCCAAGAAGCAATGTTGGTGGAAGAAGCTGGTTTTACTTAGCGACTGCATGATTCACTTAACCACCGTGGTAGAAAAGTTCATAAAATTGGAT
This sequence comes from Pseudonaja textilis, assembly GCF_049901715.1. Classification (NCBI taxonomy): domain Eukaryota; kingdom Metazoa; phylum Chordata; class Lepidosauria; order Squamata; family Elapidae; genus Pseudonaja; species Pseudonaja textilis. The sequence continues at coordinate 23,505,564 of NC_141996.1, forward strand.
GTGACTCAACAACTGCCTTGTTTAGCAAGGGAAATTCTGGTCCCAACTGTGGTTATAAGTCAAAGACTACATGTATTTCAGTAGGGCAGTCTAAGATTTCTATGTGGTCCAGCTTCCAAGAAAGGACGGGGCAGTTCAAACATCCTAAAATTCCAGATAAAGTACATCTCTGAAAAAACTGCATAGGAATTGAAACTTTGCTGTCCATATAGGATAGCTTTCTCCTTTCAGAAATTCATGCAAGCTGACATATCACTTTCCACATACCTACCTGTCTGCCACTTGTTCCTTAAAAATTCTGATGGAGTCTTCTAATTAATCCCATTATGACCTTAAATGGATTTTTTTTGAAACCCGCATTACTGGAAGGACACAGTAACTCACTTGCCTTCCAAACCTAGTATAAAAAGAGATGCTGGGTTCAGCAGTATCCTCAAGATCTAGATCCATTTATCAGAATGACAAAAGCATTATTGCCTGGCAAACTCCATTGTTGCCCTGGAGCAAACAGGTGATGTCACAATACACCCAGCAACTGGACATTCTAAACCATCTGGATAACATGTCAGGTGAATCTGAAGTGAAACAGATGTCACCACACTGGCAAATATCCATGGGTAGACCTATTGTGAAAATTTTAATAGTGCTTTATTTTAGTTTGGCACAATCCAAATATGTTGGGGGGAAAACACATACACTCTACAAATTTTGTTAGGAATTAGGACTGAAGAAAAATTATCCATGCAGTTTGAGCTCTATGTTTATACATATATATCAATAAATAGAAATACATGAGAAATCAAGGTTTTCCTAAAAAGAAAACCAAGTCAATTTACCCTAAATGCACCATGGAAGGATCAAAATTATTTTTTTCTATCTCAAAAAGTTTTTTCCTCTAACATTTTTAACAGACTCCAACATATGTATTCCATTAGCCTTAAAAGCATTTCATTGTTTATAGTCAGCAGGAAATATCAATGCCTCTGCTATATTAACAAGTCTGCAAAAAGAAATGTAATCTCAGTGTTTTAAGGCTTAGCTGAGAACTCTGTATTGTGATTCAATTGCATGCTTAATGGCCTGTTCCAATTAAGACTTGAACATGTTAGTTGGCTTACTTCAAACGACAAAAAGAGAATTCTGGAAAGATCGAAGGAAAAATAGTTCTTGAACAGAAATACCAGTTCTACAAATAAAATGTGAGTAATACTTCTTAAAAATCCAGTGAAGGAAGTTCCTCCTGGCAGTAGTTTGATTGCTTATCAGATTCATTGACTGCCCATCTTACCATTGCCTAACGCTTGTTGCAGATTGACAACATGTTTCCATGTTTCTTCTGAGGCTATTTTTCCTTTTATCACTAAATGTACTGTCCTTTCTTGATACACACTTCTGGAATGGTACTAATCACTTAATAATTTATTAGAAATAAAATAGAAGTGTCAAAGAAGAAAAATTTTATTCCATTTTTCCCAACGGGCTGCCCTCCAGCTGTTGCAGTGACTTCCTTCCAGACTTTCTGACAAAACATTCCTCTCAACCTTCCAAAATATGTGTCACTAAGATCACCCCAATTTTGATCAGTTACTTGTACACTCATGAGGAAATTGCCTGTACCTTAAGAATAAAAAGCAGTGTAATTTAGTTTCAAAATAATACCTCCATCCACTAATAAGGACTGGTCTCCGTTAAAGCAGCAGAGAAAGTCAGAATACTGTATCGCTATTCTGGCAAGACAATTGTATAGGCTCCACAAGAATGCGGGTCATGCTAAGAAACCTAAATGAAAGAAAGCTCTAACTTCCTTTTGACAATATACTGCAGCTTCATGCAAATGTCTGACATATAAACCCAGCAGAACCTCTTAAAGTTCTGTTGTCATTTAAACAACGGTATAGATTCATAAACATTTGTTTATTAAAAGTATTACAGGTAGTCCTCGACTTACAACTATTCACTAGCTGATGTTTGAAGTTACAACTGCACTGAAACAGTGCCATGATCAATTTTCACAGTTACGACCATCACAACATCCCCATGGTCATGTGATCAAAATTTGGGCAACTGGGATGTATTTACGTTGGTTGCAGAATCCTGGGGTCATGTGATTGTCATTTGCAACTTTTCCAGCCAACTTCCAACAAGCAAAGTCAATGGGGGAAGCCAGATTCATTTAACAACTGCAGTGATTTGCTTAACAACTATGGCAAAAAAAAAGTTTGTAAAATGAGTCATAACTCACTTAACTTCAGCCTTGTTTAGCAGTGGAAATTTTGGCCTTAATTGTGGCTGTAAGTTGAGGAGTACCTGTATTGTTTATGAAGTATATTTAATATCCTAAAAGTGTATTACTACATTTGTCATATACTACTGTTCACTTCTTACAGTAGGTTCTTTGAAACTAATCTAACTGCTCTGCAATTTCATAAAACTTTATGGAGTTATAGTGATGGCAGAAACTAGCAAGAGGAACAGCAAAAAAGCCAGACCTTGTGTGCCTGTAAATTAACTGGCGTTTAAAAAATGAGGGTGTTAATGATAAGCAATGGCAGTGGTGAAAGGAATGTATCTCCCAGTTCGTTTTGGACAGCTGAAACTAACTCCATTGTCAGATAAGTCTTACTGACTGTGGGAAAAACAGAGAAGCAAAACTCACACTAGCATTCAAGTAGCCCATAATGGAAAAACAGATCTGGAAATCTTAACAGTAGCTGTTCCCCTCTCTCTCCTTCCTCTCCTCCCACTTTTCCAAAGCAGCAGTGAAAATAGATAGCATGGTATTTAGCTTCAGTTCCTGGTCCAAACATGTATCTTCTCAAGATTTTTTTTATTTTAATGGAGGTATTATTTTTCAGGAAAAGTGCGAGAGAGGTACCTACAGGTAGATGCTTATTTTTCAGTCAAAAAGACAGGAGCTGTTTTTTGGCATCATCAGATAGATGATTCATTTTATACAAACCAAGAAATTTCAATGGATTTTGAGTTCTTGGAACACCCATGCAGTATAAATCTGGGTAGTAGAATAGACAGGTTGTACCTTTTGCAAATCAGCATGAATTTTAGTGTTAGTTCTACTGAGAGCAAGGAAAATAAACCTTCAGGTAAATGGTAAAAGAAAACATTATTCTCCCTGCAATTTTAAGATCAAAATGTGTGAAATATATAAATAAAACCCAAACCCTTTCAAGTAAATGCCTTAGGGTTGAGCATATTTCCTTTGCTGCTGAAGGAATACCTTAGAGAGGAAGTCAATCTACAGAAAATGTTTGAATGCTGTACTAGAAACTAAAACAGTAATACATTTTACTGAATGGCCTTTTGTGTTTTATTTTTAATAACATTCCTGAGACACATTGTATGTATTCTAAGATGTATGTTTGCTGGATCTCTTCACTATTTGTCTCTCCTTGGGAACAGAACAGTCTATATCAGTGCATCTCAACCTCAGCAAATTTAAGATGTGTGGATTTCAACTCCCAGAATATATATCTCTGCATAAGGAGCCTTATCAAATGTAAGCAGGAATGGCTCCTTTATATACTATACATCACACAGCAAGGCACAACTATATATTTGGAATATGGTTTCTAAGAAAAGAGTTATGCGATCACTAATTATGAAAGGAGTACAACAATTATTAGTAATAACCCTCAATGTTTAATGTAAAATAGAAATATTTAGGTGAGCAATTGGGAAAGAAATGGAAAGTAAGGGGAGAAAGTATCACTAAAAAGTCTTTCTATAATGTTTTCTTAATTCTGCGGTTGTGTCCTTAACTTTCTAAAAAACTGTTAGTTTAAATAAAAAAGGAAAAAATAAACACACTATGCTAATCTCCAATGTATAACTGGACAGTTCATTATTTCAATAATGAAATAATGAAAGATGTTATTGTGGGGATAAGATTAAATAGACCATTATGTACCATATGCTGAGTTCTCAGAGAACATGTTGGATGTAAATGCATTGAGCAAATAAGTATTAAAAAAAATCAAAGGATTCTTTTTCAAGTAAATGTGGATATTCTGTTGCACATAATACATTGAGTCACTAGGATCTTCAAATCTAGTGAGTCATATATTGTGCTACAATGTTCTTAGAATACAAGCTATATCGCTGGAAGCAAGGTATCACCTATTAACCCTGATTGAAAACGAAAGTCTGATATAAACTATTATATCCATATATTTGTCAAACTTTGAGAAGCACTATGATAAAGTTGTTAATGAGTTAGGCTTAGGTAGCTAAAATATTGGACCAGACCAGGGAAACCCAGTTTGAAGTGTAGTTTTAGCCATGGAAAATCAATGAATAGTCACTTTCTCATAGCCCAACCTACCTTACAAGGTGCTATGAGAACAAGATTATGAGAGGTCTGCTTGTAAGATGTCTTGAGATCTTGGAGGAAATACAGAATATAAATATAATTTATGTAATTGTTAAGAAGCATAGGTCACAATCATTACTTAGCACACATACATACTTTTAACTAATTGATTTGATGTTCCAGTATTGCATTAATGGAATTCTGTTTTGAAATAAAATCAATTTCAAGTGCGAAGCCATCTTTCCATTAATTCTAAGTATACCATAAAAGATTTCCCTGAGGAATGGGAATGGCTATATATTATGTGCAGCTGCAGCTTTTCTTAAAAAACATTTGAAGGATTCTGATAAGTATATTGGAATAACTTTTGGACTGTTCAAGAAATGGCATGCTGAGCATGCTGGTTTATTTTTAAAAGCTTAACGAAATACAAACAAAATAGGATGCTCTACAAAGAGAGGCATATTTCCCTTTAGACAAAATGAGAAGATACTGAATTAACTTGGCAAACTTTTGTGCATATAGATTGCAATAGCCATTTTCTGTGCAGAAGTAATCCCTTCCCTATACTGTAATAATAGCAATAGCACTTAGACTTATGTACCATTTCACAGTGCATTACAACCTTCTCTAAGCAATTTAGAATCAGCATATTGCCCCCAACAGTCTAGGTCCTCATTTTACCAACCTTGGAAGGATGGAAGATTGAGTCAACCTTGAGCCAGGTGAGATTCGAAACGTCAAATTGCAGGCAGCCAGCAGTCAGCAGAAATAGCCTGCAGTACTGTATTCTAACCACTGTGCCAAAAATGTTCCCAAATATGATAATATTGCCAAGTATAAGTGGCAGATAGGGTTAACTTTTAGTTTTCTACAAAGCTATTTCTGTTTAATGTGGCGTTGATATAATTAAACCACAATTAGGCTAGTTCTGATTGGTGTAAATACCTGAAACTGGTTCAGACAGCAAACTAAGCTCAATTTGGGTGAAAAATACAAATGTAAAGCCATGACTTGAGATTAGTTCCTTAAGTCTGGATTTTTAAACTAGTTTGTTATGTCTGTTGTTATGTTTAAACTAGTTTGTTGACATAACAAAATAGTCTAAAAACCCAGACTTAGTATACATTAAGAGTCTTGTACTATTTTTCAGCCCCACCAGTTCACAGAGATGCAAGGCAACATATTCTGTCCCAGTTTGTTTGCATGTTACATCAGACCTTTTAATTTAATCTTGCTCAGCATAGACTGTCCTAATCATTACTTCAGCCACTCACTTAAACACTAACATCCTCTGGTAATTAGCCTAAGCCTGGGTGAAACCTGCTCCAAATAAATCATTCCTTTGTGATCTGATGGATTAGAAGTTCCATCTTTCTGAGATGTGATCAACAGGGATAAGCATCTGTACTAGCTAAACTGCAAATGCTATTTACCCTTCAATTTGTTGTTGTTTTAGCATTGTTAATCTATTTCTGATGCAATCCACATGTTTTTAGTTTGAGAGGATTTACATTTCTACTGTTAGATCTGGGAGGATGGTTCAAGAACGGAGGCAAGACTCAGATAACAACAACAGCTCTTTATTAGTGACTTCAGATCTCAGCAAAGAATCCCAGCCGCAGCAGCCCCCTATATAGGGCTGGCTGCGGCTAGGCAGCCAATGAAGGCGATTTGAGTTTGCCGCTCTTGGCTGGGCCAATCGCGGCAACCCGTTTACTAGCCAATCGCATCAGTCTGCGGCGACCAATCACGATCTGCTATTTGCGGGCCAATCAGAGTTGCAGGCTTTCGAGCCTGCTAGTCCGGAACATCTACCATACTGTACTATGAATCAAATCCTGTTCAATATCTTTTCCACAACAAAAGTTATCCTGAATAATAAACAAAACTTGGAATAATATAAGTTTCATGTTGTCTGATTAATTAGATTTCAGATCTTAACTCTATCGATCAGAAAAAGCCAAAAAGGAGATCAATCCTCAAGTTATATTGCGCTTGTCTATATTTCCTGAGTTCCACATTCCTTTTCTGTGATGGCAGTATTGTTTCTGTATGCAGCTTGTTCCATACACAAGGCATAGAATGGGATCTGAACTCAAAATGCCAAATGACAATTTATCTCACACTGCAAGCAAAAGGGAACTAGTGATAAGAAAAATGTATTGAAGCAAAATACAGAAATCTCTCCTAATTCACCAAAACTCTGCAAACAATTAAACACATAAACCAGAACATATGTTTACAACATCTAAACCATCACAATCATGTAGGGGAAAAAACACCTAAGAAATCTTACAACCCCATTCCTAAAACACCGCTCTTCATGAAAATAAAGCAAAATATTGTCAGGGTCTAAAAAAAATTACAGAAATGCACAACACAAAGAAAAAAGGCTCACAAAAAACATGCAAAAACTTATTTTGTGCATAAAGAAAAAAAGGCATCCAATATATATGAAAATGCATTCCTAAAAATTCAATGGCAATAATTTTTTACTGCTACTAGAAATATTATATATTAAATGAATACTGTCAGAGATACCGATAGAAGGAAATGAGCTCTAGAATTTGTTAGATACATTTTTGCTTTTCTGAAAGAATAATTCTAGCATGTCCTTTTTTTTTTTTACAAAAAAAATAAATCTTGATTTAACATTATGAGTAAATGCAATCATTAAAATGATAGTTATAATTTGTTTTCAGTGAACTTGAAACCATTTTCTGACATACACAGCATGTCATACCTTGAAAAACAATAATTTTTAAACATATGATAAGATTTGATTTGTCAAATTCTTAACATGGCTTTTGCAGATTAGTGGCAATAGTCAGGCAACAATTAAATCTTTGTTAGTTGTACCACCACCATTTTACTAGTTAACCAAGTGGGTGCTTTCTGTTCCCTACGTTACTTTGACATATAATGTTTGCTATTTAATTCTATTCAGGAAAAACAGAGAAATTTTCTTTTAATATTGTTCAGGTCCATAGTGCCTCTCATATTTATTTTCTGATAAATGTTTCTTGTCGTTTTTAGATGCTATCAATCTATGGTCTTTGAACAACAGCCCATGAATTACAAGCAGCTTTAGAAATGAAAAAATCAGGCTTTTTTCCATTGCTACGGCGGGATTTTGTTTTAAGGTTATTTATTCCTAGAACTTTATGCCATGATATACTGGATATATTTTCTTCCAGAAACTCACAAGGATAATGGCAAATTATTCTTTACTGTCAAATATTTACAATCCCCACTTTTTTAACATGATTAATAGATGAACCTGGAAGAAGAAATATCTGTGAATCCTTGGAAGAAGAGACATCTACTTTTTCTAACAGTAGTTACCAAACTTAGTGATTTGACTTAATGAACAACTATAATTGGCTGGTTTCACCCAGTATACCAAAATCAATCCAATCACATGATTAGTGTATATATTTCAAAAGTAAATAATTACAGTATCTAGATGAACTGAACCAAGACTTCTTGTAAGGGATGAGAAACATGAAGGCAGTAGCCCAAAATGTATTCTACTTGATTAATCTCTGGCAAAATATAGCCAAATTTCCCATTAACAAAATAACTAAGTACATGAGTTTATTTGATAAATTCCATCAGTTAATTCAAAACCAACGCTCCAAATTACCTCTCATATCCTTTGTACACTAATTTTCAGAAGGTTTTCCAGATTGTCAAAATAAGCTGTTAATTTTCATAAGAACTATTCAACAAAGGATATCCTCACTGCATCAGTGCTTCTTACCTGCTTTTCCCCTGTCCAACACCTGAGGCAGGATCTGTTTAAAAAAAGAAGTTCTAAATTAGCAAACTATATAGTTTTGCTTAAACGAAAGTGCATTTGCATAAACCAATGTCTAAAGAAAGAAGTCAGTCTATAAATGAAAGCATTCCAAGGAAAAAGCCCAGTGGTTTTATCAAACCACACACTGGGCACAAAGCAGCAACTTCCTCCACATCACTGTCATATCAAGAGATCATGGCATCATAAAGCAAGGTATTCTCTTCAAATTGAAAGACCAAAGTATTTGAGCATCCTGCACTTCCAAACTACTCCTCTCAAGATGGCAGTCCCATATAAAGTGCATTGCAGTGTTGCCAATAAGGCATTGCAACGAGGCTCCTCCATACCATACATCACTGTTCCAGATTGTCACTAAGAAAATGTATAGCTCTCATTCCAGCTAAAGATGATAGCAGATTCTGAGTCTTAATAGGTCTGAATGCCCTCCATGGCACAGAAACAAGCTGTTTGCAGGATTGCCTTTTTCCAATACACAATATCATCTTGTTGGAGTCATGCCTTCTCAATGGCAGCACCTATCCTATGGAACAGCTTCTCCATGAAGGTTCAGATGAACCCAGTCTGTTAGCCATTCATAAGGCTGTTTCTCTAAGCATATAGGTCAGGGGAGATAAGTTATGCTACTATTGAAGGTTAATAATAAAACAATTGATCCTTGGGTTCAGTGGTGGTATTCAAATTTTTTTACTACTGGTTCTGTGGATGTGGCTTGGTGGGTGTGGCTTGGTGGGCATGGCAGGGGAAGGTTACTGCATAATCCCATTCCCTCCCCACCCCACTAACCTACTTTCCAAATCCGTTCTCCTGTGCAGGGCAACAAAAGAAGACCCAGCCAATCAGCTGGGACTCAGGAGGCAGAGAATAGATGGGGGCGGGGCCAGTCAGAGGTGGTATTTGCCAGTTCTCCGAACTACTCAAAATTTCCACTACCGGTTCTCCAGAACTGGTCAGAACCTGCTGAATACCACCCCTGGGTATGTTGTGTGGAGGGGTTTGCTTGCTTCTAATTCTGCTGCCCAAGGTCATTAGTAACACAATTAATAGAAATAATAAACAACATTTGCCTACCCCAGATCCTTAGGAAAAAATTGATAGGTGGACAGAAATCCCTAATCCAATCTAAACACCTAACTGACTATGTCACCAACCATGACAATAAATAATATTTTCTATTTAGATGAATTAGATTAAAACAGCAATGAGTGACTTAAAGACCTGGAGATGCAAAATTCAAGTTCCTTTATTGCATTCTTCTCATGTTATTGCATTCAAAATATTCAATCTGCATATAAACATTAGTCTTGCAAAAAGGCTATCCATAGAGATTCTGGAAGCTTCTAGTCTATTTTCATCCACAATATCAATTGCTTAAAACATGTAATCTCACAAAACAAATCAGAGTTGTCTTATGCCTGTCTAGAATGGAAACACTGATGAATACCTAGAAGGGCTCTTGAATGCTTCTCAGCAAGGTTATTTGGCTGTACTTACAAAAATATTAGAAAGAAAGGAACGTTATCTGCATTGCAGAGTGCTATAAAATTATTCAGTTGCTCAGCTGCTTCCCGAGGGAGCAAAAGGTACTGAGCTGGTTCATTTTAACAAAGATGTGTATCTGAAAAATGACAGAGGCAATTTAAAAACCATTTCTAAGAAAACACTGTATTTTCTCCTTGGTTTAAAAAAAATCAAGTCTATCTTATGCAAATTAAATGAACCATCCATTTTTTTCCTAGGTAGATTTAGCACAGCAAGCCTTGGCAAGATGAGAGATTTAAAGCACTTTTTTTTTTAAAAAAATGGATATACTGCAGAAGGCATGCAGAATATTTGCAGGTTTAACAACTGGCTTTTAGATAAGTTTCTTTCATCCTCAGCTCATACAAATTAACATTATAAGATCAGTACTAGCCATATTTGTTTGATGCCTGGTCAGGCAGATAAACAGGCATACAGAACTCACAAGTTATGGGTATATTAAAGAGGTGACAGCCCCTAACAATTTTGGCTGGTTTTGAGAAAGCTGAAGTGGGTGGTATTTAATTGGTATTTGGATGGAAGACCACCAGGACATCTTAGTTTACACCGGGAGATCTAAGAACATTCTGGAAAAAAAGGCAGTGGCAAACAATTTATATCCTGTTATCAAGAGAAGCAATATAGTGCATTTGCTAGCATATTGGACTAGGATATGGGAGAGCCAGATGATCAATCTTTTTCAACCATATTTGCATTTTTGTAGAATAAATCTAGCTACCTAGAGTCACCTCTAAGAAACATGGGTGGTATATAAATTCAATATAAATCAATCAATCAATCATTAAATAAAATAACCACATGGAAGTATTTATATGATTAAATATAAAGGATGAGGGTTTTTTTTTAACCCCAACAAATTCTATCACTATTATCATGGCACTACACATTCTGGACACCATCAATTGGAATAGGTTCTGCAGAGTTACAAGCATAATTTTTATTTCAAATTTATCTCCCCTTTCTTTGTTTGTTAACCACAGGGATAGTGGTGCCATCCTCTCATGCTTAATGCCTTTTTTATCTGTTGCATTTTTCCACTGCTGCATCATGCCACATAGACCATTTCACCTGTGTGCTCTTTCATTTCTCCAACATTTCACTAGTATGCTATTTCAAGCCTTGAATATAGTTTTTTTGTTTCCTGTGCTACTGTGGCCAGCTGAATAAGAATGGTGAAAGAGGAGTTGTTCCTGCATCTGCCTAAAATAGCCAATAAGCACCTCTCTGATTCCACCCACTACTGTTCAGATGATTGTGCCTCTGATGTAATGGGTAGCACAGTGACAACAGATTATACACAGCCTGCAGGTATCTTTGAATATCATTAGCTTAATCCATATGTCAGGGACACAAGAACGAAAGGGTGTCATTATTATACACATTTTGCTACTCCTTCCACATTGTGTTTACCCATACATATTTATGAGTGCATATACTCCCCACCCATACAAATTCTTATTTTTATGGGAGGAATATCTTAAATTCATGATCATGTTCCTTTTGAGGAAATATGCTACAAACAGTTCACACATTACTACTGTACTATGAATCATGCTTGAGTTCACCCATCATGTCAAACTGGAAACAAACATACCAGTTATAAATTAGCATTATACATCCAATTGAAAAATGAAGAGGGATGATATCAAAATACCTGATTCATTAAGTGGCTGTTGGTTTAAAACATGCTTACTGTCAAGAAGGCATCATAAAATCACACTTAATGTCCATATCAGAATTTTAAAAGCATACTGCTTTGAGCAAAATAATGAGACTCAAAGTCTGAGTCTGATTTTATGCTATAAGTAATCAGGATTATCAACTACAAATGCTTGGCTGGAAGTAAATCCCACTGAATTCAAAAGACTTTGATCTGACTCTCCAAAAAGGAAATTCACTGTACAAATAATAGTGTGATAGAGCTACCTTACATGAACTGCAAAGTTTTAGATGACCACACAAGATGCAAAAATTGCTGCCATGTTATTGTCATTTGGGCCCAAGTGTTGTAGCCTTAATTTTATGGCTTTCTTTGAGAATAAACAATCAGAAAATACATTTTACAATCTTTCTGCAATTTAGATAAGATTTTTTTCCCAGAGAGTGTGGGATTTAAAAAAGGCAAGATAATCAAAGTCTCACCCTTTCCATTGTGAAACACACAAGAAAGGCTTGGGGTTCAAATGTATAGCTGAGCTGCCTTTTTGATTCTTTGACCCTGAACTTATGCTATTTTTGTAACAGTTGTTTTAATAAATTCACTCACATCTATCCCAATCATTGAATAATGTTATTGCCTATGCAACACATGAATAATCATCTTTATATAAACTCATTCAACAGCACAGTTTTAAAAGAAACCCTTAAGTGTATACCTAAGAAATTTGGAGCAAAAAGCTGCCTTATGGCTAAAAAACTGTATGTGGCCCCCATTATAGATAAAGTTAATCCGACCTGACTGTACCGAGGTATCAAGTGGGGATGGTGGTCACTAATTTCAAATGTTATCTGCTAGGTATTAGATGTATTTATATAACATCTAAAAACACAACGTGTCCCTTACAAACCTCATATTAGCTTAGCCTTAGGACAATATATTAATTCAGTCAATTGTTTCTTCAGTGTGAATTCACAAAGATTTACCATAGAAGAGTTAGTTCCTATATTCCTGTGACATTTTTTTCTGATTTTCGGATGCCATCATTTTCTTGAGCACTCTATATTTGAAGGTTTATTGGCCTTCCTCTTCTCCTTAATGCCTCACAATCTGAGTTTCTGTGGACTTTTTCACTGGTTTTCTCTGATGAATGCAGGAGAATTTTCAAAAAAGGGCTTCGTTTTCTCTTCCCCCCCTCAAATTGGCTGCCCCAATAAGTTTTAAATTAGTGAGGCATTTTCCCCTCAATTACTGTCTCAAATAGAGTTCATGAAAGCCTCATATTTAGTGCAAGTATTCAATTGAGTTCATGAAGACCCCATCAAAGCAAATATTGAGGAAAAATGAATGCATATATATGCAGAGAAAGGAAAATGGAAAGGCAACTCAGAACTTAGCTATAAGAGTTATCAAGGAGACACAACTGAAATGGTGAGAATAGGTATGGACATTCTTACAAAATAGTTGGCATATTGATGGAATTGCCCATTCACAAAACATCCACACCACGGTAAATTATTTACTTATGTTATGAGGCTGCTACTTTCCACCTTTTCCAGTATGATTTTTTTTCTAAAAATGCCAATCAAGCAAATATGCAGTCCTATATGATGTGACTCAATAACAATGATCTTTGAAGAGTACAATGTTTTAGTAAGAAACCAGTGGTGTGCAATGGGAAATGATAGTAAAATTTATGTCTCTGCCCCATTTCGAACTAAGATTAAGGAAACTAGGTTCAAAACTACTCTCAGCCATAGAAATTCACAAGGGATGACTTTATGGTAGCTGCTATCTCTCAGCCCAGCTTACTTTCCAGGCTGTTCTTGTGAGGAAAGACAATTGAGGAGAGAATAATATGCATGCCACTTTCAATTCTGAGAGGAAAGATGAAATACACCTTTGTCAAATAAAAACTAATTACATTTACTTTTTGATAATGCTGCAATCTACACAGTATTGGGTTAGACAGTGGAATGTTTAATTAATTTGTAGAGCTAATGAAGTTGGAGAAATATAGTAAACCAAAATAGCAAGTACAAAAAAAAATCCTGATTGAACTTGGATACTTAAAATCAATGCTACAACCACCACCAGTTCAAAACAGAGCCATGTGTATTTAATTGCAAAGATTGACAAAGGTCAACATGAAGATTTGAGTTCACCAAGAAGCAATGGTCACAAAACTAGGTTTTCTGGCAAAAATATGGTATATTTACAGTATAGAAAACAGGAGAAGGTTGATTCTCCTAGTACATATGCCATTATAGTCCTTAGAGCCTTTTGTTTTAATAACAAGTTAAATAAATAAAGTCTGAGGAAACGAAAAAAAAGAAGATCATCTAAGAAAAACCATGTTACCACACATGTAAATAAAAATAAAATGCTAAGGGTCAGGATTGTACTTATAGTTCCCATGGTAAATCATCCAACATCAACATTGTGGTTTGGCTGAACTTTATCAGGAATGGCTCACTACACATATTCCCATGACATGACTCACAAACGCTTCACTTCCTGACCATACTTCCTTTGGCTCTCTAACCTAGGTCAGAGTTTAGTTTAGTTAGTAGTGATGTCATGCATCTTTGGCTGATGGGACAGACTGTGGTGCCTAACTTCTAAGGCAGCAACAACATTTAATGATAAAATGTGATTGCTTTGTTATTTTTTTGGCACAGCATTTATAAACCACTCGAATTCACAGACGGTAGACCCTTTAAAAGTAGTAATTAGTTAAAAAATAAACAAACAGAAGGAAAACTAGACTGGTACTTATAGAGATTTTATCCTTTTGAAAGACTAGTTTTAAGTAACTTCCAAAGTGTTGAAAAAATAAGGTTTATATGCATCTTTGAGGAAAACATATTCCATAGTAACAGTCTGATTTCTCATCTGATCAATACCACTTTTATTTCATGGTAGAGTAGGTGGAGATTCAATAAGATTTCACTTGACTGCTGGACCAGATGTGCAGAGTCAATTTTGGTGAAGTGCTGGTGTAACCTGGCACCACACTGTACATGGTTTAACCAGCACTTTAAATTGGTCTCAGAAGCCTACTGGTAACCAATATAAAATGAGGATGACTTTACTAAAACAGGGCTAGGAATTTGTCTGTTCAATCTTCACCAGTTACACATGCAGGTTCTCTTCAAACACTCTCCCACCATCACCAATCTTGTACTGATCACATCATGGTTTATTTTCAGCACATCCTGTCCAGGAAGGCTATAATTGGTGCAGCAGTAGAAGCTGGCAAAGGCCTCCCCAGCCATGGCCTCTATCTGCTGTTAAACAGGAGTTTCAATTTGAAAAATTTCTCCAGTCACTAACCAACTCCTTCATTAGAATATGAATCCATCTAAAGCAACTACCAAGGTTTCAGACAACCAAGATGTCTTGGGTGCCTTGGTTGATTTGAACTTGTTTCTCCAATGCAGTCCCTTACAATCTCTACTGTAAATTTCTACATCAAATTTCTACATCATGGGCCCAGTCTGGTGTGGGAATGGTATGCTTAGAGTTCTGAACAAAAGTATTCTAAACCAATGTATGGCTTCTCGCAGTTTTATATAACATGGGGAAGAGAACCAAATCCTGTGATACACTGCTCTATACTGAGGTAACTGTTGGCTTGACCACTTTCCCCCAATGACTACCAGATAGGACCATCACTTAGGTAGAAGTGAAATTATTCCATAACAATACTCCCAGCGCTCAATTCTTCAGGCACGCAAAAGGTTGATGGTATAGTAATACCAAAATTATCAATAAAGGAGAAAATTTGTAGCTCAGGGTTGAATTGAGGGGTCCTTGGTGCTCTCTGCACTTGCTTGTTTTCTTGCAGACATTTTATTACTCAAACTAGGTAACATCATCAGTGCTAGTAAAGAGTTCTGCTTGTTGTGAGTTTATATTCTGGTGACTTGCTTGTCTGTGTCAGTGGGGGTGGTCTTAGAGATTACTTGGGTTGTTTGTGGATGCCTCTTTGGCATTTTCTTGAGTGGAGTATTTACTAAATATCAAAAGTCCTTACCTCTGGGCCTTGAAAAAGTTATCCATCAGTGCAACCATTACTGTTTTTCTTCCCTGACTGGGGCAAGATCCTGACCAGAGGTATCTGGATATTTGCTTTCTCTAAGCATCTGTAGCTGATTTTTCATTAGGGAAGAAGGAAGGAAACAGATTGTCTTTTAAAAAGAATAAGGTTCAGGAAGGTATTGAGTGTTATACTATGTATGAAATGAAAGGAATAGGTAATTGGGGAAGAGGTGCTGCTAGGAGGGAGACTGTCAATGGTGGAAAAGTGGTGCAACGGACTGGATGTAGGTCCATTTGGTGCAATCAATCTCCAGACAGCTGTAAATGGCAGAAAATGAGCAGAGTTGGTGATGGCTGCTGTTCCAAAGACAAAGGAGACAAAGGAGCAACTGGAAGACAAAGGAGCAACATGGCAGTTATCATTGTTCATCAGTAGGCTAAATGAGAGCAGATGGCCTGAGTAGAAAAGTCAAGTGATGACTGCAGAATTCTGGCAACATTCTGATGTCCTGTGACAACATAAGTGAGACTTACATCAGAGCCCTTTATGGTAGTTATAAAACTCACCACTGTGCAGAAATGCAAGAGCTCAGGAAAACAAGATTTGAAAAAAAGATGAAATATTCCAGCATCATCAAATGCTCGGAATGTCTTCATTCAAAGAAAGAACACCAGTGCAAATATATTTTATCTGATATCAATGATAGAATTCTGTAACCAGCACAAGGCTGTTATTTTACATATGGATTTTACTGTGTGGTCTTCCAGAATATGTCATGGTGAGTTTCAGCCTTATATGCTTCTTATTCCTGTTTTCTTCTCTTTTGCACATCAAGGTTGGAAATGTAAAGCTTCCATTTTCAGGTTGGAACAAGCCAGTGCCTTAAAATACTGTACATATTTGGCTGGGTTTATATAAGGCATTAAATTGTAAACTACAAGCAGGATTCATAGAAGATGCTGAGACAAAAACAAATAAATCCTAATATGCCTTAACACAATGTATAAATATTGTACTTGATTTCACTACATTAATAGTCACAGAAACCTTTTTGTTTATAGGAAAGATAATACACTCTGATTATTGGTTATATATCTATATATCAACCTTCACCAACTTATTTTCTTTTTGTGTTCTACACCTTGGTGCTCTTCAGACAGTTATGATAGAAGAAAATCTGCATGCTAAATTCCTGGCTGGGGATATTCAGTTTACATTGTGAGGTGTGACCTAATATTTCATCCCCTGAACTGGATCTGCTAGATATCCCTTAATATGAAAGGACAATTCCCAGATGAGTAGAACCATTGTGTCATCCAAGGAATAGTAGCTAATAGGTTGATCTTTCAAGAAACACCACCAATAAGAAAGGTAAATTGCTTTGACTTGTTGTAATGTTCTGCCTTGGTTTTGTGTTCATTCTGACATTCTAAAATATGCACTTTGGGTGCCAGGTATAACCCCCAATTATGATGATTCCCAATTTATAGTTTTAAAACTCAGAATATTTGCCACACAAAGAAGAATGTCATAAATTGTATATTTATGAAGATGCCTAAACGCATGATATTCTTCTAACGTTATTCAAGGAAAGATTTGCTGAAGATAACTGGTCGTAGGAAAGAAGGAAAGACTGATGAACCCTTCTCATCCATTCTTCTTTTAAAAGATCTTTTGCTGCTGCTATAGTCATTCTGGGCATGACTATCTGGGCAGGCATGTGCTTGACAAAGATACATTTCTGGTTAAACCTGTAGTTTGGTTAAACATGTCTGTATAATCTATGATCTGCACTGTAACTGTTGGGAAAGAATTGATTGCACAAGTTGCATCCATTCCTTCTCTGAATTTTTCAGCTGCAACTTCTCATCCCAGGACTTGGAAAGAAATGTTCTTTTCTGTGATTCCATGTAAGGCAAGCCCAGCATGGGTTGCCACTCAAATTGAAGGTAAAAGTTCTGTAGTATACATGAAGGCCAGATTACCAACAGTCTAGGAAGGAAGTGTAGCCTTCCAGATGTAATTAAATCATAGCAAACTACACATCATTGGGAACTGAAAATCAGCAAGACTTTTGAAAGCCATAAAGAACCAGTCCTGGATTACATGATCAGCAAAGTATTATTGACCAACATTAAGAGTTGAATTACTATAAGGTCCTTTCCAGTATTACATGCACCTAAACAATAGTACAATAGCACAACAATCTTCCATATACCAAAGGAAGGTTGGGAATTCTGTTCTTTTGAAGTAGTAATTATTCCTTATCAAAATAGCAATAGCACTTGGACTTATATACTGCTTCACAGTGCTTCACAGCCCTCTCTAAGGGTTGCATATTGCCCTCAACAATCTGGGTCCTCATTTTACTGACCTCAGAAGGATAGAAAGTCAACCTTAAGATGGTGAGACTCACTAAGAAAGTATTTATAATCAATGATTAGAACCAGAGTGGAGATAATCTGTAAAGGTATGCTATATCTCTTGGCATTCCAGAATTATCTATGCCTAATTAAAATGATGAAGATGAAGAGAAGGGAAGAAAAAAAAATCCAGAGACTTTATAAAATTTTTTTGCGTTCGGGAAAGAGTAATGGCCAGCTGGGGAGGAGAGATGCGGCTCTCCTCAACCCTGCAGGCAGTCTCCCCCCTCTTCACCACCTCTACGGGGAGGCTTAGCCTCGAAACCAGCCAGCTTGGGGTGCTCCAGCAGCGAGCATGGATCGAAGCCTCACAGAAACGAGGTTTCGGTCTGTCGCTGAAGAAGCTCAAACCGGAGCGGTGGTCAGAAATGGCCACCACAAAGAAGAACTCAACCAGAAAAGAATGTGCAGGAGGAAGATAAGAGGAGAAAGTTTTGGTTGACCAGGTCAAATAGCAAAAGCAACAAATAAGGTACCCTGGAATTGAAACTATTAAAAAACAATAACATTGTTCCCTAAGAAGATTTTTAAGCTGCGAAGGAGAGAGAAAAGGGAAAAGATTTGGGGTTTTTTTTTCTCCTTTTCCTATACTGGCAGCTAAGAGACTTAAGTAAGAAATTGGAAAAAAATCCACTTTGACATCAATAGGCATTTAATGCTAAAAATAAAAAGTCAAAGGGATAATAAAGATTTCTGGATAATTAAAAGCTTTTGAAAACAGGAAAGGAGAGAAGAAGAATAAAAGGGCAGGATCTGGAAGGGAGGAGACTGCCTAGAATTAAAAAAAGAATTTACAGCAAAATCTCAACAAGACTTCCAAAAGATACATTCTAACTGAAATATTGCAACAAAAACCCCAGGAAGAGAAAGTTGAAAAAGAAATAAGAAGATATAACTTGGGACTATTTGGATTACTTGATAATTTCTGGATTCTTGGTTATTGTTTTGAATGACTAAAATCAATCAGGTGGTTGTTTAAAACTGTTTAAAATGGCTCCACTTTTAGAAGAATTGAAAATGGAACTTAAAAAGTACAAAGAAGATGCACAAGAAGGGAGAGGTTCTTTTGGCTTCGTATTTCAGTTTTTAGAAATGGAGATTTGGAATTATGTGAAACAACAAGAAATATCTGCAGAACAAGAAGATTGCGACAAAGAAGAAGCCATCTTTAATGAACAAGTAAACTTAGATCAGGGGAAAAAAGGAAAGGGGGGAAAGAGAATGGAAAGTTTAAGACTGGGAAAAACAACTCCCCCCCAAAAATAGAGTGAAAAATAAGTATAAAATCAGAAAGCAACAGAAGAGGGAAATGCAGAAGAGAGAATTAGAACTAGAGAGACAAGGGGGTAAAAAGGGGAGGGAGACGATGAGAGGGAAGAAAGAAAGGAAAAGAAGTCATAAAGGACAGAAACAAAATATAGAGAAACAGGGCCTATTTAGAGATAATGGGTGAAAATTTAATGGAAAAAGGGATTCTGCAAAGGTACATAAGATAGTATTGTTATATTAGAAACAGAAATAATTTTAGAAAATATGCAACAATGTATGATTAAAATGTCTGATAAAATAGCTATTGTAATTCTGTGGAATGCTTGTCAATAAATAAATGTAATAAAAGGAATATTTAATGATTTATAAAACATATGTGAAGAGAAATAAGGGAAAAATTAATTATGGAGATTATATGTGTTTTTTAAGGAAGCATGATATTTAATTGAAAAGAAATGTTAAAGATGTTAAGATTTTAATGATTATTAATGATAGAACTGAACTGGAATGGAATGAGGGTTTATAATTACATATATTTACATTTCTTTTAAAAAAAGAATATAGTGTGTATTATAAGAATGTACCAAGCAGAATTCGATTGGAAGTTATGTATTATATTAAAGGTCATATTACTTAAGTATATATTGAAGTTTAAATAAGAGTTGAATGGATGTAATTTAAAGATATAAAGGTGTCATACTCCAATTAGTAACTACAGGAGAAAATTTGTTTAATGAGAAAAGATAATATGAAATTGAAACAGAACAGACAAAAGTATAAATATAATGATTTGAATTGAGATGAGATAATCAAAATAAAACTGAGAAAATTAAGAGGGGAAAAACTATATAGAAAATGTAAAATAGTATAAGATATGAAATAGAATACAAAAAGGAGCATGAAATTGAGTTTTGTGTCTGTATAACCCGGGACCATGCTATTTTCAAAAAAGATGGTTTACTTGTATTTTGTATGTGTGAAAACCTAAATAAAACTTTTTTGGATGAATGTTTTTTTGCAAGTCATATCAATTTTATTTACTAAGTTTAACAATATTCTTACTTTCATATCGATATTCAAATTATGTAAATATTATTCCTTCCCAGATAAGTTTTCATACATAAAAAAGCTGAGGGCAAAATGTACAATTCAACAATGATCTGACTTTAAAAAGCTGTCTTTTGTGAATTGAAGCAATAAAAATAACCTTGATATTTCTAAGGATGCATCACATAATACTTGAAGAAGCTTAACAGAAAAATTCAATTAAGCTACAAATAATTTTCTATTGAGAGACAATGTCTTCTTTGTTCGCGCTGCATATACTCTTTTCTTTTCCTTGCCTCTAATATGTGTGCACATACACACAAAATCCCCCAACGCCTGTAGATTTTGGAAAGAACTGCACTTATTGGGAACTTATATATATATATAATGATTTCTTGTTTCCCTAGACATTACACATCTGCTGATGTGGTCATGAGAAACAAAATTTAATTTTACGCATTTGCTTCTGTTCAAACCTTGGAAATATCTATGTTCAAGACAAGAGATTTAGCATTTTTATGAAATGACTGAAACCACATGGGGAAACAACCAGATAGTAATTGATAGAATAAGTATCCCCACAGTAGATATATAATGAAGAGGGAATGTACTGAATTCTCAACAGATGGGTAATCAGTATAACCAAGTCCCAGAAGCACCCATTGTGATTTATTGCTAAAGCACAGAGAATGCTTGTGTTCTTGAGAGGATATCAGGGAAATGGGATATAAAAAGAAACATTATTTTTGATGAATCATCTAAAAAGACAGTACATTGCTTTGCTTCAGAGAGAGAAGTATTAAACAAAGGACACTTCAAGGAATTATGAACCTGGATGTTAACTATTAGTGGGTTTATTCAGCGGGAACTGGCTTTACAGGTCTGTACCACCCTGCAAGGTCTTTACCACAACATTTCTGAGAGAAATAGAAAGCATGAACTTTTCTAACACTGCATTAAACTGCATTAAAGTCAGTAAACTCCCTTTAATGCTGCATTCTTTCAGAATCAACATGTTTAGGGCCACGTGGAAATAGTAATAGCTTGAAAAAGATACTGGTTGGACCACAATCACAGGTAAGGGAGCTATTTTAGTTCATTAACTAGGATTTATGGTTTAATGTGATGTGCACATAACTATGGTTTCTTTAAACCATGGATAATAACAACTGTGGTTTAACATAATGTTTAAATCCAGGGAGTTGCAAAGCAAAAATAAGTAAATTTTAATTTGTATTTTCTTCCCAGACTAATTTAGAAGATGAATACAGAAGAAGTTGAATTTATCTTTGTTTCCAATAGGCATCTTAATAATACTGAAAGTTTTAAACTTGCATGTGTCCATTGTCCATATATTGGAAATACGTTCATATTTCATGCCATTAAGTTTTCTTAGAGTTAAATATATCATTTATATTTAATTATCAATATTATAGTATATCTACTGAGCCTTGGGATAACTAGTTCATGCAACTTTTTCAATATATTGCGCTCCTTATGAAGAAGACATATTCAGCAGGTTCTGACCAGTTCTGGAGAACTGGTCATGGAAATTTTGAGTAGTTTGGAGAACTGGCAAATATCACTTCTGACTGGCCCCGCCCTCATCTATTCTCTGCCTCCTGAGTCCCAGCTGATCATCTGGGTCTTCTTTGGTTGCCCTGCACAGAAGGGAGCTGGAAAGCAAGTTAGTGGGCTAGGGAGGGAATGGAGATTTTGCAGTATCCTTCCCCTGCCATGGCCAACAAGCCATGCCCACCAGGCCACACCACACCCACAGAAACGGTAGTAAAAAAATTAGAATCCCACCACTGGAAGACATCATTATAACTGGTCTAGGGTGCAACATTCTATCCAGTCATTAGATTATAACACAAAATTGTCTAGAAGTTTATAGCCTTATTATAACTGAGACATGCATGTTTTTCCTTTTGGGTTAAGTATTATCCTGAATGCAGAAAAAATAACCAATAAGAAGCTGAAGAAATAAAAAGCACCGGATGGGAAAAATAAAAGAGAAGTTTGTTAATAGCAATATTTATAAAATGGTTGACATTCTCTATTCAGGACAGGTTTTAACAAAGTGTGTGTGATAGAATTATAATAGTTATACCTATGCACTGCTTGGTCTTTTTCCAACCAAATTTCCATTCTATCCTCTGATGTAGTTCAGATTATTCTGGATAGAATATGTCTAGTATGTCAACCTAGCATGAGCACTGATGGATTGAGAAAGACTTTCTAACTTTTTATCCACTTGGTATAATCAAAGTTATGGACAATAAATTGACAGAGATTGAGAGAGCATAATAAAAAATAGATTCTCATATCATACTAAAACATTTTATACTGTGTGGTTAGGAGCACACAGTATAAAATAACTATATTTTACAAACCCTAAGAGCTGGACTCATTAAGGGACAAAGTTATAGTAGCACTAATCTTATCAACATGCTACAATATGTAAACCTAGTCACTGCTTGTATGCATGAGAGACCATACATTTCTATTTGCAACTAAACAAACTTGTGATATGTTGAGTGATCCTTTGAGTGTGTGACCAGAATAAACATTAAAGGGGGGGTGGGGTGTTTCAGAAATAATGATCATATAACTCTGGGATGTTGCAACATTCAGAACTTTGTGAATAAAACTCACTTGATCATCCTGGAAATTTCAATTCCACTGGAATAGTGGGAAACACAATAATTGCTGTGGTATAATACATCATTTGGGCTAATATCAGGGTGCAAATAGATAAACATATAATGGAATGTGTGGATATCTTGGGGAGAAAGGTGCTGTTTAAGAAACAGTCAGACAATACATGTATGGGGTTCTATTAGTTTAATGGACAGAGAAAGAAAGTTATGAAGTACTTACCCTAATGAATAAAAAGTGGGGTTGCAAAGTTGTACTTTCAAACTTGTAAGATTGATTTAGTATAGCCTTATAATAAAGTAGAATTAGTTCATCATGTCATGTTTCTGTCTGGTTTACCTGGGAGCTTGACCCACAATGAGAATTTTAGTAGTTTATAGAAAATACTTTAAATGAAACTATCATATTATCGTTGCTACTATTAACAACTGCTCATTTTCTCTAACAGGTTTCCTATGAAAAATCACCCATTTTTTCATGCAAAAAAGAAATCAGCTGGGGAAAGATTATTTTTAGCAAGCAACAAAACAGAATAACAACAAAACCTTCTCATCCCAGGACAATTAAAAAGTTCCTGGCCCCAGGTGATCCTTTATAAGCAACCTGGAATCTCTTGTTTTTATTTAATGTCTTGCCAAGAAAAAAAATACTCACAATCCAGGATCACATGCATTTCATTTCTATACTGTGCAAGCTACATAACATCTAATTTAGAAGAGAAATTGTAGTATATAAACTTTGTTTTCTACTTGGGTGGAGAGCATTACATGAGTTATGGGATGTCTCATCCCAATGGAAAGGATACCCATTGAGCTTCCCCTGTAGATATCTCATCAAATTTCTATTTGTACATCTGCTTCGCTCCAGCAGTGAAGCCAGCAAAAGAAGGTGTGGTGAGTATGGCATAAGGGCACTGAGCCTATTTCTGAAGTCTGTTTGTAATGTGTATTATACTGTAGACAACTGCTGAAACAACAAAAACACCTTACTATTTGCTTGGGTATAAGAAGTTTCCCACCAACAATGAAAGACTTACAATGTATTATGCAAGGCCCAGAATTATACAGTAAGCTACTGTTGGTGGCCAATCTATTAAATACTCATCCTGGGTAGCTGTCTTATTCTTTTATAAAATTTAAAATAATAGATTTACTTGAGATTTGGCTGTATCTCCCATAGATTTCCAAAAAGCATTACCAGCCCTAATAATGTGATTAAAAAGGGCAATCATGTCATATATGATAGAGAGCAATAAAGTCAGTTTGCTTGGATCAAAGAAATGTAAAAGAGAAATAATCAAGTTTAATTTTTTTTCTGGTTCACTCCATTTCTTTTGGGGGAGGGGGAGGTATACAGTGTGAAGACAGTAGTAAATAAATAAAAGGATAATAGTAGGCCCTCAGTAAGCAGTAATAATAAAAAATCAGTTTTATTATTCAGATCAATGTCAGACATTAGGATACTATTTTTTTCTTCCATTCAATTATAATTGTTGAGAAATGTGAACTTTGGGGTGCGTTTTTGAGCAGCTGAGGATAAAGAGGGCTTTTGCGGAAGCTAAAAGCAAGTTAATCAAATTAGCATTGTTTGACAAAGTGTCTCCCCCAACTACTGACATGTGCACCATTCTCTTGCCATCTGTTTATGTCTTTTAGTAAAAGGAATCTCAGAAGAAGAGGGGCCTCTTGAATTTCCAAATTAAGTTCTTCCAGACTTTTAATCAACATCGAAGCAGCATTCACATTTTATGGATTGGGTCTAAAAGTGTTCAATAAAATGAAATAAATATGCAGAAACACAAGCATTTGCACTTGAGGATTTTTCCTTCCCAAATTCATGAAATATTCATACTTTTGTTTAAATAAGCATTATAACTGTTCGGATCTAAGGTCACTTTGTTCACTGATAAACATGAGCTATCACCTTGGCTATGTTGACATACATGTCTAGAGGCCCCATCTAGGCTAACCCTTCCTTAACCACAGAGGACAGCTGCTAGTATGAGAGAAGAAAGGAAGAAAGGCCATAATACACTCATAAACCTGTGCTTTGACCAATTCTTCAAAGCTCTTAAATTTTTTAAGTATTTTCATAAGTAAAATTAATACTTTTCTTTACCCTATTCCTAAAGTCCTTGGTTTCATTTTAGCTTTATTTTTAATTTCTGGTGTTTTTTTTTTTAAGTTTTCTCTGCTTTTGTACTTCTCAGCTATCTCCCTCCATCAGTTTTCATGGGTTTATCAATGCTTTTGTAAAAAGAAATGTTTATATTGCTAATATTGGACTCCACTTTAGCGATTCCAGTGGAAGAAAAATGCAGGTCTAATTAATAGATTTATTCGTTCCTCATGATTCTTCTTGTTAGTCAACTTCCTACTTCTAAAGTTTTCTTCATAGTTATTAGTCTTGATTATAATTGCCAATTCTCTGAATGAAACTGTGAGTGAGAGGGAATAAGGTCATGCAAAGAGAAAGAAAGAATAGTTCCACGCACATGTCTTCTGAACTGTCTTTAGTTAGGCTTGTTCTGAAATTAGTTTCAGATAAGGAAAAAAAAATCATTTAGCCAAGATTCTTTTGTAAGTTTAATTATTATACTTATTTGGTTAGCTGCTATGGCAATTTGAGTGCAGTTACCCTGGACAGATGTTACATAAATATATTATTCATCCATGGACATTGATGTATATTAATATATCAATTATTTGACATATATTAAAGGTAAAGATTTCCCCTATCCAGTCATGCCCAACTCTAGGGGATCATGCTCATCTCCATTTCTTATCCAAGGGCATGAGCGTTGTCCAAAGACATTTCTGTGCTCATGTGACCAGCATGACTATACACCTGAGGCACACAGAATGCTGTTACCTTCCCACCAAAGTGGGACCTATTTATCTATTCTCATTTGCATACTTTTGAACTGCTAGGTGGGCAGAAGCTAGGGCAAGTAACAGGAGCTCACCCCATCATGCGGCGCTTGGGTCTTGAACCCAAGCTGTCAGCTTTCCAGCTGATAAGCTTAGCATCTTTAACTGCTGCTGGGCCATCGTGGCCCTTTTTTTGATATGTGGAATTGAGTTTGGCAGATGCTAGCGGTTCTATTGCTGAGCCATATGAAGAGTAAAAGGCAGCTTTCCCCAACATGTTGCTCTCCACGTTTTGGAGGCTATACATTCAACATATCTGAAGGATTCTAGCATGAAGAAAACTGTTTCCGTTTACCCTGTCATTGTTGATTGCTTCCGAATGATTATGTTCAGACAAATCTTTGAAGTCAGGATACTGGGTTTTTGAACATTGTATTTTAAGAAAGCATAATGTCTATTATATTTTCTCAGGTTGTTTTGCATATGAGTCTGGTCAGTAGTGGGATTCAAAAAAATTTTACTACCAGTTCTGTGGCATGGCTTGGTGGACATGGCATTGCTTGGTGGGCATGACAGGGGAAGGTTACTGCAAAATCCCATGGGATTTTGGGACTCGGGAGGCAGAGAATAGATGGGGGTGGGGCCAGTCAGAGGTGGTATTTGCCATTCTCCAAACTACTCAAAATTTCCGCTACCGGTTCTCCAGAACTGGCCAGAACCTGCTGAATACCACCTGTGGGTCTGGTCAGATCATCTTTGGTTCTTGTCTATGTCAGTAGACATAGCTGATGCATAACTTGGGGTCCTCCTGGACCTGTGGCTCCTGCTCAAGGAAAGGGCAGCAGCCATAGTTAAGCCATGTCCTTTGCACAGATCTATTTTGGGTGTCAACTATCCCATTCCTGGACCAGGAGACCTTGCTCACAGTCACTCATACCCAGGTTACTTCCCAGTAACACTACTGTACCTTGCTGCACATGGCATTGCCCTTGAAGACTGACCAGAAAGTACAACTGGGCAAAATGTAGCAGTTTACACTGTTCTGGACACTTCACAATTTGACTGTATTACTCTGCTGCTACACAAGCTGCATGAGATACAATTCAAGATGCTTATTATCCCTTTCACAGCTCTAAATGGCACAGGACAAAATTATTTGTGGAACAACCTCTTCTTGAGGGTATCTGTCCACCCCAGCAGGTCAGATAGGATAGGCACGTTCCAAGTCTTGTCCTTTAAATATTATATAATGGGACTTTAGGAATGTTTACTATGTTAGATTGAGGTTTTTAAAAATATTTTTGAAAGCTGCTCAATGTTGTGCTTGATAATATGTGTGGCTACATAAGCTGAATGAATGAATGAAATACTTTATTTTTGAATTACATATTTTATACAGTGGTTATATTCTCCTTTAAGGTTAATTTTTGTAAAATATTTAACAATTTTCTAAGTTTTAAATATTTAACATTTAAATATTATATTTTAAAATAAACATACAAAATATACAAGATATATTTACCTACCTTATGATTATTGTTATTACAGATGCAAGAAAACACTAGCAGTAGAATAATTTTATAATAGCTAGAAATGCAATGAACCGCAGACCTTAACAATCTCTTCTACTTAAATCAGTTTTACATTTTAATCTCAAGATGTACTGAATTTAGCCTGAAGTTTATAGACCAGTGGTTCTCAGCCTGAGGTCTGTGGATCCCTGGGAGAATCTGTGAAGTCTTGAAGAAATATTATGATTTAAATCTTGAGTTAAATCTTGGCCACAAAAGATATTTAAAGGGGCTCCAGGGTGAAGAAAAGGTTGAGAACCACTGTTACAGACCAAGATTCAAGTCTGTGTCCAGTACAGCATGATTTGGTTATGGTGATTTTACTCAATTATAAACAAGATAATAAAGGCATAGTTTTACTTATGAAGAAGCAACACGTCTCTGCGTCAATGTCATATGTAAATGTTTTGTGCTGTTATTTCATGTTTATTTTGCAAAGGAAAGAGAGAGGCCTAAACAGAAGCTTGTTTTGAAAGTAAACATTTCCCAGAGGTAATTATATATTATATGTAAATATGTGAACTGCAATTTTAACTTTTGCTGCCATGAGGACAAGAGACATTTGAATTTCTCCTTATGCCTCTTCCTCTGCCTTGTGGTTATGTTCAGAAGGTAAAAGTTAGAGCCATTAAATGAAATCATGCATTTGATTCAAGGTCAAATACATATTTCAAATAACATTTGGATATATATTTATATATCTTTTTGTATATAGTCAGAAAACCAAAATCTGCTGGGAAATTTCCTTTATTGCTTACTAGAAAACAACATGACAAGAGAGGGATCAATTGTCCCAAAACAGCTGCAGGGAACTTGCTATGTTCTTCCCTGTTAGAAAGAATACTCTGTTCCAGCTGCCAAAACTAATTTTAACTGTAGAAATTGAAATAACCTCTACTTTTTTTTATTAATCTAAACTTGTTTGGAAGACAATATTTTTCTAAAATTGGGGGAAAATATAATTAACATATTTAGCATTAGTTACACTTTTAATGTGTCTTTAAATCATTTTTGTATATTTGTAGTTGTCAAGATGAGCTATGAAATATAATGGATTTTCTGTACCGAGAGTCAATGTTTGAGTGTAAAATGTTAGGAACAAAATACAAGAAAGAACTGTTTACAAGCTTCTTGAAAGAATCCAGATAGTCAGCATTTGGAAACAGATTACTAACTATTTTTATTAAATTATATTTATAATGTTTTTCACTATGAAAAATCCAAAGTGGTTTACAATGTTCCTTAAAATATCTTAATTATAATTCAGGATAAAAACATACTACAGATAGTCCTGAACTTACAACCCCAATTGAGCCCAGCATTTTTCTTGCTAAATTCGTTAAGTGAATTTTGCCCCATTTTACGACCTTTCTTGCCACAGTTGTTAAGTGAATTACTGCAGTTATTAAATTAGTAACATGGTTGTTAAGTGAATCTGGTTTTCACATTGACTTTGCTTGTCAGAAGATTGCAAAGGGGGATCACATGACCCCAGGACACTGAAACCATTATAAAATTATCTAATTATCTAAGTATAGTATATAAAATTATATAGTACAATGTCCTACCTGTCTATAAATACTTCAGTTTCAACCATAGCATTACAAGAGCAAATGATAGACACAAACTCAAGGTTAGTCGCACCAAACTTGATTGCAGGAAATACGACTTCAGCAACAGAGTGGTGAATGTCTAGAATACTCTACCTGACTCTGTGGTTTATTCCCCAAACCCCCAAAACTTTAAACTTAAACTGTCTGCTATTAACCTCACCCCTTTCCTAAGAGGTCTGTAGGGTGCGGTGCATAAGCGTACCAATGTGCCTATCTTCCCAGTCTTATTGTTTCTTTTTATTTTTCTTATATGTACCCATTTCATGTATTCATAACCATGTTTATTCTTATACCTGTTATCAGGGGTGGGATCCAACAGAGTTAACTACCGATTCGTTGATTTACGAGGTTTGGTGATTTACGATGTGCTTCCCTGCACGCTGCATGCCTGCCTGTAAATCGTCATCAGCCTGGTGCCTGGACAGCTGAGCAGCGCTGTGTGCTGAGAAGCAGCCTTTGAGAAAGTACTTTTTTCCTGCTTTTTTAACTGCAGGCTGTGCTGCGCATGGTAGCTGAAGTTGAAAATGCAGGAAATAAAGGTCATGTAAGAGCCCGGGCGGGCGGGTAGGCAAAAACCAGTTCTATGTCTGCTGTTCTTCAGAGCTACTGGTTCTACAGAGGTGGACAGAACCAGTAGAAACCCACCCCTGCCTGTTATAATTGCTTGACAAAATATAAATAAATAAATAAACAAACAAACAAACAAACAAACAAACAAACAAATAAATAAATAAATAAATGTGAGTCAGTTTCTAAGTGCCTGAATTTTGATCATTTGACCATGGGGATGCTGCAATGGTTGTGTGAAAAACAATACTTTTTTCTGTTATAACTTCGGTCACTAAATGAACTGTTGTAAGTTGAGGACCACCTAGTTTTGTCAAATCAAAAATTTTAGGAGGAATCAATAGCTGGGAAAGGCTAACATAAAAAACAGTATTTTACAAGATGCCGGAAATCAAGTTTTCCATAGGCACAGAATGAAGAAAGCCTGCTTCCATATCACCACCTAGTCACAGAGCCCTGGCAGAGAAAGCAGGACCTTCTCTGGAGATTACAAGCCCTGGAATGCTGATGGAACTAGGCACATTCTTTAACTTAGTCCCATATTAAGGATTTATATATACTAACATCTTGAATCTAGATTGGCTGCCAGCATAACTTTTATTTTTAATGTTGGTGTCATTACACGTGCACGATCTGACAAACGACTACATTCTTTACTAGCTGCAGCTTTTAAATCAGTTCCAAGGATAAAGCTACATAGAACATATTACAGTAATCCATTCTTGAAATTGTTTGTGTAAAAATTACTATAGCAAATCTATCTTTACTCAGAAACAGATTCAACTGGCATACTCCTCTAAACTAGTTGACACTAGCCATGGAGATCCTCTAGACTTCCAATGAAAATTTCTCACTTTCAAAGGAGCCATCTACCATACTGTAATCTTTAGCATGAAATCTATCCTTTCATACAACAACATATCCATTACTCTCTGCATCCATAAAACTAACCCCCTCTCAGCTAGGGTGAATTAGCTATGATGGGGAACAAGGCAAGATAGGGGAAACTACATAAATATATTGTTCACATCCAACTGCTTGTCCCTAAAATTGGTCAAAACAATGATCTGGATTCCTTATTCAAACATATTAATAATTTTATTTTGCAGATTATTATAAAGATGGGGTTTTTTGTCCTTGATATACCTTGCATATTTATCAGAGCCAGCTTCTGTAGATATATGACCACTGATATCTGTATAGCTCAGGGGTCTCAAACTTGGCAACTTTAAGACTTGTGGCCTTCAACTCCCAGCTGGGCTGGAGAGTTCTGGGAGTTGAAGTCCACAAGTCTTAAAGTTGCCAAGTTTGGGGACCTCTGGTATAGCATGAAAAAATTCTGCTGATAGTTATTCACTGTGATAGGTGCATGAGTGTATGTAAGTTAAGTTGGTAAAGGGTGTATCTCTAATTCCCATCAGCAAATAGGTAGTACTTACTGATTTGTCTCATTCAGCAACTTTTTGAAGTTATGATAGTGATGAAAAATATATATGACCAAAGCCCACATTTATAACTTTTGCAGCATTCCTCAGTCATGTGATCACCATTCCAGTCAGTACATGTCATCCTGTGCCTGACTTGTTTTACTTGTTTTTTTCCTTACATATTGGAGAGATTGTAGAGGGATTACAATCTCTAATTACAGAGTAAGCAGGTACACAATAAAGATTAAACCAGGTTTTTTTGTGTAGCACATTTGCTGCTTCCATCCCTGAGTGCTCCCAGGGCTCCCAGGACTGCTATCACCACCACGTTCCTTTCTATACATATTCACTCAATTGTGTGTCAACATACTCTCTTGTAACCTCTTCTTCTCCAATAAACATACATTCAAATATTAATTGTTTTTGTTCATAATCCAAGCAGTAGGATGAATATTCCAAAACATGGGGGAGAAAAGGAAAGCAGTCATGATCACAAAGATTTCCTACTTAGCAAACATTTCCTAATGATAGAATTGCTTGTCCCACTTTTGGCTTATAAATAAGGATTTCCGCTATAGCTCCACTTGTTTAATGCTTTTTTTCCATCTCCGTCTCTCCATTCCAAAATAGTGGGTTCTCTATTCTTTTTCTCCTTCTTGTGATATAAAGTAGTATTGGGCTACTTAACAGCCTGGCCATGTATTTATACAATGATTATGAAATAATTTGTTCTACCAGCACTGTGTATAATAGAAAGAAAAATTTAAGGATAGACTAAAAATCAAACAGCTAAGTTCATCCCAATATTTTCATGCTTACACTTAAGCTTTGTGTTCTTTGTTACTCTCACTTCTAGACACTATGCAAAATTATGCACTACAAAATATGTTTATGTTACTTCTGAACTAACAACATGGCTCTTGTTAGTTTATTTATTTATATTTATTTATTTATTTATTGAATTTATATTACCACCCATTCACCCATGGAGACTCAAGGCAGCTTACAGAATGTAAAACCATATTTAAAATAAAAAAGCAATAAAAACTAATAAAAAGAATCAAATAAATTAATAAAGTACAATAGAACAAAATCTGGAAAAACATTAAATAATAAATAAAAAGTTACCCGCAACTCCTACCCCCCTGCCCCAACAGCAGATCACACCATTTGATGGGCTCCATCCCGCTCTGGGTTCCCCAGGCCCGCTGGCAGAACCAGGGCTTCAGTGCCTTCCGGAAAAGGATTAGTGAGGGGGCCATTCTAATCCCTGGGAGAATGATGTTCCAGAGAGAGGGAGCCCTTCTTCTGGTCCCACCAGGTGTATCTCCCTCAGGGATGGGACCCACAGCATTCCCTGCCTCCCTGCTCTAATGGGTCGGGTAGATGTTCCCTCAGATATTTATTAACATATTCAGGTAGCTAGACAAACTTTTCAGTATTAGAAGTAGGAATATTGTTACTTCAGTTTACCTTGCAATAATGTGTCTTCTACAGCAATTTTATTCTTCCCCACAGTCTTTTAAGCCCAAAACAGTTATTTTCCAGAGTTCAACAAAACAAAGTGTGCAAATAATGATTTCTCTATGGTTATTTCATATGTTTTGCAGCTCAATTCTGGGAGAGATTTCAAGGTCAGTGGAACAATAGTGTTCAAAGAAAACTCATTTAGAAGAGAAATAGTTATTCAAAAAAAAACATAGTGTTCAAAGCAAGCTGTTCAAAGAAAACGGTTGAAAGGAAGCTTTTTTGATTTAGTCAGAGAGCTGGAATTTTTCCAGGTAGGGTTTTTCTGTGGACAACAGTTGCAAAACATGGAAGTTCCCAGAACCTTATG
Source organism: Pseudonaja textilis (assembly GCF_049901715.1). Classification (NCBI taxonomy): domain Eukaryota; kingdom Metazoa; phylum Chordata; class Lepidosauria; order Squamata; family Elapidae; genus Pseudonaja; species Pseudonaja textilis. The sequence goes on from NC_141996.1 coordinate 23,538,243, forward strand.
ATGAAGTAGACAGTTCCTAAACCAAGCCCTTGGAAGCCTTGGTATATAGGGCTGGCAAGTTGTACAAAGCTGAAGTAATTTATTAAATGAACCATTACTCCCCTTTTAATAGAAATCATTCTGAAACCATATCATTTTTGCTGCATATTCTTATTCTGTACAAAAGCTGTGCTTATACTGTGAAGCATGCTGCAGGACGTATGAAAGCTGGCCATAAATTTAAACATGAATTGCAGGAATGTGGCAAGAATGGGTGAACATTTGTAGAATAATTGGTTTTAGAGGCTAGCCACATCATCTTTTGTAATTAAAAAGCATTGTGGTATCAGCTATAAATACAGAAGCAGAAGACAGAACAGCTATAACATCCTCTCTTCTTATTAAGTGTTCTTAGTGTTTTTGGTCCAATTGACTCTGCTAACTACAATTGTTGATGCATAAGCCAGTCAGTCATGACATTTTTACTGTGCCCATGGTTAAAAGGATCAATGTTATTTTGAAGCAGAAAGAATTCTATGCTTGCCAGGTAATCTAAGCTGTAACTCTTTTCTTTGTTCTATGAAGTGAATGTGACTGAAGGAATGGGTTAAAAATTTTGTTTTAAGAAACTGTCTGGATTAGAGACTTGGAAAAGATAGCAGAGATGGTGAAAAGCCATGAAAAAAAATACGCAATCAGATTCCCCAATCATTAAAACAGTGTTCCCTCAAACATATATCAGGACTGCAGAAATCTGAATGACCACTTAAGGGGAAAGAGAATTTTTTGCATCTTTTTCCTTCTATTTAGTAGTGTTCAGGAATATTGCTGTTCCTATATGATGACAGAAGACATCACCTTTGTGTGTGTGTGTGTGTGTGTGTGTGTGTGAAAGACAGACATTGAATACTTAAGTGGAGCTTAGAGTTGGCAAAAAGAAGTGTCCATGGACATGTTGGTGCCTACAGTGTCCCTTCTGGGAGCCCTGTCATTATGAAATGGCACCCTTAAAACCATTCTGAAATCAAAATCGGCAACTGCAAGTGCAAACATGCAATCCTTGGTGGTAAATTGGAAAGGGCAACTGCTGCAGTTTTCTCCCTTTCAGATCCACAAGTAACAGCAAGCCCTTCCTTAAGATAAATTAAGAGGCTCAACTTGCTTATATAAAGACTTAGTTTTCAATAAGTATTTCCCCCACTTGAATAGGGTTATTAAGGTGATAACTTACACAGCATCTCTCACAAATTGGCAATAGTGTAAATTGAAGCCAATGAAGTGTAGTGGGCAGAGTATTAGGCTAAGAAGATGCAAATACAGTTTTCTGTTAACTGTGAAATGACTGTAATACTTGAATAGTATAACCACCAGCAACTTGGCTCCTTATTTCAGGCTTTATACTGAATATAGGGCTGCTGATAAGTGCTTTTTACAAATTTTGACAATGGTAGGAAGTCTGTACCTTACTGTTGCACACCTGCTTCAGAACAATAGTACATTTGAGCAGGGCAACTGTTAACACGCATTAATGAGTAGACATAAAATAGGTATCAGAAAAGCAATCAAATAAGAATTCCTGTTAACTTGAATGATTTAGCTTTATATGAATGCAAAACTCCAAACACTTCCTTCATATAAAGCATTGTGAACTGATTGACAAACATACTAACCATTTTATTTAACCAGAGTCTGAAAATTAGATTTCTTTAACCATGGTCTGGTAAGTCATCTAAATCTGGAATAGTTTTTATGATTAATCAACCATTATTATGTTAGAAAAATTAAATGGTGTATGGATCAACCACAATATGGAACAATACTTCTAATAGCATCTTTGTTGTTCTTTTTCTGTTTTTCACTCTACAAGATTGAAAAAAATATCTCCCTCATTTCTTAAAACAAATAGTAGTAAAACAGCATGCCAGCAAATGCAAATTTGCTGCAATACATTGCCATGGTGTGTGGGGTAGGTAACCGCTACAGCAGGGGTGTCAAACTCACATCGTCATGGCAGCGACATGTGACATATTGGGATTTTTTCCCCTCTTCACTAAACAGGGCATGGGTGTGGCCAGCGCATGATGCATCTGGTCCATGGGCTGGGAGTTTGACAGCTCTGCACTACAGGCATGGCTAACTTGATTTTCTGGGATAATATTGTGACATTCAAACATCATCTAAATCTGACAGCCCTCAGAGTGGAAAGCAGACAGATATTCTGCATTTTTTAAAAAATTGTCCAGCTATTGCTCAATAGTTCTACTTATATCAAATATTGCAAAGTTTGAATTTTAATGAATTTAATTCTTTTCCTTCTGTTTCCAGAGCCTGCAGCAAAATACTATTTCTTTAACACAGATTTTGACAGGCAACAATGAATTTCATTATCAGGTTGTCTTCAAAGACACTATTGTTGACAGATGTTAAGAAAGATGTTAACCAAACAATTAAAAAAACTGACTTGACAGAGAATGAGTTATTTAGGGTTTCCTATCTTTACCTTTTCTATTGCTAATGTACCTCATTTTGAATCTAATCAAATCATGTCCCTATGGACTTCAATTGACCTGCCATCACCAAAACTGCAATAATTAAAACAATGTCTGAACGTATCCTACCCAGAGATCCAACTTAGACATAACAAGAGGAATAAGACTAACTAATATTGTAAAAAAATGTGCAAATATATCTAGGATATTCAACATTTTATTACCTTGACATTTTTTGGCTATCTTCCATTCTGAAACAATCCAATGCAAATTTAGTCAAAAGAAATCATGCTGAGTTTAGTTATATTCAGCTTCAGTGTCTTTGCTACTATGGGTATCCCAAATTTGCTTGCACTCGGTTTGACTAATTTTGCTATGTAGTATTTGAGAAGAATGTGGATCCCTTTAAATAATTGTTATAGTATTCACTAAAATTTTCAAAGTTTCTGCCTCTTTTGTAGATTCCCAAGTTGAAATATTGGCTACTTTGATTCCCATGAACACTACTCATGTACTCCCTTCTACGCTTGCCTTCATTTTTCTTATTCTTAAATATTGTGATTATGTTTGAATTTCAAGTATTTGAGAAGGTCAACTTCATCATTATACAAAACATTCTAGGAAAAACAGCCTTCTCTAAAGATGAGTCCATGCAGACCAATTCTCTTTAGAAACAGCCCTTAACGCTTTATTGCAACCACATTACCTGTCATCCATAGATCTGTCCCTGCTGAATTAATATGGGAAGGTTAAAGATTTGATTTTTGGTTTTTTTTAGATTTGACAAGACTGATAAATATTTACAAACTCAAGATTCTGTCCATAATACAATAGATTGAAAATCAAAGGGTGCATGTTACCTTGTTGATAAAGTTATACGTCTGAATAAATCTTCAGGTTTCTAAATAGGCTGATCTAGAAATCTACTGAAGATATACTGTAATAAGCTCCTCAGTTGCAAATACTGTATATATGTAGCAAACACTAGATTAAAAATTAGTCCCATTGCTTTATTGCAACTATGTATGAAAAAAGTCTTTAATTATCTGTAGTATGAGTTATTTAGACCACTTTATGATTCAATTCATCAGCTACAGAAGAAACAAAAGTAGAGATGGGTATTCCTGTTAGCATGAAGATTAGCTTTTTGTGAAACAAATCCAGTATAATTTGGAGTTTTGCAAATGACTTTTTTTTGTGCAAAAAATAAAGTTTTCAAAATTAAAATGTTTAAACAAAACTTTGCTGCTTCCCCAGCCCGCTTGTCTTGGATTTAATTGTATGGAGATATAATGTATGAATTTATATTTTCATAATCAGTAATTGGTTGTCATTTTTGGCTTTGGACTGGATCTGTGGTTTGACTAAACAACTTCAGGACACTCTTAGGACTTCCACTGGCTGAAATGAGTGTATTTATGTGTGAATCAAGAACATGAAGCCCAAGTCATCTTGGGAGGCTATTGCTATTATGTCTCTTGCAGATTATTGAAGTTGCCAAAAGCTAAAAAGCTCCTGCCACAAACTTAAAATTAATAAGTAAAACAATGGGTAAAAGTCTTGAATGTTGCTTTGCCAATGTAGTTATGTAATGTCTTTTTGAGCAATTGTATGTTCCAAATGTAATGCATTTATCACACGTTTTTCACTTTACATGTAAATATGCAGTTTTGGAAACAAAAATATTTCAAAAATAAAGTGAAAAATGTTTAACTGCCTAAATAGTTTACGCTATATCTTCCATTTCTTCTAAACACATTTACATTTAGAGCACAAATATATTTTTCCAACCAGCAAAAACGTGCATAACCTGATGAAACATACAAACCGCAGGAGCTTATTGTACATCACTGGCTAGGAAATAGATATTTTGAACTATGTTGATTTTTTAAAATTATGCTGTGATTCTTACATTTTGCATATTGTTTTGTTCTAAGCTACCTATCTATATAACATTTTATACGAATAAATACATTAGGAATCCACTAACCCATTACAGTTACCCTCTCTCTCTCTCTGTCTGTGTGTTTATGTGTATGTGTATCCTTCGCATTTTCTGCTATTGCAACAATAAAATCTATAATAGCGCGTGGCAAACTCCACTTCCTTCCCTCGCGCTCCCTCCGAGGGAACCGCCCTACAAAACAAGAACAGCGAGTAGCCTGACTACGCACGCGCACACCTCCTACTTCTTTTTCGCCGACTGCCGCGCCGCTTTTTCCGTTCCCTCCCACTGACAAGAACGGATTCAAGCGTGCTTGTACGCATGCGCCGACATCAGTTGACGTGAGGGAGCACGCGGCGTCCTGTTTGTGACTTATTGAGGCTACAGTGCCACCTGGCGACCGGCTTGTCTGTTACGAATTCCAGCGCATGCGTACTTCCTGCGGGTGGGGGACGCGCGCCTTCTGTAGAGGCCTACGTAAGCTTACGTCACGTTTACGTAAAATGCAGTTAGAGTACTTCGTAGTGAGAAAAATGGAAGGTAACACAGTTGGATTTTAGGCTACGATCCCATATTCTGCCTTTTCCAACTCAGCTGCTGTTCAGATGTACTGGAATTATTGGCTCCAACATTCAAAGTCAAGATATTTATACTTTTCTGAATAATACTTAATATGAATTAGTATAAAATACTAACTTATCTTAGAGTAAATCAGTAATCATAAATATATAAAAATATGATTTATTGTGGGAGTGGAGTGAACAAGGATAGAAGAATAAAATGAAAGTGTGAATAAAATGAAAGTGTGGAATGCTAGTTTCATAAGAACAGTTCAGGATGAAAGGATAATTTCCTACGATGCAACACTGCAAAATATAAGACAAATGGTTCAACTCTTGCCCTGCAGATGGTACTCATTGCTATTCTGCCTTGAAATATAAAGGTCGTATTATGTCTTATAGTCCTTAATAGAACTACTCTCTTTGTATATTGTAACATTTAGACTTATGGTAATAACTGATTCCACAGACATTCATAGAAAGTGAAGTGAGTGTTATTTAAAATCCAATTTCCCTTTCTGCCCTGAATCTGAAGATACTTTGATTATTCATAAATGGATGTAGGCTAAAAATCCTGGAAATCAGAACTTTTTTTTATTTTTTTTTATTTTAACAACAAAACAACATAGACATACCACATAAAACATAAAAATATCATCCTTCTTCATAAATTTATCAGAACTTTTAATAGTGGTAATAGTAATGGTAGTAAACAGGGAAGAGTGTTTATTTGAAATTAAAACATGAGAAAATGGTCTCAGATTTTTATGATTTTTATTGTTAGGTCATTTGGACAGATGAAATGTCTTTACTTAGAAAATTGATTTTTCTTTCAACTTCTAATGTTACTTAACAGCTGATACTGTAATTTGTGTTAGGTGTTAGGTAACATTAGAAGCACAAAGAAAAAATCAGTTTCCTAAATAAAGCCATTTCATCCCTCTAATGCAGGACTGTCAAACTCCCAGCCCATGGGCCAGATGCATCATGCGCTGCCCTCCACTTCCTGGTTTAGCAAAGGGGGAAAAAGTCCCAATAATTAATGTGATGCTGCCGTGACAACATGAGTTTGACACCCCTGCTCTAATGTTTAGGGATAATAGAACAGCATGATGGCCTAGTGGTGAAGATGCTCACTCACTCCGAAGGTTGAGAGGTCATTCCTAGGTAGCGGTAGATGTTTTTGTCTTTGGGCTCAAAACAAAAAAAATCTGCAAACTCCACACTGACATCAGGAAGGTCAACTGGCCAGTAAATGCTCAGCTCCATCCACTTTCCCCAATTCTACCCCAAATATGAACTACAGGGTTGTAGAAAGGGAATTTTTTAATGTTATATGAAGAATAGAATAAAATAGAATTCTTTATTGGCCAAGGAATTTGTCTTGGTGCAAATGTTCTCAGTGTACATAAAATAAAAGATACATTCATCAAGAGTTATCAGGTACAACACTTAATGATAGTCATAGGGTACAATAAGCAATCAAATTAGGAAATCAAATCGATCAAATTAGCAATCAAACTAGGAAACAGTCAATATAAATCGTACAATCATATAAATGAAGTATGGGTAATACAGTACTCCTGATGTCTTTTGGAATTTTTTCAAAATAAACTTTATTATGATTAATTTTAATCACTTTGGAGCAGAACTTTCTAGTGTGATTAAAAGTCCGAGGAGAAATTGAATTTGAAACTTAACTGAAATCATGAATTTCTTATCCAGTAGGTGGCACCCCTGAAATCTATTCCCACTTATGTAATATGGTAAAGAAGGCATTAAATCCTGGTAATGAAAGGATGCAAGAACACCCCATTTAAATCTGGCTGGATTAAATTGATTCCCCTAAACTGGTTGCTGTTCATAGATATATTGTCTGTCAATCTACCTACCTATCATGCAGGCTGGAGAGGCACTGCTAAAAGGCTAAAAGTGGGCCAGAGGCCCAGGTCTGATAATAATAAAATATTAATGTAATTTACAGAACTGAGTGAATAACTTCAATCTGAAACTATTTAGAATTATCACAAAGTATTTCTACAGAATCAGTAATTCCAAAAGTGTGTATACATTGTAAAAGAACTGTTATGTCATAAGAAATATACAGTAGCTAATTGGAAAGTTGCTATTTTAACATATATCGCAACTCCTTCAGAAAGTATACTTTCTTTCAAATTTGATTATAAACGAAGATGGGTGGTTAATAATAGTTCACCTTAAATGCTTTTGCATGGTTCACCTTAAACTTCTCTTAAATGCTTTTGCATGGTTGAAAAATAATAGGAAAATTCCTTGAACTCTAATGCAGAAAATGGTTTTAGTTACTGGAAAAACTATTATTAGAGAGGCAGATATCCTTTCTCACTGGTTTTGGAGTGCATAGCTCAAGCAATGGCTATTAATGTTGAACCCTGCTTATTTCTTCATCTTGAACCGTTGGACATCCTGTTTCCCCTAAATTCATTTATGATTGGTATGTCACTAATAAGTCTGAGCAAACATGTTCTCGTAAATAAGCATTTTATTCTTCAAAGCAGTTATGTAGCTTTAGCTATCTTTCCTCACATCAGAGAAAAAGAGATAGCAAATGTCTTCTTTGATATTTGAAACTAAGAAATATCTTCAGTATTTCAGTTGTATACTGCAGCACACCAGTCACCTTATCAGGGAGATGTGCAATGTATAAATTTAATAAATAAATAAAGTCATTGATGAGGAGACATTAAATTATACTTTAAGTATCATTATATATTGGTTTACATAATATAGTAACATAAAGTTAATCGACTTATTGACATTTCTTGTATGGATTTTAGTTTACTTGTGAGGAAGAGAATTTAATGCAGAAGCAAATGTAATAAGGATCTGTATGTGTATAAAGGGGAAACAATCATAATTTACTTTGAACAAGAAGACTGAAACCTGAGGTAAGTAAAAAAAGTCAGATTCTCCTGACTTCACACTGAATGAGAGGAAAGATAAACAATACAAGTAACACTAAGATTTATAGGAGAAATAGTGTTCAAGGTTCTTAATTTAGGAGAAGCTTTTAACTTTAATAACTAACTACTGGGGAACGGTTTAGTCATCTGGTACATTGTATAACATTCAAAGTATTTTATATAGTTGCTAATTATTTTTTAAATATGTTGGAAGAAAAAGCATTGAAGTTGTGTTTCCTATTTGTTGAGTGTATGGTGTCAAACAAGGTTAAGCAAGCTTTTATATTAATTGACACATCTGAAAATCTGGGCAGATGTTGAGGGAATTCTCACAAATTAACAAGAAGTAATTCAGTGTTCTGTTGTCTGATTTAACTAGAAAGTCAATATATGTATAATATGAATTTTCATTCCTGTGTTTTGTTGGATTTTGTTAGGTTAAATTCACTTTCACTTATATATAATTGAATTTAATTTGAACAATACTTTATACTCCAATATCTAAACTTTCTTATAAATCCTCTGCCCTTCAGGCCATATTTCTCTTGTTCCCATACATACACAGCCTATGTAATGTTAATCCTGGAGATACTGTATTTTACTCTTGTAAGATATAGCCTATATTCACACTACATGCTTAATATGCTCAGTGCTGTTTTCTAGTTTTAAGTGTTTTCTACTTTTAAATTAAAAGTAACCATAAAGTTATGCTGCTGACATTCAAACAAAGTTGGGGTCAATTAAAGTATCCCTACCTGTAATCAAGTAATGCAAGAACTGGGCTAGCATTTCGTTGGCCCTTTAAAGTGTTTCTTTTTTTAATTAGAGGATAAAAGTAATTAAAGACAGTAGACATCCTAGACCATAGGAGTCACAACAAATTTGTTTAAACCTACCTTTTTACTATTTTGTGATTAGAAAGGTAAAGTAGTATTTCAGATCAAGGTATTTTTTTCACTTTAATATTCAGAATTTTCTAAAAGTAACAAGATATGAATTTTAACACAAAGACCTCATTTAAATGTAATATGATTCCTTACTATAGTTTAATTTGATTTCATATTCTCTTCTACTCATTGTGAGAAAACAGCCTGCCTTATTTTTAAATAATAAAACATGATCATTTTTATTCTTCTAAAAATGGTAGATTATTCAACATATGAAAACAGCTTTGAATTACAAGCATAAACATGTTTGGATAAGAGTCATGATAATCCATGAATAATATGTGGTTATTCAGATCTTAAGTGGAAAATGTGATTTTGAAGTTGTAGTACTTTTCCTATCTACCTTTTACTATCACCTTAAAGAAATCACACAAGTCCAGGAAAAGACAAAGTTAACTTGAAGTACCTAAAGGAATCACTGAGCCCAGTTACCATTTTTTAAATGTTTCCTTAAGTCAAAAACATAACATTTTTCTGGGACTGCATGGCTATTTTGCGAGATAGATGGATGCATGGATGATGGATGGGTGGATGAACAGACATAATGGTTTTCTCTATATTAGATGTCCTCTTCAGTATAATTCCAGAAACCATAAACTTGCCCACTGGGTTCATATTTAGTGTATATATCATAAACTATTTAAGATGATGTGTATATTAGATTTCTTTAATATGGTTCACCACATCGCTATCAGTATTACTTATTCTAACCGGTAAAAACACTGAAATGATTCTAGTTCTTTATTTTTTGAAATCAGTTTAATAGGTAACAAAAACTTGAGTATTGGAGGACAAGTTATCTCTGGTTGTTCTCCTCTCTGTATGCTCCAGTTCCATCAGTTAAACCAGCCCCAGTTGACAGAGCTGGTATGCTCCAGTTCCATCAGTTAAACAATGGCACCTTATGGGATCTGTGCCACTTTTCCTGTTCCAGTATCTGCTCAATAGAAAAATATGTCCCCTCCCAAATTTGCTTGGCCCATCCCTGTTGGCTTTTTAAAAGGCCCTGAAGAAATGGGACTTCCCACTTCTGCCAGGAACTGTGCCAGAAAGTCAGATAAGCTTGCCATATGATACAAGTCATGCATCTGTACCTTGGCAAGATTTGATTTATAATATTATGTTTAATTACTTTTTTCTTTTTCTTTTTCAGAGGTTTCACCCTTTAACCCTTATTAGCCAGTTATTTGGGACATGAATGATCATCTACAGGTATTAAATAATACAGCACCAAGGGTTGACATTTGAGGGGTTTTTTTATATGCCAGGTGTGACCTCCAACAGTGACCTACGGTTCTCCCCAGATGTTTCTTCATCTTAAAGGAATCTCTATAAACAGGATTAGGTTTTGTAATTATGTTAACTAGAACACTGCTTGGCATCTGAATCATTTATCTTCATTTTACGTCATTCTGATGAATCTGGGGTCTTAGTTTAGAGCAGTTATTCAAACTGGTTCCACAGAATGCACAGTTGCTCCGTTGCGGATGGCAAATAATATTGAAACATTTAACAGGAATACATTTTTGAATTTTAAACAGGTACTCCTTGGGACCATCTCACTTTTCTTTGAGGAAGAATCCTTATTTATATATTTCTTATAATCATAACTAGTTTATCAGTGGCAATTCCAAGTTGAAAGTGTGTGGGGTCAGAGTGAACAAGCAGTATTATAGATCGGTGGAAGCAGTGGGAAATGGTGCAGTGGTTAGAATGCAGTACTGCAGGCTATTTCTGTTGCCTGCTGGCTGCCTGCAATTTGTCAGTTTGAATCTCACCAGGCTCAAGGTTGACTCAGCCTTCCATCCTTCCAAGGTGGGTAAAATGAGGACCCAGACTGTTGGGGGCAATAGGCTGACTCTGTAAACCGCTTAGAGAGGGTGTAAAAGCACTGTTTCTCTTCTGGATCAGTTGTTTGAAGTAGATAGTTCATACTATGGAGTAGCAATCCATCTCTGCCTATAATAGAATCTAACTCTTACTATCTAGGACTATTAGGTTAGTATTCTGAATAGAGGAAAAGAATGAAGCATCAGTTTTACTGATATATTCGATAGTTTTTGACTTAGAAACCATTTATTTAGTGACCATTCAAAGTTACATCAGCACTGAAAAAAGTGACTTACGACTGTTTTTCACACTTACAACTGTTGCAGCATTCCCATGGTCATATCATTAAAATTTGAATGCTTGACAAGTGGCTCATATTTATGACAATTGCAGTGTCCCAAGGTCATGTGATCACCTTTTATGACCTTCTGACAAGCAAAGTCAATGGGGAAGTCAGATTCACTTAACCTTATCACTAACTTAACTACAATGATTCACTTAACAACTGTGGCAAGAAAGGTTATAAAATGTGGCAAAACTTACTTAACAAATGTCCCACTTAGCAATAGAAATTTTGAGCTCAATTGTGGTCGTAAGTTGAGGACTACCTATATTATGTGTACAATGTGCAAGTATGCTTTCAATATTCTTTACGTTTGGCCCATCTTTTATGTTGAACATGGTCTTCACACAAACTTGCAATTGAGCAAATATTATGCATAATATAATATTGATATAACTTTATCTTAATATTTCTAGCAGAAATAAAATTTAACGCTGCACTCACATCTTTCTTACTGCTGTATCAATGATTGTATAGATTTAAAAATATAAAACATGCCCAGTAACTAAATGAAATGCCATTATGGCTCATTTCATCTTACCTGAAGATGCTTTTCTTTCAGTTTCTTCTTACTGGAATCTTTGTCGCAAAAGATTGAGAAGTTATCTGTACTAATAATGCAGCCATAATTAACGTGCTTTTTTTGAGAAATGTACATTTTATGCTGACTTTCTAAAACTACCCCACTCATTGGTAATTCTGTGGAAACATCTTCATATGCCTTATCCTTATGATATTTTGATGAGGAAATTTCTGGCCTTGTCATCTTATCAATTTGAAATTCAGAGTTAATCATCGCTCTTAAGTCCGAAGAAACAGTAGCCCCTTTTAATATAGCGATTTTACACATTCTATCTTCTTGCTCATCTGATCTTGAATTAGGATGAATATGAGATATGCTGGGTGCTGCGTTGTCTGTGTTCTTATAATTTGCAAAAAATAATAATCCACCATCTTGTTGTTTTGCTTCAGGCTCTTCATGATATAAGTGGTCAGTAACTGTTGTAAAGGCCAGGGCCATCTCACCATGTGTGAAATGAGATATGTGTGAAGGACTTGAACACATTTTCAAACAAATGGCCTGAATTTCCACAGTTGTTTTGTCCTTTATCTTATCAGAAGATTCAAGGAGTTTGTCGGTGTCAGCAAGCCAAAAATAAAAAATGACAGTATTACTATGTGATTGAATTGTCGAGCTTCTATTCTTATAAGACTAATCCATTAGGACAACATTTTACTTCATTGTTAAATGTCATAGGAATAATAAATTCTAATGGAGTAGAATCTTCTTTTATATATTTGGAATTATGAGAAGTATCCAACACTTGTTATTCCTGAAATTAAAAATAGTGTAAAAATAGTGCAAAAAAACTTTACTGTGTTTATACTTCCAATGAAAATTTTTATTTTAGTTTATAAGGTGGAACGTCAAGCTTTTAGGTAGAACTTGGAATCTATTTTTACCAAAAAGATTAAATTACCTAGATGCTTTAAACCTTTCTTCAGAACAGAATACAATTTTGTAATAACATTTGGCCTCTTCAAGCACTTCTGATAAAGTTCTATGGCTGTTTTTCAGAGTGACTAGGTTCATATTATTTGAACTATGCTTTTAGTTTTTAACATCACTGTTGTGGTTTATTTAAAATCAAACCACATTTTCAAGCAATGTGTAAATTGTGTGTGCCAGGAGTAGGAAGCCTGGTACCTTCTGGGTATTTTGGACTTCATTTCTTGGAAGCACCATAGTAACATATTATGGGAACTGTAAAATAGATTGACTTCCCATTGTTCATGCAATGTCTCATAAGTATTTAAGCACGTAAAATTACTGAATGATAGGTCATATAGATTTATTAATTAAATAATTCCTGAGCTGGTTAAATTGTCAAAGCCTACTAAGCTTGCATGCTTTTCTCTTCCTTTTCTTAATTTACATGCATGACTATAGGACCATGATTTGTTACATCCTTCTCTCCCTGTGATATTACAACCAGGAAACTACTTTTCCTAGTTCTAATATCACAATATCAAAATTCAACTATAATAGTTTAATTTGAACATATGGGCAGGCAGTTTGTGAAGTACCTCTTTGCATTTGTTATGGAAGGGAAGGAGGAATGGCTGAGATTATTTCTTCTTCTTATTTCATCAAGCCATGATTTGTTGCTTTGGGAACATAATGCTTATATCCAGCCCTCAAATTGGAAACACAATTATTTCATATAATATATGCTACAGAAAACATACATTAGGGGTAATGTGTGTTCAAAGCTCTTTGTACAATTGTCTGATTATCCTATGGAAAAGTACAGGAAGTCTGATGTTTTGTTAGCTAAAACATAGACTAAGTTTTGAAATGTGAATGCTTTTAAAGCAATTGAAATAGCTTAAAGGATCCCAGAAAAATGTGCAGTGCACCTCAATAAAGATAAAAATGGCACTGGTTTATACTAAACTATATAAAACTAGTCCAAAACAAAAATAAACAATTATCTTACTATGTTAGTGAATTATTTAATTGTGAGATGGATACTGCATAGAAAATAGAGTATTACAAATGACATAGTTATAGGTTATAACTGTTTGCACAATTTACAAGATACAGACAGCTGCAGGACTGCCTAATCACGTGAACTTATTACATTAATGCCCAGTCCTAGCTTGTTACATTTCCCAAATTTCAATTATAGACTATAAAGTGCTGAATGATACCTGAAGACATTAGAACATTTCATCATAAGAGTATATTTCAAAAAACTAGTATAGCCGTTATGTTTATTTTTCCACTTTTTCCAAAGGCTAATTTTTTTTCTATTTTTGTAAAGTATGATGTAAATATGTAGTACTTACTGCATTTTAAAAATGTTTTTAAATGATAGAATATTATTTTAATCTGAACTAATTGTTAAATTTATTAATCATGTTTGAATTGAAAAACCTTAAAAACAATATACAGAAGAATTAGTATACTGTTTTCAATAAAAAAGGTCATGATTATGTTTTCATTTGTATTTTCTAGTTACTTTAATAGTATAATTACTTACAACATGTTATTGTAAACCAAATAAAACATATACAAAAAATAAGAACATAGAAATGTATTTATTGTTCATAGTTTTACCTGTTCCGTTCTGCAATTTGTCCGTGAATGCAATAGCAGGAACTCCGCCAGTAGAATATCTTCCTAATGCTGTCTGGGGCAGAACAGAATGGGAGATAAGTAGATCTTTAACAAAGGTTCATGCTTGTTCCACAGGAACTCTGTCAACAGAAGAGTGTGTGAGAATCCCTGAGGCTAGAACAGCCTTCTGCAAGTACTGGCCAAATTATTATAAAAAAAAAGACAGAAGGAAAGGAACAAATATGCTTCAGAGGAAAAATGGCTTCTAAAATATGACACTTCAAACCCCACGAGGCTCTTATATCCTCTCTGTTTACTTCTGAAGTCAAATATAACATTAGTTTCTATGAGAATTTGAGCAAATTAATTCAAATGGCATTTTCGGTAGAATTTAAAGGCATTTTGAGTAGACTGAATGAAAAGTCATGTTCAAACTTTCTTTACAATTTAGCAAACTTTATAAATCATATCGGAAGACAAAAAATAGGAATTATATAGCATCTGTACCAGTATGGTCTTGGTATTTCTGTCTACATAATGGAAAAGCTCTAGAGACTTGCTTATGCACATTCTATGGCATGGGCTTATAATTAGGAAGAGACATTGAAGTGTACTTTTCAAAAAAATAGAATATATAACAGAGTGATATTTCAAAATATTTAAATACAAACTGAGGTACATTGGGAGATATTAGGCCAGGCATTAACTCTCAGTTAAACCTACCTCACAAAGAGTTTGTTACTGGTAAAATTGAAAGGAGTGTTAGTGTGTAAGCTCTTGGAGAAGAAGTAGGACATACATCCAGTAAATAAATAACCTGGAATTATGCATCACATATATTTAATTCAAAACGCTTGCTATTAAAAGTACAGTATATATTTACTGCATCATTTATAGAATTTATTCATTGATTTTAGAAGGAATGGAGTGGTTTGGGTTTTTTTTACCAGAAAAATTGTCTTGTGTGGCTTTCCATTTTGCTTCTGAGATTGCGATGTGTTATTATATTTCTTCCCTACTACTTGCACAGTTTCTTAAAAAATCCTAGAGGTTAGGCCATAAAAGCTCAGGAAACACCTAAGGGGTAGACACTTCTAAATTTTTCATGTGCTTTTTAAATAAAATATGTTCTATCTTTATTCATGTGAGAAGCACCTTCAAGTTATACAAATACATTAAGCACAGAGCAAGTATAATATGGACAAAATTGTTCAATCATTATAATGCCATTCAAGAGGTACAGAAAAACGATTTATTATTCCCTATGAAGATTTTCTCAATTTTCATTCAACTGATGCTGAGCTGATTCTTGTCAGGGACTGCTTTCCTGGGAATCAGCCAAGACCTAAAGTAATCATGTTCATTGTCCCTTGCCCGTTCCAAATCTGCAGAGACAAGAATGTATAGAAGAACAGTTGTCTTACCTTCTCAGAAAACTGTTACAGCACAGCCAGTCACCCAGCCTTCCCTTTACCCAATGAAACTGGGGCAAGAAGCAGATTCTTTTTCATTAATAATTTATTTTCTATCATACACAGGGTGGTCTATGAGCTACTTTGACACAGAAGGCAAGGGACATAATAATGCAAGGCTGTAAGTAAATTCCATGCAGAGTAATACATTGCAGATTGGTTCATTTTGAACATAACCTGATTGGTCTCTGTACATTGTTAGGTACAAGAAATTAGAGCTTTTTATGAGATATTTCAGTATATAAGTCCTTATTAAAGAAACTGTTCTGACATGTGATAAGAATTTAGATGCAGTTCTATTCTCTTAAATCAACAACAAAGCCAGGGTTTTCAGTTTGATATGTTTACATATTCAGCCTATTCTGTTATCCTGGATAAGCACATAGCTCCTTTTGTGCATATACAAAGTGTGCATTCCCATCTAGCCCAGATATGACCTAAAGTAAGTACTAAAGGGTCAACAATTTATAATACCTGACAAATTGTATATCTTCCTTTATTTCTATATATGCATTATATAGAAATGTATGTATGTATGTGTATATACTGTATATACTGTATATACTGTATATACTGTATATATATATATATATATATATATATATATATATATATATATATATATTATATATATATATATATATATATTTTCTGAGGTTCTCGCGGGTATTTGTATGTGGATCTTTGGTTGTTCGGGTTTTCTCCCGCGTAAGATTCGAAGTATCTAGGCAACGTTTCGATGAAGTCTCATTCATCATCTTCAGGCTTCTGTCTCCGGCTCTGTGCTTCTCAGAGTAATGGAGATTGCAGCTGCTTCCTCCTTTTAACTGCCAGTGGGGTGGGACTTGATTGGGTGGGGGCTTGGCTGTGTTCTGATTGGGTGGGGTGTGTTCTCATTGGTAGGGGTTTGGCTGTGTTCTGATTGGTTGGGGGTTAGCCGTGTTCTGATTGGTTGGAGGCCTGTTCTGTTCAGGTGGGGGCTTGGTTGTGCTCAGGTTAGTCTTAGTTGCTGGGGGATTTGAGCTGGAGAGTTGTGATCTGGCTGTTTGGCTTCAAGTTCGTGGTCCTGCTGCATCTTCATAGTGGGTGTCGGTTTGCTTCATGTATGGCTCAGAGGGGTTTGAAGTGGGTAGTGATGCAGCTGCAGTGCAGCTTCTGGTCCATAAATACATATAAATACCCGCGAGAACCTCAGAAAACAAATATATATATATATATATATATATATATATATATATATATATATATATATATATATATATATATATAAGTTTTTGTAGATTTTCACGGGTACAGATATGCAGGTCTTGACATGTTGGGGTCTTTTCCCATGTAAGATTGAGAGTATCTTGGTGACGTTTCAACGAGGTCCCACTCGCCATCTTCAGGCTGGTGCTTTCGGCTTCGTGCTTACGCAAGCAAAGCATGATCGGAGCTGCCGTCTCTCTAAATACTAGTGGGGAGGTATGGTGTGCTGGCTCTATTGCAAGTGGGCTGGTTGGCTGTGTTGTTATTTCTTGATTGGTTGATGGAGTTGATGTTTGCAGATTGGTTGGCTTTTAGGTTTCCAGAGGTTTTGTGATGTAACCTCCTGAATTCCGTGATGTGATATCCTGAGCGGGTGGCTGTGATGTGATGTGATGTTCCGGGTTTTGGTTTGGCTCCGTTTGAGGCCTGGCTATGTGTTCATGGCGTGTATCAGTTTGCTTGGTTTGGGGTCAGGGTGTGTGGCAGCTGGTGATGCAGCTGTGGTCTGGTTTCTGGACGGTGGTTGCCTTTCGTCTATGGGGTGGGTTTGGGTTTGAGTCTGGTGAGGGAGATTGGTGGTGGCATCATGTGTTGTTTTGGGTCCAGTGTTGGTTTTCGTGGCTGGGACTCTTTTTTAAAAAAATTTTTTTTTATTAATTTTCAAAGACAATACACAAACAAACAAAACATAAAATGTAAGAACATAGAACAGAAAGCAAATAAAACATCTTATTTAAGTACAGCATAGTTCCAAATTATCACATTTCCATACAAGCACAATTTAATATGCATAACTCTTTTTCCAACTTCTCATTATTTTTCCCTTTACTTCTATTCAATTTTATTCATTAAACTTATACTTTCATCTGTCTTATTTACAATTTCATATGTTCTCATCCAACAATCTTAATTCTCAATAAACAAACATCAACAAACAAAACACATAACATGAAAACATAAAACTTCTTTTTAGAAAGCGGCTTAACCCCGGGTTACATCTTTTTGTACAGACATAAATCAAATTCATGCTCACCTTATATACTATTTCAATCTTATTTAACATTCTATATTTTCTATGTCTTCTCCCCTCTTTTCACTCTCTTAATTCTATTTTATTTACTTCATCTCAATTTAAATCATTATACTTGTATTTTTTGTCTGTTCTTTTTCAATTGTCTATTTATCTTTTCTCTTTAATACAAAATTTTTCCTGTAATCAGTGGCTGAAGAATGACGCCTTTCTATTTCCCCCCCAATTTTAACACTTAAAATAATACATAATTTCCATTCTGATTCTGCTTAGTACATTCTAAATAACATTTTAAAATAAAAAAGAAACATAATAAGCTTATAATATAGTAAAAACAATGTTCCATAACAAATTAATTAATTAAACTCTATTATTAAATCTTAGATATTTTACACATAGATATTAGATATTAGTAAATCTTAAAAATTTTACACATTCCCTACAATATTCTATTAACACATATAATATACCAGTTTTCTAACTATTTCAAATATGAATACTACGATACAATCTTGTGTACTTTTGCAGAATCTCTTTTTAAATTGTATTTTACCCTTTGTCTCTAAAAAAATCCTGTTTTTTAACATCTTGTTTTAAGCCTTTATAACTTCTCTGACCGTTTTCCCTTCCTTTCTTGTCAAATCTAGCCTTTTTACCCCCATCTCTCAATCTCCATCCTTTTAGTCTCCCCTCTCTGTTGTATTCCTCTTTTCTGTTGCTTTCTAACATTATATCAATTTTTCACCTTATTTTTCCCTTTCTTGGTTATTTTTTTAGATCTTGAATTCTCCATTTTCATTCCCCCTTTTCCCTTTTCTTCATCAACTAAAATAGTTTATCCATTAAAGATGGCTTCTTCTTCTTCATTCCAGCTTTCTGATTGCGGTATTTCCTGATAGGTAGAAATCGCAATTTCTAAGAAGTGAAAAACAGATCCAAAAGAGCCCTTGCCTTCTTGTTCCTCTTCTTTTAGCTTTTTAAATTCCGTTTTCAATTCTTCCACAGATAATGCCATTGTAAGATATATATATTTATTTTTATTTATTTATTTTAAACAATCCAAGTGTTTTTAGACTTTCAAAGAATAGTTTGCAAAAGTCCCAAAGTCATTAAGCAATCCAAATCAACACAAACTGTTTCATTTAGCACTTTCTTCTTTTAATACTTTTTCTTCCTGGGGTAGAGTTCAATTACACAGTTCCAAAAAGATTTTTTAGAAGTCTTATTGCAGTTTAATCTCTGATCTTATAAACTCCAAGCAGTCTCCTCCAGCAGAATTTTAATATAAATCATTTACCTCTCCCTTCCCACTTATAGCAAAAAAAAAATGATTTTTAAATATCAATGTTCAGAAATCTTTAATGTCCCCTTGGCTTTAATTTTCAAAATTACTTACCTTCTGTTGCCAAAGCAGGTGTTTCCGATTTCCATTTCTATCTCCGTAGGGAAGGAGAGTGAAAAAAAAAAAAACTTTCTCTTTTCACTTTCATCCGCAGCTTTTTACGATCTTCTTGGGAAACAATGTATCCTTTAGAGAGCTAGATTTCCAGGGTATTCAGATGTTGCTTATTGTCCCGATTCAGCCAAAGACTTCCACTTTCTTCACTTCCTCCTGCACAAAACTTGTCTTTGTGGCGGCCATTGCTGACTGCCACTCCACCGCCTTTGGAAAAGGGAGTTTAGCCGGCTGAGGAAGGGGGTTGCGTTGCCTCTAGACCCCTGTCCGGATCTCCCCTGTCTTCAGCTATCCCTACAGGATAACTATAGCTCAACAACACATAGAATTTGGATTTCCTCTTTTGCCTATAGAGCCAGCTATGACCCCTACATAACCCCTACATGACCCCATAGGAATCTGACAATAGCCAATAGAAAGGACATGTTCTTGCACAAGAACAGGAAGCTCAAATATAAAGCCCAAAGAACGTATAATAACCTACCCACTCTCAACTCCATTTTGTCAGCTGCCCAGAATCACATGTGGTTCTGCTTCATTAATAAACCATCTTTCCATCAGCCTCTATGTTTCCAATGTCTTTCTCCTAGCTTGGAACTGAACCAGATAGATACTTCTTTCAACAATAAGCAGTAGCCTAAGATTAATATTTACTCTTCTACAGTCCACAAATTGTGCATTTGGGATTTTTAGATTTGCAAATGGCTTACACTGAAATTTAGATTGTACTTTTCTGCACTTAACTGTTTACAAATAACACTGTATTCAGCATTCAGTCCAGCAGCATTCACGATACTTATTCTGATTGGCAATTACAGGGAATGAGCAAGTTAAAACATGCTGATGCAGACTACATCAAAGCATAATTTTACTAATTTTTGTTTTGAAATCTAGTGAAAATTATGTTGAGTATAACAACCACACAGCAGTAGTTTGGCAAGACAATTAAATTTAAAATGTAAATTCAGGTTCTTAAACAGGATCAACCCTTTTTCTCTTGTAAACATTTGTTTTTCACCTACGTCATTAAAACTAATAGTTCTGAAATGACTAAGGTCCATAAATGTTCACAAAAACAACTGCTCTGTATGGCCTTGTAATTCAACAAAATAGAATCTGTCTTCTCTGGCATTAAGTTTAGGATGCTATCAACAATTGATTTTTTATTTTTTTCTTCTTCAAAAGAACAGAAAATCAGGCGGATGATAGAGTCTGGGTCTGGAAAAAATGGTCAAAGGAGAATTATTTATATATACATTAATCTGGAAGGGCTAGAAAAAGAATAGGAAATAAATTTTTTGAATGACAATGGAACTATGTGGAAATCTAAAAAGTAAATTAAATCATAATAGCATTAACCTTGGAACATCACACCATGGAAAGAAAATTCAGATAAAACTAGCAGAAAAATGACTAATTTTATAACTGATGTCAGAGCTGGTTCCTGTTCTGACCCAGGCTTTGTCAAATGTAATAAAACATAAACTGAATTTAAAAGTAAAACCTATTTTAATTTGATGCTAGGAATTACTTGAATTCCCAGCCAAAACAAATTATACACAGTTCCTCCAGATAAGAGCACGCTTTTCAGTGCTGTAGAATGCTGCCAAAAACCAGAAGTCCAATTAAGGCTAACATAAACAAACCCCAAAATCCAGAGAAAACCGACCAGAGTACAGAGCTTCACGAAGGACTCGGAAATTACTGAACTGCTTTGCTTCCTGCAAAGCTTTTCGTCATTGGGGTCTGATTTTATCCCTTATGGGAGGAGCAATCACCTCCCAGTCTTACTCCTGAGTTGCTCCTTCTGTTTCAGCTGGTCTTGCCTTCTAGCAGCTCTGTGCACACATACACAGGCTCCCCTGGGTCCTCTGCTTTGCTGCTGCCAGATTCCAAAAGCTCTGAAGGCAGCACCCTACTCTCAGATGGTCCTGGCCCCACCCCTGCATCAAAAGCAGGAGTCTGTATTGAACACAAATCCTCTCCAGACTCCCTGACTGGTTCCCTTTCGCCTCACTATCCGATACCTCTGCTGTCCGCACTGGTTGCTGGTGAACCACAACAGTTCGTAGCATGTGCTATTTTCATTTTGGTGATAAAGGTTGGGACAAATAGGATTCCCATCCAATAGAGACGACTATCTAACTCGTTGCATAGCTGAGAATTGGAGTGAGGAGAGAAATCCACAAAAAGATGAACTTTGATTTCACTATGAATATACAATGATTTTGATACACATCCGTTATTGCATTCTTTCATAATGGTTTGGTTTTTTTCTATAGTAAATTACTTACCAGAAATTGTGTGCTTAAAATTATTCAACTTTAGTCTAATCTTACAGGAAGGAAACTTGACACACTAACAGTCACAAAGATCCTACTAAAGGTGATCCATGATGTGGACAACAAAAAAGTGAATAAGATACAATAAAATATTAATAAAAGTAATATTAAATGACCTGAATCTCTTGAATTCACAAATGTTGTAAGTTCTTGCCCCAAAATTCATGAGATGTGTTGGTTATTGCATTTTTTAAAAAAGGTAGAAATAACTTAAAAAGCTATTTCCAAAAAAACATGAATCATAGTGCCGCTGAGTTCTATTTTATTAACCCCAGCCTTATGTAAAGGTCCATAGAAGTGTTCCTAAGCACATAGGTTTTTTAAAAAAATACAAATCTAGGAACAGCTGTTTTAGAAGTTAAGTAAATTCTGTATACAAATGCAAGGCTTTACATAATTAGACTGATTCCATTTCTGTTATACACTAGACAGAAGAATAGCAGTAGTAGTCCAGGGATGCATATTAGATCATCATCGTCGTGTAAAATTTTGCAAACTGGCTAAATAGAGTCATATTGTTTTAGCCTGGAACATAATACTGAAGAAATACATTGTGTTTTGAGTATATGTAGGCAACTCTCTGTTCTGCTGGCTCTTTACATCCCTAGAACAATCTGTTGCTTCTTAATGTTCATGGTCTGCTAGTTCCCTTGCCTCTATAAGTTGGGAGACTAAAAGGGTATGTAACGCTACAGTCATAGTGACAGGTGCTGTAACTAAGGGTGCAGTTAGGAAGAGTGAACATATACAGACAAATACCGAAGGAAAGTATGCATTGTTTGGCGAGACAGCTAAGCTCCTGGAAATGATCTCATCCTTAAGCACTGCAGAGATAAGAACCTAATAGCATTTTGGGAAGATAAATCAGTGAAGTAACACTACAGACAAATCTCTTTGTGATGAGTCAGAAAATAGTATAGACCCCTCCAAATTCTCAGAGATTTCATTTCCATAGCCATGTTGTGAGTCTGATCAAAACAAGCTACATTTGCATTTATACCATTAGCTACCATTCCTAAAGATTATACAGGTAATCCTCAATTTATGACCACAATTGAGCCAAATTTATGTTGCTAAGTGAGAAATTTGTTAATTTGTTAATTTGAGTTTTGCCTCATTCTACGACTTTTCTTGCCACGTTTGTTAAGTGAATCGCTGCGGTTGTTGAATTAGTAACACAGTTGTAAAGTGAATCTGGTTTCCCTATTGACTGCTTATCAGAAGGTTGCAAAAGGGGATCACGCAACCCAGGGACATTGCCCCTGTCCTAAATGTGAGTCAGTAGCCAAGCATCTGAATTTTGACCACGTTTCCATGGCAATGCCGCAACGGTCATAAGTGTGAAAAACGGTCATAAGTCAGTTTTTTAAGTGTTTTGTAACTTTGAACAGTCATTAAGCAAACCGTTTTAAGTCAAGGACTACCTGTACAAAGATTCCAAAAGCATTTACAGTAAGTAACTTAAACATGCCCACCTAATATCCCTATATGTGGGTTTCAATAGGTTACCAGGATTCCTAATTCTGTCAATGATTAAAAGCATAAGGTCAGATTTAAAAAATCTTCTGTAGCACAACATGCTCAGTGGGCAAAGATCCTTAAAAGTGCCTTCTACATGGATTTGCTGAAGAAATCATACATTAAAAGGAATACATATGCATTAATAACTCTACCAAAATTTAGTGAAGAAAGTTTTAGAGCTGCTCACTGCTTGATTCATTCAGTCCTCCTACTACCTACTATTGCTAGCAATCTACTATTGCTAGGAATCTACTGGCTTGCTTGCATCCAAATGGTGTCCATTCTTAAGACTGAGTTGTTAAATGTCTTAAGCTTGTAAATTGGAAGTTGTTCTTGTTCTAGTTATCAATACTTATTCTCCCTCTTGCACTTTTAACATGAAACCAAAACTATTGTTCATATTGCAGTAGCTTTGTGGATTTCATCCTTCAATAGGTTTAGGGAATTTGTTTCCTAAATCTTATTTCAAATTTTATTGAGTTGGTTCACTTACGTCTAAAGCCATAATTTGGGGAAATTTTGACTTAATATAATGTTGGATCAAGACACCAGTACTTGTACAATAGTCACAAATTTAAAAACCATAACAGATAATTATCCAGGAATATAGCCACCGGCCAATATGATAAAGAATATGCAAACCTCAGAGTATGTGTATTCATAAAAGAAACATGTTATAATTGCTTTAGAAATAATATTCAAACTGCCTACTTCAGCTCCTATTTATCACAAATTATGAGGTAATTCATTGGTAGCCATTCTGAATATAAGACATGGAAAAGTGGGAGATATATATAAAATAGGAAATACAAGAAGAAAATTCATAAGTTTGTATTAAGTACTACCAGCAATTCTATTTGGTCTTATATCTTCTACCCCTGTTCAAAATAGAGAATAGACATCTCCAGTGTTTGAAAAAATACATTAAAATACTTTTGAAACTACTGCATGAACCACAAAACACAGTAACTGCCCTCATTAAAGATAGTTAATGTAAAAAAAATTACAACAGAGGTCTCTGGTAGCAAAGATCAGTCCTACATCTGTATTTTTTCTTTGCATATCAATCCAGCTTTGTTCAGATAGTCATTCCTGTTAAATAATCCACAATTGCTATAATATGGAAGATCAAACTTAATTGGGTATAAAATTACACAATAATTAAATTGTCTGTAAATGTGGCACAGTCAAATTAAACCTAACTAAATAATGTTTCAGACACAAAATGCTAACATAATATTGGTGCCATATGGTTGTCATTTTGTCTTTCACATAACTGTCATTTTTCATCCTTATCTACTGCCCATGTTGACTTGGCAGATCATATTTGCACCACAGCCAAAAATTTGTAACAGCTGGCATAGTGCTCCTATACTGATGCAAGGGTGGTTAAATACCTGGTAAGACTCAAAATTTAGCATGCCCCCTAATCAAATTAGGAAATAAATAATCAGAGCAGCTGTTGAGTTTGTACTTTGTAATTAATTTCTGTACCACATTCTACTAATTTTTAAAATTTTCTTATCCTTATTTTGCATTCTTAAAAAGTAATAATGTAATCATATTTATCCTTACACAAAAATGCACCAGAGGTGGTATTCAGCAGGTTCTGACCAGTTCTGTAGAACCGCTAGCAGAAATTTTGAGTAGTTCGGAGAACCAGCAAATACCACCTCCAACTGGCCTTGCCCCCATCTATTCTCTGCCTCCCGAGTCTCAGCTGATTGGCTGGGTCTTCTTTTGTTGCCCTGCACAGGAGAATGGAGCTGGAAAGCAGGCTAGTGGGGTGGGGAAGGAATGGGATTTTGCAGTATCCTTCCCCCAGGAGTGGGGTGGGAATGGAGATTTACAGTATCCTTCCCCTGTCACGCCCACCAAGCCTCGCTCACCAAGCCACGCCCACAGAACCAGTAGTAAAATTTTTTGAATCCCACTACTGAGATGCACCCTAGCACATTTAACAGGACTTTTTTTTGTTCTCTGGTACCTCTAAATAGCAACAGCATTTAGACTTATATACAGCTTCACAATGCTTTATAGCTTCTCTAAGTGGTTTACAGAGTCAGCATGTTGCCCCCAACAATCTGGTCTCTTTACCAGCTTCGGAAGGATGGAAGTCTGAGTTAACCTTGAGTTGCTCAGATTCAAACTCCTGGAATGAGCAGTGAATTAGCCTGCAGTACTGCATTTTGCATTCACTCCTACAGCTCTATCAATCTTTCAAACTTGGCAATTTTAAGATGTGTGGACTTCAACTCCCATGCTGTTTGGGGAATTCTGGGAATTGAAGGCCACATATTTTTTTGAAGCTGCCAAGTTGGAAAAACACTGTTCTAAGTGGATAAAATGCACTTTAGATACATCCCCAGGCTATTATATGGAATATCTGTTGTTGACTAGAGTAGTGAAGTATTTTCTATGTTAAACCAGTTAAAAAATCTAGAAGTCCTTTCTTGAGTCATCTCTTCTGTACAACTCCCTGTGCTAGACCTAAACATGTTTATAGGTAGGCCTAGATTTATTTCTGTATTTGAGTTCAGAACTATGGTTGTAAGTTGTTGCATTGGTTAAGTGGATCACCACATGAATGGATCTGATTTTATCTAATGGGCAGGATTTTTTGTGGTAGTCTTTAAGGAAATGCAGTGGTTTTTAGGCAAATCCATTTTACCTGATGGGCAGTTTTTGGCAGGAACTGGAAGCGAACTTTGGAAATCAGCAAAAAACTTCACAAATCATGATCATATGACTGTGGGACACTGCAAATGGCTATAAAGGTGAGCTGGTTGCCAGGTGCTCGAAATACAATCATGTAACTATGTGAAGGGTGCTGCTGCTGTAATTTTGAAATTGGTTTGTAAATAGCTTTGGGGGGATCTGTCATAACTTGGAATGTTCACTAAGTGGCCAGTTGAAAGTCAAGGACTATCTGTATTTGACAGAAACTATCACATCTAAAAGGTCAGTTAAAATAATTACATTATATATTTCACTGTTAAAGTATCTTGGACTAAGATATTCTGTAATCTTGGGCACATTTGGTGGTGATAGTTTGTGTATAAAAACAAGTAGATTTAGAATGCTAGAAAGAAATCCTTCCCAAAATGCACCCTCCCCCCCAGCAATCTGTGCTCCATAAAGACAAAATACACATCAAAATTTCATAACAGGGATCTATTTGATAAACACATATTTTGTGGGGACTGATAGTATTTGAGGAATTTCTTTCTGTCTCTTTTTCCTTTTCCTTTTTTTCTTTTCCATCCCTTATCACTCTTTTGGGAAGTTGGCATTTAAAAAGATAAAAATATGTGAAGACCACAATACAGATTCCATTTTATTTCTGTCTCAGAGTGATAGGAAACTAAAATTCAGTTGCAAAATTAAAGGCTCCAGATGCGGTGTGGGGAAAAGTGTATTTCGGGGAAGGGAGTCTGGGACTATATAATCATTCTTAATGTCATCCATAACTTCCCTCTTGCTGAGGCCAAACAGATAATTCTGAGATTCTTGCAAGCAGTACATGAATTTGTAGCAGTAGATTTCCTTGATTGCCCTCAGGCTTTGTATATAACAAATAGATATAAATGATGGCAAGGTAAAAAGGCTGGGAGCCTGTTTTCATGCATCAACACTAGAAACCCTTCAGACGGAAAACAAGTCGCTTTTATGCAGCGCATTTTCTACTCTGTGAAAGTATTACTTATATGCACAACAGGTAATTTGTTTTTATGCATGCAATGGAAAAAAAAGATTTCTCATCGATATGGAACATTTTTCTAAAGAGATTAATTTATATCAGTTATATAATAAGTAATTTAGAATAATATATGTAACCTGAAACACTTGTTCTGGTAGTTCTGCCTCATGAATAAAAATTGGAAAATGAAAAATAGAGTGGAGGCTATTTATATTCAGTAAATATGTTTTGTTTTGGCTGACACCTGCTGTCCTTGAATTTATCTTGGGGCACTTTTTGAAGACATTGAAGGGATACCTACTGGGAACACCATAAAACATTGTGTATTTACTTAGCATTTCCAATTACTTGATTCTTAATGCATGTTTTTATAGTGGAGTCATTAATGTTGTATCAGCACTGAATTTATGGGGTAATTTGTAGCATGCGGGTACATTTGACAGTTTTGGCAAAAACATTCAGATAGCCTAGACTAAATCCATTTAGAGTTTTAGTTTAGAATTATAACCTGGTTCTGCCGAGACCAACACCATGGGCCAGGCAGAGATAGCCTGTGGACAGGATGTGGCTTGCAGACCCTTAAATGCCCAGGTCTGCCTTTTACTTAATTTACTTCCAACATTCTTTTGGATTAAAAAGAATCAAAAGTGTAACGTTTTATTGTATTTTTTTTTTCAATCGACCAAATGCAAAACATGAATCCAAATGCCCACTCAACTTCTGAATGTGACCTATTTGGAATTGCAGATGCTCAATGTAACTGAAGAAAGGCTATAGAATTATCTAGACAAAAGCTAGAAAGATGAGTCTTCTAATAGTGACCAGCTTTGTCCTGGAGGAAGCTGGCAAAATTAACATCAGTAGATCTCTGCTAATACCTGACTTTGCCGGCCAAAAAGATTATGAGTTTTTGATTAAATTCTTCTCTAGAAAAGTCTGAAAAGCTTGAAACGTCTTCCAACCAGCAGCAAGTACCAAAATTAAATGATTCCTTTAGCTTGATAGTATGTGGGGTGGGGTGGGTGGTGGGTGGGATGGTAGGAGTATATTGTTTGATCTAATCCTTCCCCCTCCTTTGCTTGTATAAGTGTATTTCATCCTATTTTTTATATAGCCATGTTTTTGTAAGAAATGTTTAGCTTACAGATATTTAAACATACAATTCCATTAAAGGCATATCAATAAAAAAGGAAAACAAAAAATAAGAGTTTCTACTAGTTGAACTCACCTTCTAAATTTATATATAATGAACAAACTAATGACTACCGATGCACCACTGTACCAAACTCTCTTAAAACGAAGTTTCATTTTCAAAACAAAAAACTGTAGAAATTGATTGCTTCAATTTCACTCTCTCCCAACATTACTTAGCATTAATTTTTGCAGTCATGTTCTATTAGCATACTATTAGTGAACTACAAATACTATATTCAAAGAATTATGCTATCCACTTGTTTTAAGGGATATTAAGGTTCATGAACATTGGCAACTGGGATCTATTTTTACCTTGAAAAGTAGGTTAAAATGTTAATATAAAAACAAAAGCCCTTGATTATGACTCATTCATTCAGCCTACAATTTTGTCTTATTGAACTCTGTAACATCATTGCATTCTGACCATTCCTATTGTAAATTCTGTTTGGTTTTTGTGATAACACTAATCTTTATTTCCATCCATTCTTGCAATGTATTCACAGTCTGGAGATCTGCTGTGATTAAAGAGAGATTAAGATTAAGCTGAAAGAGTAACAAACTGCACTCTGCTTCACTGCTTTTGCTCTTTGACCTAGAAAAGTCTAACTAGATCTGATCGATCCACTGGAATGGGATAGTTGAAAATGGCAATGAAATATGGTGTCATTACAAGGTGAAATTCTACTGATGGGATTAAGAAATATGGTATTTAATATAATACATTGGAATCTTCACGCTTGGAAAAGATATTGGCAAAACTAGAAAAGCTTCAGCACACAAATAGAAGTGATAAGATCTTACTGTTTAGAATATTTACCAATAACAGAATCATGCCTTGACCATTGAACATTTATCTTCAGAACACAAGTAGCATACCTAAAGTGCTGTTGGTAAGCTTTAGAAAAGGAACTGGAAGGAAATATAATTTCAGAATGAAGTTGTATTTCTAATCTTCTATTTCTTCTCTGTATTTACAATAAAGTGCACTAAAGAAAAATACAGCTAAGTAAGTATTTGCTTTAAATGATTCAATTCTCCCAGGTTGAGAAAAACTGAAATTGAAAAGGTACCAAATTGCTGCCTCTGTATATAAACTATATTGGTGCAGGTGGAACAAGAGCTTTTTCTTACTTGCTCATGGCACAAACATGAGCTGTGTCCTCATGAAGTCGCCTTCATCTCATCCTCAAACCAGCCTCAAGTTGACCTTAAGTTTTTATAGCAGTGTTTGCCATTTAAGTAAATAACAAGTCACTATGGTACAGTCTGACATGTTTCATTAGTTAGGTGATCTCTGTAGAAAAACATCAGCCCAGTTCCTACTGGCTATTTTAAGACACACCATGACAATTCCATGGTCATTCCGCTTTGGTCAGCAAAAAGCCTGAAACTTTCAAACACTCTTCCTCTACCCATCTCTTCTCTGAGGCATTCCCTAATTCAGAACATACTTTCTGTCTCAACCCCAGTCCATGTTGAGAATTAAAAAGCATGATAGCAACTTTTGGTGGCATTATGCCTAATGGTAGAATAGAGATCACCATTGGGGAAAATAAATTTTATTCTGGAATAGTTGTTCCTAGCTCAAGTGGTAATGGATAGTATTTTAATTCAGCTATGAAAAAGACACTGCAATGTAAGGCAGCTTTATATTAAGATGATTGATTAGACATCCACAGTGATATTGTGGCTATTGTTGTGGCCCACTGCTGTGGAGCTGGCAGCAAACTTGGACAGTGAGGAGCATAGGGAGGAGCTTGGGCCAATCCTGGAGTCTGGGGAAGGCTCTGATGGGTGCTTTGTGTCGGAGGCAGAGACGGGGCCAGGGCCGCCTGACATTTCCCAGCTGCCTACGGAGTTGGAGATAAGTGGGATAAGTTAGAGGAATGGCTGGAGCCTGTTCCAGATGCGCATATGCGCAGAGCTGTCAGGAGAGCAGAACAGGAAGGAAAGGCACACATGGATGCTGAATTACCCCTCCCTGGGAAATAAATAGAAGCAAAAGGGGAGTGGTGGTTGGAGGAGACAATAAGTTCATATTTCTTGTGGAAGATTTGCTTATCAGAGTTTGTGCTTCATAGAGACTTCTTGCCAGGTAATCAACTATTCAAGGCCTGATAAGGTCTGTTCTTGCAATTAGCCCTTGGGAGGATTATTGCTGGGATTTTTCTGTGTGTGAATGCCATGAATTCACAGTAACTAAACAAAGGGGATTTTCGGGACAAGGAGTCTATTTCTTGGTTCTGCAAAGCCTGGGCCAGAACAGCTAGATCTAAAGCACAGGTGAATCCTAATTCATCCAGAGATGGTTGGCAATTTTTTTTTACTAAGCTCTAAAAGATGTTATTCAAGAACAGTGTTGATCCCTTTTATTAACAATAGCCTAACACTAGATTAAAAGATGCTACATATATCTTCGTACTCTGAGATCAAGAATTCCTTTTCAAGCTTTTACATAAAGGCTAACCATGCATTTCTGTTAGTTTCTTGTAAAGATAATTCATAGACATACAAACTCAGAGGCCAATGGTAATTTCTTAAAAGCCTTTAGAAATGCCAGCTGCACACTCTCCACCCATTTAACATCCAAGCATAAGAATATAAGAGGCTTATATAACAGCTTCAAAGCTCTTTTTCCTCTCTCTCTCTTCAGAATGAAATTATTCCCATAAGGGTTGCAACCTCTGTTTATTAAAATGCTAGGTGTATGGCTATTGTTACTAGCGAGGCAAGACATAACTGTGGCTGGGTTTACAAACTGGCAAACCTGACTTGTTAAAACATTGCTAAACCACAACGACTATTGGGTAAACCAATTATCGTTGTTTGCACAGTACAGTTAATTATAAACCAAGATTTGGAAATGTGGTCAGGTTTACATATCATCGTAAAGCACAACTAAATCAAACACATGATGGCTCAGTGCCTGTGCTTCCCAATCCATATGAGAAGAGCATATCCCCAATGAAGAACAAATGTAACTATGAATTTTGGCCAAGTACAACCTTTTCATCTGGGGAAGTGATAATCATCAGAACTGCTAGAACTCTGGTAAAGAATGCAGGATAGTAGAGATCTCAAGAAAGTAGCTAGTATGTATTTATAACTCTTCTCCCTGCTAGGTTTTTTTTTTTTAATTCCGAAATGTGCAAAGTGGAGCAGAAACACAACTTTTGAAAGAAATATACAGCTTTGTTTGTATCAGAGGGATATCCTAAAAATTTGCCCATAAAATACCATCAGTGTAAATACAGAAACTAAAGCCGCCCAATCTTTTGTGTTGCAGTAAAATGTATCTTCCTTCACACTGCTGTTTATTTTTACATATTCTGACAGAATCCTGGCGCAAGGTAGACAAAAATGATTGGTTGTGTCTCAAGAGATCAAAGTATAAATTCTATCAAAGAAAACAACCCATAAAAGTATGCACCCACATACTTGGGTTGATAAATGTTACTTATTTCAAAATTAATTTTTCTGTCATTTTAAATTACAGCTTTTGGAGGCTTTATTCTACATAATTTAACATTCATGAATTACTTTCTCGCTCCATTTTCTTCTATAAACCTGTTTCCTTAGCATAAAAGTAAAGAATGTCAATGATTAAGAAATGTTTTATGTTTCTCATTTACAGCAGATTTGTAATCAGATCTCTATATCATCATCCTACAAGGACTATAAAGAAAATAAAGAAGGGTAAATGATCAAGTCCAAACACAGTTAGCTGGTTTTGCAACAGCCAAATAAAAGAGGTTTTATCTATGCTAGATGCTTTTGGTCAGAAGGAGAAAAAAAAATAGTGACATGTGTGTGACACTCTGTACACAGAATACAGTTTCATCCATTTTCTTGATGTTCAGGTTTTGGAGATGGGGCCCTAGCAGCATTGATTTTTTTGCACCCTTAGTCTTATTGACTGCTAAGAGTTTTAGGAGGAGCAATGTCGAGCAAGGAGTGCCTCTTCGCTCTTCTCTTTGTTTCTGCTTTGATTTTCTCTGACAGGAGGATTGATAGTCAATTCTATATGGACTGTGGCAAGTTGGCTGTGGTGAGTTGTCTCATTCTATTCTATACAGTTATTTCCAGAAGTACAGAGACCTTCTCTCCCTCCCTCCCTCAAAAATACAGAATATAAAACTAATAACAATAACTTATAAACCATAGAATTAGGAAAAATCAATATTTGAAGTACAGCTGATTAAAAAAAAACATGAATGCTTTACCTAGTGGTAACTAACTGTAATTTTTGTTCATCTACAGTATAAAAGAAACGCAAAGGATATATGAGAAAAGTTGAAAGGAGTACATGAGGAAAAGTTGAAAGGAGTACATGAGAAAAAGTATAGTATATTACTTTAAAAGTGCAATATGCAGGTTTTGAATTGCATCAAAAAAGGTTAGCTCGTAGATAAAAATATCCTCCAAGATCTGAAATGGATGCAAAAGGCATTCATCTTTACCAGATTAGGTTATAAAGGCCATTTACTGCAACGAGTAATTATTTCTCAGCCCACACTCCATCATACATATCTCATCCAATCCTTTGTTGTGCAGGTTAATGTGCAGAAGTGGCAGAGGTGGTATTCAGCAGGTTCTAACCAGTTCTAGAGAACTGGTAGCGGAAATTTTGAGTACTTTGGAGAACCGGCAAATACCACCTCAGACTGGCCCCATCTCCATCTATTCTCTGCCTCCTGAGTCCCAGCTGATCAGCTGGGTTTTCTTTTGCTGCCCCACACAGGAGAACGGAGCTGGAAACCAGGTTAGTGGGGTGTGGGGGTGTGGGGAATGGGATTTTGCAGTAACCTTTCCCTGCCACGCCAACATGCCACACCACACCCACCAAGCCATGCCCACAAAACCGGTAATACATTTTTTTGAATCCCATCATTGAGAAGTGGAGCTTATTTTGGATGCAGGAATGGTAGGTTAGAATATTTGATTTATGAGAAGGGCTAGCCAGGCACATACAACCATAGGAAGCATTAGATACTGTACATGCTTCTCACCTCAATAATTTAATGTACATATCCATGTAGCTGGCAAAACTTGGGAAGCTGGCAATATGGATTTAGGTTAGGTACCTTTACTGCTAATAAATAATGTGGGGTTAATGCAGAATTTTGAAAACTGCAAGAGTTTCAGCCTCAGTGAGTTAATTATGTACAATAAAGTATCTGAGGAGACTTCTCTCCA
This sequence comes from Pseudonaja textilis, assembly GCF_049901715.1. Taxonomy (NCBI): domain Eukaryota; kingdom Metazoa; phylum Chordata; class Lepidosauria; order Squamata; family Elapidae; genus Pseudonaja; species Pseudonaja textilis. The sequence goes on from NC_141996.1 coordinate 23,571,561, forward strand.
TAGTTGGAGTGAGTTGCTTATTCTAAGATAAGCATTTTAACTTTCCCATGATTTATCATACCAAATTGTCTGCTAATACTAGCTTTGAGCGGGATGTGGGGTGTAGTTTGGGGCAGGGGTGGACATATGCAGGGATGGGCTTCAAAATTTTTAGCAAAGGGTTGTCTGCCCAGTTCCTGAGTGGGTGTGGCCATGGTGGCCATGACTTAGTTGGCATCTTGCACCATGGTAGGGGGGGGGGATTTTTGACCTTCCTGATCTCCAGCACCTTTCCTTGAGCCGAAAATTGGCCCCTTGGGCTCTGGAGGCTCTTTGGAAGCTGGAAACGGGCCCATTTCTGGCCTTCCTTTATTCCCCATTTTTCACCGTCCCTGAGCCTCCCCGTGCGCCCTGCATCCAAACAGGCCTCATGGGGACTCCTGGGAGGGGTGGGCGGGGCAGGGCAGGGCCAGCCAGGAGTGGGATTTGGGGGGTCTCTGAACTGCACAGAATCTTAACTAGGGGTTCTCTCAACCCCCTGCAAACCCCCAGCAGCCACCCTTGGACATATGTAAAATGAGCTTTGCCTGAAGCTGACAGGGAGAATTTGGGGATGAGCCAAACTTTTGGAAAATAAGTAGAAGAGATGAAAGCTGTTGAAGAGATGAAAGCAAGCTTTTTCAGTACATATCTCACACTTAACACACTGAAGCTGATTTATTGGGGATAATAATAGTAATTAGCAGGGGAATTTTAGTATCCCAGGCATACACAGAATCTACTGTAAAACAACAATAAGAAATATGCATGGTGATGCAGTCTAGTGTAGAAGTGTGCTCACTGCACTCAGCAATATTTGAACTAGGTTTTATAGTCATTGCCTATTAATACATAGTTATACATATTTAAAAACATGTACACTTTTAATAATATTGTTTATTGAAAATTACATATAGAGATGCTTGATGGATATAAATGTACTAAACACTCTATGCTTGTGCCCTTCTCAAGTTTTTAATTAGTGATTGTTTTCCTGAAGCCACTAGCAATTTTTATCTAAATTTTGTGCAGCATGCAGAATAATGTATAATCAACTTAAAATGCTGCAGAACTAATTTCCTGTTCAGTTAGGATAGTTAGAGCACAATACTTGGATATATTATGTAGTCTTTAAGCAAAATGTAGTCATATTAATAAAAACAATCCATATAGCATGAAAACAACTGGATTGTGTAAATTTAATGAAGATCAGGTGATGTTGTTACTGCTATTATATTAGGATAGTTGGAATCAGGCACTGAAGCAGAACAAGGGGAACTATGCCATCTTGTGGCTAGATAATTTCTATCAATTATTGCAAAGAATTGGGAAGAAAAACACCAAACAATATAATCTCATGTGTTCAGTCTCATAGCATTAGCAGCACTTATTCCCAGGACAATGTTCATCCTGTGGAGTCCTTGGTGTTCTCTAAACTGGGTTGTTTTCTTGTTTCATTATCCAACTAGGTAATATCATCAATGCTAGTGAATGAAGGTTTGCTCCCTGTATACATACAGTAGTTTGTGTCCCAGTGTGATAGTTTTCTTCTTGGGAGTTCCTTGAATAGGGTATTGTTTTCTACTTGTTTGTTTGTCTGGTGTTAATCTCTGCTTATTGAGTGCTGGGTTTTGAAGTGGGTGTGTTCTGTCCTTTTGTTTCCTTCTTAGCTTTTTTATTAAATGGTATGTAAATATGCTTTATTTTTATGTGTTCATTAATGTCTGATTTGGCAAGCTTTTAGCAATTCCCTAGCACTTTGGAATTTAGCTTGGTCTAGATTGCTCAGTTTTCCAGTTGAATATATGTGTTGTGAGATTAAAGCACTTTCATCATCTTCTGACTGCTACTTGCTGTTCATGGATGTATTCTTCTAGTTTTCTGCCTATCTGTCCTACATAGTGGAGGTTACATTCCTCATTGTATGTTGCACATGACTCCTTAGGCTATTGGATCTTTTGGTTTACTTAGGAAGTTTTGGAGGCGCATTAGTTGGTTTGTGTGCTATGTGATGCCATGTGGTTGCAATAGTCTGTTGGTTGCTTCTGAAATGTTTCTGATGAATAGCAGTGCTATTCTTTTCCTACCTTATATTGGTTGTGCTGTAGTAGGATGAGTGGGTTGGGCACTTTTTGACAAAGTTGTGTTGCTATCCATGTTGTTGGAGGATGTTGTATAAGCAGTCGGTTTTCATTCATTTTTCTTTTGCATCCTGGGTTGCTTCAATGCCATTCTGAACATTGTTCTTAAACAACTCCTTTTGTGGGAGGTTGGTGCAATTTGTTTTTTGATACACTTGCATTTCTAATTTCTTGTAGTTTCTTCAGTTGATGAGAATATTCAGGAAGGGTAGTGTGTTATTCTTTCTTGTCCCATTCAGACAAATCAGCCACCAATAGAAACATAGAAATAAACCTTACTTACACACCATTCAAAAGACCCAATAAAATAGCTAAAGGGAAACATACAGTACAAAACCAGAATACACCATCTCCAGCATCGAACATTCAGATAAGCAGGGATTAACACTAGCCAAACAATCAAGCAGAAAACCATACCATAATGAAAGAAGTACCAAGGAGAAAACCATAGCCCAACAACACTGGCAGGGCAGTGTTTTTTACTCACACTCTCTCTGTGGGTGTGTGGGTATATGTGTGTGATATATTATATAGTCAATGTAAACCAATCTAAGCTTGACTAAAACATATGATTTTTGTAATAGAGTTATCACAGTTTGGAATGCTCTACCTGATTCACTTGTCTTAGCTACAAATTTTCACAGTTTTTGTCACAAATTGACTTCTGTGGACCTTACTTCACTCTTAAAAGGTCCGTAAAGGAGACATGCATAAATGCACAAATGTGCCTATTACCCCTGTCACTGGTTTTTTAAAATATTATTCCTGATTTTGTATCTGTTTGACAAATTATAATAAATAAATAAAAATAAACGTAACTATGGATTCATAAAGCCTGTTGGAATTTCTCTTTTAATTATAATGGGTAAATTGTATAATTTTGCCTGATCATTTCTCCAGGCAGTGACAGGTGTCCCAGAGAAGTAGTATTTTCTATATTTTGTTCCATTTGGCAAAATAGTTCAATGGAGAATTATGACATTTTTATTACATGAGTTTATTTACAAATATAAGTTAAGCAAAGATTTTTTCATTAAGTAAAATAAACCATTAATTCACTATTCATGTTTGTTATTCAAGTCTACATTTATTTAATTGCCCATTATTAGTTGTTTGTAATTTCCTTTTCCTTTTAATTTCAGTATGCCTTTATAGTGAATTTTGGCAACCACTCTGAAATTGTAAATGAATTCAATTCAGTGTAATTCTCTATTTTTTTCTAACATTAATGCATACTCTTATGTGTAAAGCAGTGAGATGTCAACAAATCTAAAGTTCAGAATGTATGTTACAATTCCTTCTCTTATATTCCTTTTATGCAACTCCTCCAAATGCAATATAAATAATGAACTATTCTTATTACTGGAACATCTGAAAAAACTGAAAGGAACATTTGGCATGGAATTATTTTTCTCTTAACACGAATCTGTAGGCACGAATCCATGTTTTCAATACATTTGAATTATTCACAGCACACTTCAATGGATGCTATGATTATTAATGTGGCCATTATGATCCCATTTGTGAATTTGAAATTGGTCCTGGACAGTGGTTGGATTCAAAAACTTTTACTATTGGTTCTGTGGGTGTGGCTTGGTGGGCCTGGTGTGGCTTGTGAGTGTGGCTTGCTGGGCGTAACGGGAAAGATACTGCAAAATCCCTATTCCCACCTCCACTAACCTGTCTTCCAGCTCCTGTGAAGGGCAACAAAAGAAGACCCAGCTGATCAGCTGGGACTCAGGAGGCAGAGAATAGATGGGGGTGGGGCTAGTCAACCATTTGCTGGTTCTCTGAACTACTCAAAATTTCTGCTACCGTCTCTCCAGAACTGGTCAGAACCTATTGAATACCACCTCTGGTCCTGGAATCTTTGAAACAGAGTTACTATGTCTAAGTCCAGTCTTGTATAGGTACCAAATAAGCATATGAAATGCTTTCCAATGTTTTTAGTAATCAGCAGGATATTTCTTATGATTTGTACTAGTAAAATAGTGAAAAGATTCAGCTTTATAGTAATTGAGAAGTCACAATAAAATTGTGTGGCCTTATAATATATAATAATAAATTTAGTTAATTAGATATATCAACAGTTGCTTCTTTATAATCAAGGCCAAGTTCTTCTGAGTCTTCTCAACTTTCCCCCCAGTTAGATAGATAAAAACATTTGGGATTATGTCCCCAGAAATTGAAATCCTGAAAGCTTTGACAGATAACCACTGCAGTTTGTTTATTTTGATGTGGTGAAAAGAAATGAAAACATTTACAAATGAAGAAAGTATACTTAAGTAAGCAGGCCATGGGACCTCTTTGGAGATTTTGTTCCAATTCCACTGCACTACCAACATTTTTTTCAGCATCACTGTAACTTTGAACAGTTAATTGCTCATGAATAGACACAAGAATTATCTGTAATTTTATTGTGTAATACAATCTAAACGGAATCTACTGTAAATTCTACTGATACTTTTATATTAATTCTGCTTCCCATTGTCTAGACAAACATATAGTACTTTTCATAGAACAATCTTTCTAGCTTATCAGGAGCCTGTGGTGCAGTGGTTAATAGTACTGCAAGCTACTTCTGCAGCCAGCTGCCTACAATTTGGCAGTTCAAATCCCACCAGGCTCAAGGTTGACTCAGCCTTCCATCCTTCCGAGATGGGTAAAATGAGGACCCAAATTGTTGGGGGCAATATGCTGATTCTGTAAACTGCTTAGAGAGGGCTGTAAAACACTATAAAGCGGTATATAAGCCTAAGTGCTATTGCTATTGCTAATCAACTCATGCCCGTGGAAGAGTTCTTTACAATTTAACCCTTCGTCTTCATTTCATTAGCAAACAAAATAGATGTTTGGCTCATGGCTGTTAAAGAGCAACTGCTGTCTTCCATGGTCAGAAGTTGGAATCCTGACATATTAAAACATAGACCTGTCTCATGTAGTCAATGTCTCTCCTTTTTATTGTGTCCCCCATTGAGATGACATCAGTCTGACAGCAGTGTGACCATATGTCAATTATAAGAGCATATTTTTTCTTTTGTAATTAGGAACCTCTAAGCTATGCAACCATCAGGACATGAGGGAAAAGGCACTCATAACTGAACTGACAACTGACCAAGACCAAACTATCCAGGAAGACCTATATAGGTACCATGATATTTTTCACAAAATATCTCTTACATGAAATGCATTAAATTACAAAACAGAAGTGCTGAGAAGTGAGAATTAAACATGTTATGAACATATAGTTTGCTCCAGTGACATAAATATAGTCTCGGCAAGAGTAGCAGTCCCCTGATACCACAATTTTGGCTTGTGGTCTGCTGCAGGGTCAATGTGCAGTCATAAAATTATTTGGCAGTTGCTTACTGCAATGTGGTAAACAAATGCAGATGGAAAGTGGGAGCAGGCTGCAGGAAAGAGCAGCAGGTATCCTTGGGGTATACTGGTTAGGGCAACTGTTAGACGGCAGCAGAGATACATAAAATTCTATCCTTTACTTCCATCTAGTGATTATCCAATTTTTTTCAACCTAGATCTTGTAGCTCCATCAGGTATCACCTACCAGTATTAGGGAAGTGCCCTGAGCTGCTACTGCTGCCTTTTCCTGACAAGATCAGACTGTGTGAACAAAAGGTCTGCTTTGAACATAGCCAACTAACTCTCCAATAAAGCTGAGAGTCTTCTCTCAGAAATCTGTCTTGGCTGCCAGAGAGCATTACTTATGCCTCTTACTGATTCATGAGGCATTGATTTTACATTTTGCCTTTCTCTATAGTTCAAGAGAACACTGCTATATTTGGAGTTAACATAGCTTTTCAAAATGCGAATGGTATACTTTAATCTTTTCACCATTTCCTTCAGGTCTTAGTCTGCTCATCTACATAGCTACAGTATGTGTTAAAACTACTACATATCATTCTGATTGTCTTTTTTTTTCTTCCTCTGGAAATATCTTTGGCTTCTATTCTCTGCTCCAGTAGGCAAAATGCACTAAGAGCTATTACAGCAGTTATGTTGGACCAAGAAAAGCCAGATAATAATTGGAAAATGCAACTATTTCATTTTCTACACCTGTTTTGCTTTATATGGATTTTTATATCTTATATCTAATACTCCTATTCTAAAAGAAGTTTCAGTTGACTAATATTGTTATTTTTAAATATACAGTATTTACATCTTAATAGCACCCCAAATATTTTTAGAACTTGTGGGAAGAAATATCCATCTGGTTCAGTTCCAAGCTGGGAGAAAGACATTGAAAACATGGAGGCTGATTGGAAAGAAGGTTTAATGATAAACAGAACCACCAAGCACATGGTTCTGGTGCAGCTGACAAAATGGAGTTGAAAGTGAGGGGTATTTATACCTTCTTTGAGCTTTGCACTTGAGCTTCCTGTTCCTGTGCAAGAACATGTATTCTACTGGCTTTTGTCGGATTCCTATGGGGTCATGTAGGGGTCATAGCTGGCTCTATAGGCAAAAGAGGAAATGCAAATCCTAGGTGTTTGTCTGAGCTAAGTTTGGTTGAAATTTGGACTGCTCTGAAAGGGTGAAATTCCTATTGTGGCTTAATGGCTTTCATCCTCTGTTGGATCTTGAGTGAGGGCTAATCCTACCATTCTGCCTTTGTTTCAAAATATCCTGTCTTGAATGGATTACCAAATCTGCATTTCTAAAAAGTGGCCTCCTCAGTTTGGTTTCTGAATAGGCTAGCCCAATCTTTCTAATGGGCACCAAAATATCTGTTGGAGACCATTAAAAAAGATTTGGGGGCTGCTTTCTATCTCCAAGAGCATGTTTTTCCATTTCTCCTTTAGGGAAATATAATATTCTATCTATATTATTCTATAATATTCTATTACATAACAATCTTCATCAATGTTTCAGGGCTATTCACAAAAGCAAAATAAAAACAGCTTAAAATACTGAAACTGATTTAAAGTCTGCAATCCTAATGATGAAGTTATCACATAAATATATTATATTAATAATTGCCTAAGTAGATTAGTATTAATAACAAATAGATTTCAGCATTGTCTTAAGAGCCGTAGGTGATGAAGAAGATGCACTAAAATAAAAGAAAGGGAGGTATCCCAACTCTGGGTAGAAAAGATGTATTTTCAAAAATGTATTTGGAATATGTTCCTCCCTCTTCCCTTTATGTGGTCATAGGTACCAAAAATTTCAATGCAGTCTAATTGCATCATTCTTTCTCTGCCAGTTCAGTTGATTTCCATGCTAGCTGTGAAAGTGAGGAAGCAGCATCCACATTGTGTTTTCAGAGCATACATATGCTGAGGTTGACTCACCCACGATTTACTCAATCTAATTTGCTGGATTCACATGACACAATCAAACAAAGCAACAGCATATAAGCAACTGCACAAAAGTTGGATTCTCATTAGTAGTACATAAAGTACAATCAGCTAGTTCACACGAACTTATCATGATTTACAAATTATATTCAGCAGTGTCATAGGACACACAAAATCCAAATCAAACAAAAGTACACTGTATCCTAGAATGGCTGGATTTGCACAATTTGCAGTACATAAAGGTAAAATCCAGACTTCGATTTCTGGGGACGATGGAAGCGTTTCTGTATCTTTTTTCCAATACTCAAGTTGCCTTTTGCCGAAATCTCCTCCCCCCCACCCCACCCGATTTTCCAGTCTAGCTCGTATCGTAATATTTTGTGTTTCTTCTCCAATGGTAACCAATTTTTGTGATTCTAGCCCGGGAGGTTGATATATTTGCTCAAGAGATCTTATGAAAACTGGCATGAATAAAGCACGACTCAGTTAATCGCGGATTAATGGTTTATGCGACACACACTATGAGGCCGTGAGCCTAGTTTTTTTTAAAAAAATTATTTATTTATTTTGTCAAGCGATGATTAGGTAACAGGTATAAGTATAAACATAGTTATGAATACATAAAATGGATACGAGTAAGAAAAAAAACCAATAGGACAGGCACAGTAGGCTTATTAAATTTCACAGGCTTATTAAATTTCCTCCAATCGCAGGAAATTCCTTACATCGCAAAGAATTTCTCCATTATCATACTTTTTTTCTGTGCTCTGCACACGCAACGCGGTAATTCGCCAACTTTCGATTTCAATAGCTCTAGTTTGCGTTTTTTTTTTTTTCTCCCGTCCCAGCCACCGTATTAAAACATCAACAAGCCGAGGCTGACAAGGAGGCCGGAAGATAATGAGCGCCGGCGAACTGAGGGGAAAAGCTCGATTAGAACGCATGCGCCGTTACGCCATTCCGGTGCTGGAGTCCCCGCAACTGGGCGGGAAAATTCTGGAGCTCTTGCGGTGGAAGCGCGCGCTCTTTCAATCCGCTGGTCTCGCTCCTTTTAGGTCTTGGTTGGCGGATCGCAGCTATGAGCCTCTGGGTGGACAAATACCGGCCGACCTCGCTCTGCAAAGTAGATTATCACCGCGAGCAGGCGGCGCAGCTTCGCAATCTGGTGAGAGGCGGAGGTGTTTGGGCTCTTTTTCTATTTGGGGAGGAAGGAAGAGGAGAAGTAGATGTCTTGTTGCATTTTGTGCATCCCCGGGTGCATTTCTCTCTCTCTCTCTCATCCTTCCTTTTCAAACTTGCTTAGCGACCGCTGTACTTTTGCTGCCTATTTCTTAGCCATTGGAAGACCTTTTATTCTCGGGGGGGGGGCACTTTTTCAGTGGAAAACGGCGTTTTCGAAGCCACGAAGTTGATACTTAAAAGCTCTATCTCTAACAAGGACATGTATTAGCATCGTGTTTGTACTGTATAGACTAGAGATCTTCAAACTTGGCAAGCTATGCTGGCTGGAGAATTCTGGGAGTTGAAGTCCACAAGTCTTAAAGTTGCCAAGTTTGAAGACCTCTTGTATAGACAGAAACCTCCCTGGTCATCCTGTGGGATGCTCTGGGGGGGAAAAAAAGTCAAAGGAAATCCAACCCCCTTGGGCCACCTGGATCTTTCAGTGGCTTTGGATAGTCAGCCACGGTTGTCCATCTGGACAGGCTGTCAGAACTGGCACATGAAGCCACTGGACTGCAGTGGCTCCATTCCTACTTGGATGGCCATTTGCATTCTCTCAGGATTGGTCTGCTTTGGAGCAATTCAGATAAGAATCCCTTTGGGGCTCCATTGTAGACTTTATGCTCTTTTAACATTGACATAGAGCCTCTGGGAAAGGTAATTCAAGGTTGATTCAGCCTTCCATCCTTCCGGTCTGTAAACTGAGGACCCAGATTGTTGGGGGCAATATGCTGACTCTGTAAACTGCTTAGAGAGGGCTGTGAAGCACCATGAAGCGGTATATAAGTCTAAATGGTGTTGCTAATCTGGGGATGTGGGCTAAGGTGCCAGCATTATGCAGGTGATACCCAGTTCTATTTCTCCTTTTTCATCTAACACAAATTGAGATAGTAGGTGTTCTACAACAGTACTTGGACAGACTAATGGACTTGATGATGACCAGTAAGCCAAGCCTCAATTCAGATATGATGGATGTATCCTTTGTAGATAGTGCATCTGTTCAGCTGAATGGTGTCTTTATGTGTTGTAAAGGAGCAAGTTCATAACTGGAGAATGCTCCTAGTTCCATTGCTGTCACTGGTAAAAGGCACTTTGCACCAGCAAGGCTACCTGGATCTATAGTGATTTTACCTGATCAGAAGCAATCTTTCAACAGTCATGCTCTGGTAATTTCCTGGATGGATTATTACAGTGTATTATACACAGGGCTGTCTTCGGAATAAAAAAAATCTCGGATCTTAACAGAATAACAGAGTTTGAAGGAACCTTAGAGATCATCTAGTGCAAGACCCTGCTCAAGCAGGAGACCTATAGCAGGGGCGTCCAAACTTTTTGCAAGGAGAGCCAGATTTGGTGAGGTCAAAATGTGTGGGGGCCGACCATTCAGCCTGACATTCTTTGAATCATTAAATTAAATGGGAAAAATTCTGGCTGTCAGGGATGAGAGACAGGTGGGGAGAAGAAGCTGTGGGCCACCCAAAATTTGAAAATAGGCTGCAATTAACCCCCAGGCTAGACTTTGGACATACCTGCCTTATAGTATATCATTCTGGACAAATGGCAGTTCAATCTCTTAAAAACATCTTAATTGTTCTCACTTTTAGGAAATTTCTCCTTCATTCTAGGTGGGATGTCTCTTTGATAAGTTTCCATACATTACCTCTTGTGTTGCCCCCTGGTGCTTTGGAGAATAAAGTGTTCTCTCCTTTGTGGCAGTCTCTCCAATATTGGGGATATGCTCCAATACTATCATGTCACCTCTAGTCCTTTTCTTCATTAGACGAGACATACCCAGTTCCTGCAACTGTTCATCATGTGTTTTAGCCTCTAGACCCCTCATCTAAATTGCTTATTAAGTTTTTGAAGACAACCTTAGGGCATCCTGCTGCATACTTTAGGACTGCAGACATAGTTCTGTTAAGAGTTACAAGTGAGATAAAAATAATTCCATAAAAACAAGTTCAAATCCAATATGCAAACATACTAAAACTGTCCGTATCTGAATAAAAAATACCCCAGAAACTCACAGTCAGCAATAGAATTCATGTTCACCAGCTCAATGCAGCTGTTGTAAGAGCTCCCCACTCCTGAGTGTAAATAAGACTATAGTATTTTTGTTGATTCCAAATCTGTATCAAAGCTTGACATGTTCAGTGTTTTACGCCAACAATGGCCAAAATGTTGGTAATTGAGATGGGGTGGTTCAGGTGTTCATGGACTAGGTGGGATGGGTTTGTCAGGAGTTTTATAAGATAAATGGGTACCAAAATCATCTGCATGCATATCATAAATATTTGTCTTAAAATCCCCAAGCTTGCCAAAATTTTAGTGCCTTTTTTTTTTTGCTTCATCCATTTGGGGCCTCAAAGAGATGTTGCGGGTCCTAGGGCTGTACTTAATAGTACTGATGAATGAGCCAGCGTTTATATTCTTAAGTATCCCAGCTATGTTCAGCCTCTAGTGATTATTAATAACATAATTCCACTGCAGAGAGCATGACTTGTGGATATATTTAGATCCAAATCATTGCCCATTAGAAATAAAATATTACATCAATGCAGTATTAATGTTTAATTCCCATATGCTTATTTCCCATTGGAATGTAAAAACTAAACTCTTAGTTTGAACTATGGCCAACATGGTTAAATGATGAACTATTTGAAGATGGGGATTTGCTTTACTTTATAGTTCAGATTTTGAACGTTCTGTAACATAAATCTCACTGTGGATTTTGAAAGTGCTCTTTATGTTTTAATCTCAGCAAGACATAAAATAGTTTCTTAAAAGGTTTTTTTATGAACATTTGTGCCGTACTTAAAGTTTTCTTTTAAATGAGAAAGTATAAGGTTCTTGGATTGGAAGGATACGTATTTTTGACAGGCTTAAGTTATAGCATCTCTCTTTGTAGCAATTATTCACTACAGTTTGCCATTTCTTCCTCCCAGACTTGATCCTTCTGATGCCAGATGGTATTTCAAATCTTATTTATGGAGATGTAATACATCCCAGGATAACTGTTTATACCTGATTTGATGCCTCTATACAAGATTGTGTCGTGCCAAAGATGAAATAGGAACACATTGTATACTTCCAGAATAAAATTTAAAAGTGCTTTGTTGCAAAGCTAGGGATGAATTGAAACTGCTTATGAATGAAAATAATTCATTTTAAACAAACTCATTCTTGGCTTTTATGATCTAAGACAGATCAGAATGTGAGATCTGATGAACCTAATTTTAATTGAGTTTTATACAGCAGCCTGAAAATAAAAAGGTGCAGTCCAAATTAAATAACCTTAAATATCTTGTAAAGAGCTTATGATATTTGAGTTTCCTGTTTTAAACCTGGTCTTGAACTTACATTAAATCAAGGCTTGGTTAGCCATGAATTGTTGAATAAATGGCAAATAGTTGGGCTATAAAACATGCTAAAACAGAAACCTTGATTTACAATTCATAGTGACTGGGTTCACCGAATTTACTAATTCCCCCCAAAAAACCACCATCCCAGGTTTAATTCAGTTATGAAGCCCAACATAATTTTGTCCTGTGAATAAATTACCATGGGAATATAAAAGCCTGCATTATGGTAAAGCAAGCTATTGGTTCATTTAGGTCAGGGATGTCAAACTTGCAGTGTCACGTCACGTATTGTGACTTTTTTCCCCTTTGCTAAACTGGGAGTGGGCATGGCCAGCGCGTGACACATCTGGGCCATGAGTTTGACACCCTGATTTTGGTCACCTTCAACTAAATTGCCTAGAATTTAGCTTAGAGTGTTAGATATGATTCTGGCAAATTTGGTTTAAAAACATACCATATTTTTTGGACTATAAGACACACTATTTCCCCCCAAAAAAGTTAGGTGGAAATGTCTGTGCGTCTTATAGAGTAAGTATGGGCTGGTTTTTGGCTACCTGAACCCTCTACGCATTCTATTTTTGCCTTCCCTGGCATCCAGAAATACTCTGCAGTCATTTGCAACCATCCTAGGGAGCTTCTGACAAGCAAAGTCAGTGCGAAAGCCAGATTCGCTTAACAACTGTAGTGATTTGCTTAACAACCATGCAAAAAAAAAAGTCATAAAATGCGGCATGATTCACGTAACATCTGCCTTGTTTAGCAATGGAAATTTGGGCTCAAAATTTGAGTCCCTGTGTTATTGACTTATGATTGAGACATCATTCATAATCTTAAAGATATAATTTAAGCAATCTGAAGGCTTAGTGGAAATTATGTCTAGTAGATGACCACATTTTCTTTATCTTTACAGTGAAATCTAAACATAAAAATAATATCTTTGAGTATGCTTCGTTTGACAGGTTCAGTGTGGTGATTTTCCTCATCTCTTAGTTTATGGGCCTTCGGGAGCTGGAAAAAAGACAAGAATAATGTGTTTACTAAGAGAGCTGTATGGTGCTGGAGTAGAAAAACTGAGGATTGAACATCAAACTATAACGGTAAGAAATATCTTGAAAATAAATCCTTTAAGTGTTTAAGAAAATTATATATAGAAGTTCAGCTTTTTAAATGAGCATAACTCTTATCGGGTCCATTATTAAGTGACTTGCAGCTTATCAGTGAGAAGAGGTTGACAAGATGCTTTGTGGAATATGTCTTAAATTTGTATTCACTTGATTACTGCTTTTCATGACTCATTTCTTCTGAATTTTAATTTTTTTTCTTTACATATTTTAAATGCAATAATAGAGGCAGTTACAAATTAAACTCAGAAAAAGAATAAAGTAGAAAGAAAGAAAAATAGGAAAAAGGAAAGAAGCTGAATAAAGTAAAAGAAATATATAAAGGAGTTACTTCCAGTCTTCATCACAACATGCAAAAATAAATTTTATTCATCACCCCCTATAAAGTTACAAACAAATATTTCTTCTTCCCCTGGGTCATTCTTTATTTAAAACTATAAATCACCAACTGTCAGCAATAAGTCCATAAAGGTCTCTTATCTCTGTGATTTGTGGTAATGAAGATAATTGTGGTACTCACAAAAAAACTATTTAGTTTTATACAGCAAATTTTAAAATCTTATAGTAAAAGTTTCAATTTTGCAAATTTGTCCAGAACTTTAATTCATTTGGAAATTTCTTAGTTCAGCATCTTGTTTAGCTTATTCCATTTATTTCAAGTTCTTTAATTATAGTTAAGTTTTCTTTTGTTCAGGAATATACATACCTTTCAGATTTGTCATTCCGAAGACCTCTAATAGCATTAAGATATTTAAATAAGCAATTTCAAAAAGTAATTAGAAGTGAGATTAGGAATTTAGCATCCTTTAATGGCACTGGCTGAGATTGCAAGCTTGATGATTAATGTGTCTCCAAGCATTCAGACCTGCAGAAGACTGCTATTTTGCAGTCTCCTCACAAAAAGTACTCATCTCTGCATATGTGTGGGATATTCTGTTCTCTCCTTATCTGGAGAGGTTGCAAAGAATTAGTCTACTCCCTGGTTCTTTGCCGTGGTTAAGGTCTCCTGTCATGGTATCCCTTCTCCATTGAGACATGTTTAGCTTACCATGCTTTCACTGGAAGTCCTTTGTGACTGTTTACTTAGGACAAGGAATTATCCCAGGTTCCTTTGAACAAAGTGAAAATATGATCAGTCCTAAAGAAGCTACTTATACATCTTCTGGATCAGTGGTGGGTATTTGGGAGTCCATCGTAGTTATTAGAGCTTTAATTAGCCTATATGGCTCTTTATGCCATTCTAAATATATCCACTGCTCCTATCTGGAATATTTGGATCACGCTTGTTTCAAGCCCAAAACCAAGAATGACATACTGAGGTTTACACCTGTAGACTAAATCCTGCCAGACTGAGCACTCTACTATCTACACCTACCATAAACTCTGTGAACTATTAGAGAAAGACTGTCTTTGCTTTTTCTCTCACGCATGCTCTCTGGGCTAAGTTGCCTCTTACTCTTCTGAAATGTAGCCGCTTACTTCTGAGAATCCACCGCCTCACTATATTCCGTCATAGCACTTTCCAACCTTTTCGGCTTTGCAGACTGAGGAGAGAGGGGGCGGTTCTGTGTGCTTGCCACTCACACAAATAGAGCTGTGCACATGCGCTTGCTTACCCTCTGCGCATGCAAGTTGAGCTGCATGCATACACTCGCCCACCAACTACAGCCTGGTTCAGAATGGGCCAAAGCCCTGTTGCGTCACATTTCTTTTCCATATTGACGAACTTGATGTTTTTCAGAATATGTGTGACTTTAATTCTCATAATTGTCATGCTGATTGTAATTATAGCAGCTGAATCCAACATACCTGGAATATACTACATTAGACAAGGCTACCCTAAAGTTACCTATATAAGAAACTAATATAGATGGCAAGAGAATAGTTTTGGCACTATCACTATAAAGATATTTGTTTAGCCATAAGGCTATTTATTTTCCTGTTAGATTTAAATCTCTGCTTTACTCTCTATGATGCTCTGATTGTTTTAGCTCTTGTATATATTTGCTTCTTCATTTGGTTTTGCATTGAGACTTCTTTTCCAAATACATTTCTGATTTTATATTAGGTTTTATGGCAGCTCTTTGTTTTTGAAATGTCCAAGGCCTAGGAAATTTACTTGACAGGCATCAAATCAGGCAATAAATAGTAACTTGTGTTATGCAATACAAAGCAAATATGCAGTTTCTAAATGTGCAGTCAGTTCCAAATGTGCAGTTTCTAGTTTATATTGGCAGTTAGAGCACATTTCATAGAAGTCAACCATGGAGTTGAATAGGATTTTGGAATCAGCAAAGCTATTTCCCTACTCAGTATAAAATTCAGCTGTAACATACTTGAGAATTGGCCATCTAACCTTTGCATCAAAAGAGTCCACCACATTTTATTCACTTGTGAAACAGCTGCTTCCAGAAGGAAGATTTTTCTCCTGTTGATTTGAAATCTGTTTCTCCATAATTTGGTAGATTGTTGCTAGTTCTGTTTCTAGAGCAGAGAACAAGGTATTCCAGTGTTAAGATCATGCTTTCCCTTTGTATTTTCTTCTCTGGTCAGCTCTTTTAAATGTATCTGATTAGAGCAGTTGATGTATCTTCCAAACTTTACCAGCCTCCCCTAGTTGTACAAGTAGTCCTCAGTGTATTGACCATTCATTCAGTGACCATTCACAGTTATGATGGCAGTGAACAAACGGTGGTTATGACCAGTTGTTGGAATTTTGGCTATCCTAACATCCCACAGTCATATGATTGTGATCAGGACTTATGACCAGTTGCAGTGTCCTGTGATCTCCCTTTGCCACCTTCCCTTTCCTTGAAAATCATTGGGAAAGTTGGCAGGAAAGTTTGCAAGTCATTGGGATAAGTCTCCACCATCTGTGCACCTTCCCTTAGCTGCTCTGTGCTCACATTCTCCCTGAGTCTTGCCTTGCCTCCTGTGCATGCTTGCACACCTTTCCTAGGCCTCACCACGCTTTTCCCGCAGCCTCTCCGGGTCTTGCTGTTCCTCTCTCACATCCCCATTCAGCTCTTCATGCCTCTCCATCTAGCAACAGCCACTTACCTGCTTGGTAGCCAGCTTGTGATCTGCCTGCAAGTTGCAACTTCCTGCTGGCTTCTCCACTGACTTTTTGGGGAAGCCAGCAGACAACAGCCTTGTCTAATAATTATGAGATTTGGTTAACTGCAGGAATTGCTGCTGTTAAGTGATGTGGTTGTGCTTTATGGTGCGTCACTTAGTGATGGAAATTCATGTCCCAATTGTCATAATAAGTTGAGGGCTTACTGTACCTCACTTTGTCAAACCTGTCTTTTTAAATGCAATGCATTCTGTTTCAATTAGTTTCTGACAAATGTGAAAAATAGTGGGGTTGTTATTGTCTGCCATTATAATGTAGCCTGTATTTCTCCTGCCAAACATATGGACTCTATTACCATAGGCTTTTGCTCCTACAGAAAATTTAGTTTAAGAATATTGATTTATGGTATTATCTTTCTTCAGCTGTATGATACTGGAAATAATTTGGCCCAGCCTAGTCTAATGCTGGGCCAAACAACTTTCTGTTGTTTCACTCTGAACCAGCAGTTATGACCAAGAGATCAGTTAGCTTTATTGTGCTTTTCCTTACAGTTTCCAATGGTTTCTCATAGTGATAATTTGATAACAGGTAATCAGAGTTGGAAGAGACCTTGTAGGTCATCTAGTCCAATCCCTGCCCAGCAGGAGACCCTACACCATTTCTGACAGATGGCAGTCCAATCTCTTCTTGAAAGTCTCAAGTGATGGCACTCCCACAACTTCCGAGGGAAAGCTGTTCCATTGGTTGATTGTTCTCTCTGTCAGCAAGTTTTTCCTTGTTTCCAGGTTAAATCTCTCCTTGTTCAGTTTCCATCCATTATTCCTTGTCTGGCCTATAGGAGCTTTAGAAAATAGCTTGACCCCTTCCTCTGTGTGGTATAAAACACACACTTTCTGTGTGATAAAAATATTTTTTTTTTTAAAAAAATGATGCCTCAATAGTTAGAATGAGTTCTTTTGCTTAAAGACTAAAGCAATCATCATTAAATACATTATTAAGGAGATTCCTTCTATCACTTCATATTTAAAATGATTTTCATTTTAATCAGGAAAATCAAGTGTCAGTATTTAATAATTGGTGTGATTTGAAACCCACTATTTCAATGTCTAAACCATTGCACAAAGTGAAAAAAGGTCTTCATTGTAATTCCTTGTTTAGTTTAGCTTTTGCCACTTAACCAGATTTGTTTCAATTGCAAAAAATATACTACTATGGCAACCTCCCCCATCATGTGCTTTCCAACTGTACATTGAAGCATCCAGTGTCTGTGTATCTTATGTGAAGTTTGATGGAAATACATTTGAAATACGGGCTATTCTTTGGTTGATCTGTCCTTACTATTCCTCTAAGTCCCTTTTCTCACCCAACTCTTGGAAAACTTGGCAGACAGCTTTTTCATTACTGAAATTCAGAGGCAGTTCCTATGAAGTCAAGAGGGATATAATTAATGCAAGCAATGAAAAGCAGGGAAAAGGTTATCATTTTTCAAACTAAAATGGAATGAAAGGCAAAATTACTTTCAAGGATACCATGTTTGAAATGAAAGAATTTTTTTTAAAAAAAACTACTGTTTTTGGTCAATAATGTGAGCTACATCTCATTAGTATAGATCGCCTAAAGTTCATCTTGCTTAGTATAATTTCTTTTCAGGCACCCTCTAAAAAGAAAATTGAAATCAGCACTATTGCAAGCAACTATCATCTTGAAGTTAATCCAAGGTATGCTTGTAATCAGCTCTGAATATCTAGTTTCTGGTGCAGGAAAATGCAGTGTTTAAAAGAAATGCAATTTTAGTTGTGGCTTTTATAAATGGCACAGTTGATTAATATTATTGTATTAAATGATACTATTTCACTTTAAAAAGTTAACAATTCTAATATAGAGGGTAGTAAATTTTATATATTAAAATTCCCAGTAATGTTGAAGTAACATAGGAAAAATGTTTGGGAGAATGGAAAACTGAAAGATATACTATACACTGTATAAAATATATTATTGTAACTTAATTTGCACATAAGATTATATTGTATAAATTGAAAAATATAAGTCATCCAAAGTCACCTTATAGGACAGATGGGCGGCATAAAATTTCAGTAAAAATTTATTTAGACAAAAATTATTGAATTTATTTACAATGTTACACATTTTTTATCAGCGTTCCAACTAACAAACTCCAAATCAATAAACTCTGAGACAGGTATTTTCTCAAAGTTCCATTTTATTAGAGTAGTCATATGGGCACATCTGGGAAAACCCAAATCCGAGAGTTCCAGGTTTTCCCTTCCCAATAGAAATTCAAAGATCCATCCCCCGCACCCATCAGTCCATCACAGGTCCAATCACCATCTGTCCCAACTGGAGGCATCCCTCCAACCACTCCTTTCCCAGGTGCAGGATGGCTTGTCCTTGACTCAGAAGAAGAATGTTGTTATGTCTAAACTTCCACCTCTGTCTAAAATCCCCCCTCCCAAATTTCCAGGCACTAAAATGTGGCAACTTGGAAGTTGCTAAGTAAAATATGGCTTCCAAAGCTGACATTTTTATTGCAAATGGAGCTACAGCATATTGAAATTCAAAGACCATAATCTATTTAGGAAAATTATGCAGCAAAAACTAGCTACAATCATCACTAAGCAAACAAGTTGTGAATTTTATTTTTCAGTACATCTGACATTTTTGAAAGTAAATAATTTTCAGAAGAAAAAATGGGAAAACAAGACATAATGCATATTAAAATGTCCAATCTGATACCATAGTTTATTTGAAACTAAAGAGATCTGCTGTATAGCTGTTAGTTTCTGGAATATTTCATCTGCTGTTAGTGACAGCTGTGTCATTCATCTGTACAGTTACAATCCATGCTTATGTTAAGAACTTCATAAACAAAAGAGTTCTGTGTGCATTTTCTTTGTATTAAGCATCACTGAGAGAGTCAGTTCGGTGTTCTCTTTTAGGCACCAGGCTAAAAACAGAAGACCATAAGTCTAGTCCTGCTTTAGACACAAAGCCAGCTGGGTGACTTTGGCCAAGTCACTGCCTCTCAGTCCTAGGAAGAAGGCAATGGCGACCCACTTGCAAAATCTTGTCAAAAAAACTGCAAGGATTTCCTCAGGCACTTGCTAGAACTCAATACTTACTCAAAGGCACTCCTCCCTTCCAAAACCTCACTGAACTATCTACAATTTTATTTTGCATAAATATGAACATGAGGAAAAGCTATGTTGCTGAACTTCTACTCTCAGCATTTTATTAATCATATTTCCTGGGGAATATGGAAGTTTTTTTAAAAAAACGATATGTTTTTATGTTAACTTTCAGCGATGCAGGGAACAGTGACCGAGTTGTAATACAAGAGTTGCTGAAGACAGTTGCACAGTCACAGCAACTTGAGACAAATACTCAACGTGATTTTAAAGGTCTGTACATAAATTGTGCAAGTTATTTTTACAAACCTATTCAATGTTGTATGCTTTCCTAAGCAGAATTGTTTGGAGAAATTGGTTATGTGTTATAGTTATATAGTAGTGTGTAATGTAAGTTATCACTTACATTCATTAAGAATTATTCACACATCCAATCACACTTCAGCAATAAAAAAAGATAATTCTCCATATATAAAAATAAATTTAAAGGACCAGTAAGTTATTACAGCTCCTTCACTTCATAGCTTATAAACCAAAGAAAACCCTCCAAAGATGACAAACAGGAATCACGAACAACATCTAATATAAAGATTTCAAAAACTATAGTGTTGGAGAAATAGGTAGGAGATTTGCACAATGCATCCTCGAGCATAAATTGGCATTCAAAAGACATGATGAAAGATGTCAGGATAAGGAAAATGGTGAACTACACATCACCAAAACAGTGGAAACCATGCTGTCCTAACAACCAATGAACTGGCAGTAAGCTTGGTCCAATGGAATCCTTCTGGATAAGCCAAGGATGAGTGGTCACTTTCTTGTGTTGTGGATATTTCCTCTTGAGCATGAGGAGATGAAGTCAACCATATAGTTCTCAACCATAATAGAATATGTAAGCATTTTCTATTAATCGTTGAAATTACAATTATTTTACAATTAAAAGGTCTGCCAAACCGCAAGTTTGAAAACTACCTGGTAAGGTAAACTTCATCCCAAATAGAAGAAAATTTGGCTAGCAGTTTAAAAACCTGAAGGAATATAAAACATGCCAAAAAGCTGAATAACAATTTAAGTAAGTTTAAAATGGATTAACGAAGCAGACAAATTTGGAATATCTAGTTTCTGGTACAGGAAAATGCACTTTTGAAAAATTGAGTAAATTCTAACAGCAATATTCTCTACCACAGTAAATTGATTTTTTTGAAAATGATTATAAAGAAGTTGAAGATGTGACAGAAAAAATTGTGGA
Source organism: Pseudonaja textilis (assembly GCF_049901715.1). Taxonomy (NCBI): domain Eukaryota; kingdom Metazoa; phylum Chordata; class Lepidosauria; order Squamata; family Elapidae; genus Pseudonaja; species Pseudonaja textilis. The sequence continues at coordinate 23,592,210 of NC_141996.1, forward strand.
AGAATTTATGGATAGTGCGAAGAAGGGATACATATCCTAACTCATGGAAAAATATTGGAAAATAAAGAAATTGGGGATTAAAAGACAGTATCACTTCTTTGTTTCCACCTCTGAGTGGAAACAAAAAAGACAAATCCAGAGATGAAAAAAGTCCTTGGGAAAGCTGTTTTTTAATTTACAAAAGAGTGTTTCTAAAACCTTTGGAAAAAATTGAGAAGGAAGAAAGTCTGCGTGGAAATTTAATTCTATGACAGCAACTTGATGAACTGAACATTAAAATGGTTGCGAGCAAAAGAAAGGCTAAATGATCAGGGCTAAAATATGGAGTATTTTATAAAATCTTGGAAAGTCTTTACAGACATTTTGCCAAGATTTCGGCAGAAATAGTGAGTTTTGGATTTATGAATAGATGGAGGGGCTATGAGAATACATGAACCATTAAGATTGTAAAAATCTTTAATAAAAAGAATTTTTTAAAAAGACTTAATGAAACAGTAATTTCAAAGCACACAAATGGGTTCAATTGCAATTTCAACTAGGAAGCTCTTAAGATTTTACTAAAACTAAATTTAAGAATACAATGGAATTCCTAGAAGCTTGGCAGTCTGCCTAATTAACAAAACTGACATATAGAGATAAACTCGTTTATGAACTATTCAGAAGCAACAACCTAAGCTAAAAAGAAAGGGTAGGTGCAAATATTCCAGAATACTCCCTTCCTTCCTTACTAGCTAAAACCAGCATTTAATCACCATAGTAAAGACTGAAAAGTAACATGTTTGTTAATGAAAAAACAATATCAATACATCCTCCCAAATGTAAACAAGGCTGATTTCAACCTCCTGCCATGCCAGAGCACTAATGACTTTCCTCAAGAATCTAACTGCTTATTTGTGCTCTAATTTCATATCTTCAGCAATGTATGTAATGCAGATTCTTTGGGAGCATGTCATTCTCATTGGGAGGATAAATATGGATTACCATGTGTTTAGAATTTTATAGAAATTGTGGAATGAAAAGTATATTCTCAATCTCATAAATGCATGCGGGAGAAAGATCATAGTTTTCTGAGTAGGAAGGCTTAATCCTGGCTACTGAATTCAGATGTACTAAAAGTAAATTAAGATAATATATTGTGCAAATATAACTAAAGTTACTGCTCATTTATTTTAGTAGTGCTGTTGACGGAAGTGGACAAGCTTACAAAGGATGCCCAGCATGCATTGCGAAGAACAATGGAGAAATATATGGCCACCTGTAGATTAATTCTTTGTTGCAATTCTACATCAAAAGTCATTGCACCTATCAGGAGTAGATGCCTCGCAGTGCGAGTCTCTGCTCCAAGTATTGGAGATGTAAGTTCATGATGAAGATGAATTGCTTTCCAGATTTTTTTTTCCAGTATTATTTGCATGGAGTTTAGCATGCAAATTTAGCAATTCTTGTTTACTGTCTTTCTCTGAACTAATCATGCTCATCCAATTAGCCTATATTAACATTGTTGCTAAATATGAATGCAATTTTTACAACATAGATTCATGCTTACTGTGTTTCTTCAAAGACATGGAGAGGAATGTAATATTTTTTTGAAAGCTGTAGAATGGAAGGATTCAGTCTGAAGAAGGAATGTGGTAAAGTCCTAGAGGCAAAACAATAGTTGAAAGTGGCAGGGAATACTCTTCTTGTTTGTTACTACCATTCTTCTAAGTCTTCACAACAGCATCGTCTTCCAACTTATCTCTAAAATAGAGGGATCTAAACTGTCAGATAGCATGTGCTGGTAAAATCTACTCCTCTTTCTCTGATGTTAGATTTTGCGCCAGATTGAAATGTTCCCTGATTAAATTCTATCTGGCATTTACCAGTTATTAGTCTGTTAGTTGATGGTGTCTGTTGGTCTTTGGCTTGTAATAAATAGGACTGATTAATCCAGAAATTCACAGCATTACCAACTGGAGTGCCTAAAATATTTCTATGCCTCTTGTACTGTAAAAAATCCAGAGTATAACTATTTTCTATGAGCCAAAAGCTCTGAAAACAGGTACAGAAGAAGAGATCACACTTAGAGCTTCCGATTTAAGGTCATGTGAGAGAAGGCAAAGAAGAAATACATGATCAGAACTAGTAGGTTTCATCAAGGTAATTGGTATTTCATTGCTAATTTCTCCAGACTGATATCCTTCTTAAATAGGGACCTTCCTCTTTGTTTACTCCTGCATCAACTAATGCAGTGATAGGCAAGCTTTTATAAAGCAAATGTTTGAAAAACTAATGTTTGTCTTACCAAATATTTAGATCTGTACCATTTTATCAAATGTTTGCAAGAAAGAAGGCCTGCCTCTTCCTCAAGAATTGGCTCGGAGAATTGCTGAAAAATCTGGGAGAAATCTCAGAAAGGCTCTTCTGATGTGTGAGGCATGCAGAGTACAACAGTAAGTTTTGTTTTTGTAATGGATATGGAGACGGATAAACAGCACCAAGTTAATCTTAGCAAGTCTTTATTACTTGTCTCGCAGGCTTCCTTTCACGCCTGATCAAGACATTTCTGAGGCTGACTGGGAAGTATATCTGAGAGAGACAGCCAATGCTATTGTCAGTCAGCAGACACCCCAAAGGTAAGTGAATGTAGCAAATAATATATGACATTGAGATGGACAGCCTAAATAGCTTTCCTAATTATAAGATTGTACTAGTGGATCAGTGAGCAATGTCAATATGGTGTCTTATGGCTTTGCTCCTTTCAAATATAGCCATTTTAAAAAACGAATTGCTCACAAGAGTTTCTTAATTTTCTAGTACTGCTTTCCTGCAGACTTTAGGGAACACTTTTTGCAAAGAATGAACAATAAACGGTGGGTTCCATTGATAAAAAGCCTAATCTTTTATTATACATTTTCCTATGTTTTAAGCAGTTAAAACTGTAATAATAACAATTTCTAGTAATTTCTCTTAGGAGCAGTAGTTGCTTTGTTGCTGCTAGTTATATATATATATTTCTTACTCAGATATATCAATACGCATTTTTTTTGTTAGGTTACTTCATTAGATCTTTTGTTTTGGGCTAATTTGAGTATTTGTTAGAACCTTCTTTGCTTCTGGCAAGTTCAACAAATAGTTTCATAATAGTGGCCAATCTCAGAACAGGTACATTGAATTAAGCTATTGTAAAATAAACTTACTTGTTTGGAGCAATGAAGAACTTCCATCTAAAAATGACAAAAATGACAAGGGCAGGTTATCCCTCCCTAGCTGCTGATTCCCTTTCACAAAAGAAAAGAAGTGGCTATTCAGGTTCACTCTGATTCACTCTGAAAAGCACAGAGCCAAAGACACAAGCCTGAAGATGATGAATGAGACTTCATCGAAACGTTGCCTAGATACTTCCAATCTTACGCGGGAGAAAACCCGAATAACCAAAGATCCACATACAAATACCCGCGAGAACCTCATATATCTATCTATCTATCTATCTATCTATCTATCTATCTATCTATCTATCTATCTTAAGATTTCGCGGGTACTTATATGTATGGCATTCAGCTTCGTTCGGGTATTTTCCCACATCATTGTAGTTGTGCTTTTAAAGTTGTAGCGACGTTTCAGCAGAATCTCATCTGCCATCATCAGGCTTCTGTATTGTGTTTGTCTGTGAGTCAGGCTTTTACAGTGGTTTCAGATTTAAATTTGGGGCTAGCCTACTGCTGTGCCAGAATGGTTTTTTCTTCACCCTGATTGGTTGGGAGTCTTGGTCTGTGTTTATTGGTCTTGGAGTTTGCTGTGTTCTGCTTGTTTGGTGTTTCTAATATCTTCTGTCTGTTTTTTGGCTCTTTTTGTATCTTGATTGGCTGGCAACATTGTGTTACTTTATTGGAGGCCTTTAGTGCAGCTTGGCTCCGGGTAAATGGACGGCTATCATTAGTTAGGAAGCTAGGTTTCATCTGGGTGCCTGGTTGGGGTGTGTTTGAGCTGGAGGTATCAGAGGGGATCTGTCTGTGCCCAGGTGTTTGCCTGGCTTGTGGTGTGGAGATTTTTTTGTTTGTGAGTGCAGGCTTCCAAATGATTGACAGTCTGGTGGAATCAACTCTTCTATTCATGCTTTCTGGTCTTTTTTCAATCTCTATGGCTTCTCTGATGATTCTGTGGCTGGGGTTTTCTATAGTGGCTAGGGTTTTGGTGCCATTGAAGTTGATGCTATGACCTGTGGCTTCCATGTGTTGGACTAGTGAGGAAGTCTGTTCCAGCTTTTTGACAGCATTTTTGTGTTCATCCAGGCGGACTTGAGTGAATATATATATATTGTAGTTGCAGAAAATACGGATAGCATTTTATAATTAATTTGGAGAGTTTGAATTCTCTTTGATGTGAATGGGGATATCGTGAATCACGTCTTCTGCCTACTTCCGTTAAAACTTTATAATAATCTCCATTATTTTTTAATGTTGATGTTATCCTTTAGTAGAAAAATAAAACATGCAATTTGATTTTAACTATAGATTTTCTATGTGAGCATTATTTTGAGCTTTTACATATGTGGCTTTAGGCAGAGTCGATTAAATGACTGCTTAGGACTTTTTAGTGTATTCTTAATGCTTAAAAACAGACTGTTTTGCTTTTCAGCGATCTAAGAACATCAACTTGAGATAGCTATTTGCCTTTTTTTTTTAATTCAGCAACAAAAGGTAGATTCAGCAACAAAAGGTAGATTCTCTTTGACTAAGTGTTATGGTATAGCTTTTCCCCACCCTAGTTTTCTTTGAAACTGGATTACAGCTTTCTAGCTAGCATATCAAGGAGGAGAAAAGTTGTACTAGGTAGTCTTTGACTTTCAATCATTCATTTAGCAACTGTTTGAAGTTAACGACAGCGCTTAAAAAAGTGACTTTGTGACTGGTCCTCACACTTACAATTGTCATAGTGTCCCGATAATCTTGTGATCAAAATTTGGGTGCTTGGCAACTCACATGTTGCAGGATCCCAGGGTCATGTGATTACCATTTGTGACCTTCCCAGGAGGCCTCTGAATCAGTGCAGGAAACCAGGTTCACCAATAACCACGGCAAAAAAGATAGTAAAATTGGATATAACTCATTTAACAACTGCTTCGCTTAGTGACAGAAGTATCCATCAAATTGTGGTTGTAAGTCAATAATAACACTGCATTCAGTGATTTCACAAAGATTTGCAGAATGCAGTCAGGAATCTGATAGCACTTTTCCAACTAACAAATTTTGTTAAAGGTATTAGCAGCTCATGAAACATATGCTACTAGCTTCCTTATTATTATTTTTTTATCATCATAGACATTGCTTCCCCCCCTGTAATATAGGGATCCATTGTTTTCCATTGATTTAGGAAGTATTTGTGTTGGAGAAATCATGGAAAGTGGTTATATTGAGCTCTAAAAACAACAAGTCTCATTTTGTCACCCTCTTGTGGAATGTGTATGGAGATTCTCAGTCATCCAAGTCATGGTTATCCCAAATGTGCTTTTTCCAGAGGCATGTGGATTTTCTGGATTTTCTTTGAAGAGCTGAAGAAGCTTCTTGGATAAGAATTGAAACGTCTTCAAAAAAAACTATAATGTTCCAGTTGCCTCTTGACAAAGCACCTTTGGGATACCCTCCTGCTGTTTTCTTACAGTGTACTAGAGTAGTGGGCTTTAAGTTATGATCCTAGAGGGCTTTGCAAAAATTTCTTAAAACCTCCAAGATTGTTGTTTTTGTTGTTAAAACAGACTGAAGCCTTCTCAACTGGAGGCTGAATTTTTGAACCTGTTAAAGGGAACTACTTGAATTCTTTATTTTTCCCCAAATGATTTCATGGGCACTTGTGATTTTCATAATGCAGTTTGAGATTCAGTTGTAATGCTGAAGATTAATTTAAAACATTAAAATCGCTCTATTTTTAATTCTAGGAGAAGCCTTTTTACCTTAAATATTGTGTTCAGTCTACTCTGATTGCATTTTATTCTTTATTCTCACCAGTAGGAAAAAAATAAAATGATCTTTTCAGAAATGAAAGACCAAAAAGAAGCATTTGAGTTGTAAGCTATATATTTATTTCTATTGTAAACATAAAAATGTATTTTAATAGATACAAGGATGCAGAACATTATAATTTGGGGGAAGTTTAACCTTGTAACGTTTTATTTGTTTCTAAAAGAAGGGAGGAATAAATATGTGCAATCCTTGAGCAGAGATTTTATTTCTTAATAAATGAATTATTATAGTTATTATCTTTTAAAATAGATTTTGAGATAGAGTGCGAAGGCTACACAATAAAGGTTATTACATAAAAATTGGTTGAGTAAGTTACAACTTTTTGGAGTTAAATTGCAGTTTGGTAATATTTTAATTTTTTTCCAATAGATTATTTGAAGTCCGTGGACGACTTTATGAGCTTTTAACTCATTGTATTCCTGCAGATATTATAATAAAGGTAATACTTTATTGATTCCTATTTGGTTTACTAATTGAGGGTAACATTAATTAGAGCTGGGAAGCAAGGAGGGTCAAGTTTAGAATAAACAGTCAGCGTTTTTTTATATCTTCAAAGAACTATTGATATTTTTGTATCAAATCAGATTTTGCTATTTAAGTTGAAAAAAAAAATCTCATGGATAATTGTAAAGACTATTAATGATTTCTTAGCTTTCTCCAACCAAGAATCCTTATGTTGGACTACAGATTCAACAGTCCAATCCAGGAATGTACATATTGTGGATTATGGCAATTATAATTCAGCAAGAGAAAGCTAAACTGGACAAAGCTGCTTTAAGTTATGGAAATTTCAGAACATGCAATATATATATGCATTCACTGTGCTTTTTTTCTTTTTGAGCTAAGTAGCATTGCTCAAATGGTAAAAAAATAAATAATAAATTGTAAATAAAACAAACAGATAAGGGGAAAGGAAATCTGACCAAATCAAATTTATATTAATGCCATTCATTAAACATTTCCATACCAATAAAGCAGAATATTTGTAGCTCAGGATTGACACGACGGGTCCTTGGTGCTCTCTGAGCTTGCTTGTTTTCTTGCAGAGGTTTCATTACCCAAAATAGGTAACTTCATCACTGATGTTTCGGTAATGAAATGTCTGCAAGAAAACAAGCAAACTCAGATCCCTCACCTTTCCACATCTTTCTATCATTTCAATCCATCCTTGCTACTAACAATTGCATAAACTAATTTATAAATTGCCTTTGTTTCTATCTCTTGTTTTCTGACAATTTTATTAATTAAACATTCTTAACTTTTTCTGCTTTCATCTCAGTGCATTCAAACTTCCTGTTTTAAAATGTCTCAATTTTTCTGGGTTTAGTAAACATTCTGCCAACGTATACAAATTCATTTATTAGGTCTAATTTTTCACTGTTTATATGTAAGCTTGCAATCATTCGTGCTGTTGTTTTTGTGAAATACAACTTTCTTAATCTTCAGTATATTAATTTTCAGGTTCATTGCATCATATAGTATATTCTACATTCACTGAATAAGTTGGGTTCTCACCAATTATATAGCATCAACTTCAGGAGTACAGACACATTCCTTTCTTCACCCATTATGCTAGTTGAAGCACCACAAGCATTTTGTGTATCTACAAATAAATAACCAATAAAGAACCGTATTGGACACTCTTGTTTCATTCCTAGTTTATTGGTGAACTACCATTCAATTCATTGTCTTGCATGATTGTATGCTACTGGCATACAATTCATGTTCATTCAAAAAACCACAAACAAAATATTCCCAATTTAGATTTATTCACTTTATCATTAACAAATGTATAATATGTTTTCTCAGTTCATACACTTCTTAATAATCTTCTGAAAAGCAAAAATCTGTATCTCACTGACCTGGCACTTTCCGAAGCAAAAATCTGTATCTCATTGACTGGCACTTTCCAAATTTTGCTTTCCACTTACTATTTATAGTCAAAAAGGAACAAACAAAAATAGCCTTACAGCACAAAGACAACGACATGGAAATAATACAATAAAAATAGTATCATTATTATCATCACCCTGTTTTTTCAGAAATCATTCTGTGGTAACTTTGTTTTTCCTTATCTATTGCCTCTTTCATTTTATCATTCCACCAAACAGTTTTTCATGCATCTGTCAGCAACTTTCAACGTAATTCTTTCCATTTTGTTCTAAGATTCTGCTTCCTATTCACATCCTTTTTTATAATCATTCTGTTGGGAAATCAATATGCCTTTTGATGGGGTTTTATGGAAAGGACTTCTGATTTTTCTTCCCTTAGTCTTCCTAATTCACTGTACTTTCTATTGTTTCCTTTTGGTTTTATGTCCATTCTTCCCAAAGATCTTTTTTTTTTCATTACCCCATAAGTGCAACCCCACAGTTAGGGCTTTGTATTCTTCACTAATTTTATCAATTAGTCAGCTTTTCAGTTCAGTTCTTTGCCGTGTGATTATATGAAAGTTTATACTAAACTTGCATATTTCAAATAGACTTTTTTCTAACTCAACTTTAAATTCATTCTTGGTCTCCATGTAACGAAAACACGTTGAATATATTCTCTTGTCTCATTCTCACCCTATTCATGCTAGTTAAGAGTATAATTTTCCCACCCAGATGTCATTCATTTGTAAGAGTGTACATTTGAACCCAAAACTCCTACCAGGTTCTTTCACTGACATAGTTCATTGGACCATTGTTACTAGTATATGATTTTCTATTTTCATACCGTGTTTCTCCAACAATACGGACTCCACCAATAGGAAGGCCCAGCATGATTTCTAGGCGTGAGGTGAAATTAAGCCCCGCCCCCAAAATTTAGGCATATTTAATCCATGCGTTTCCCTGCCATTTCTCACATCGTTCGTTAAAACTACATGAGGTGAAGAGAAATGGGGAAGGGGAAACCCATTTCTTCTGCAGCCCACAAGGCTGGCAAGGCTTTCCTGAAGGCCTCTGTTACTGATAACAAAGCTCCAGATTGATCCGGAGCTCTGTTAACAGTGCAGAAGCCTTCAGGAAAGCCTTTGCCGGCCGCAGAAGAAGTTCCTTAAGGCCTCTGACAGCGCAAAGGAGCTGGGGTAGACGCGTACAAGTGAGGCAAGTCAGTGAATGACTTCCCCTGAAAATAAGACCTGGTGCCTTTTTTGGTGGCAAAAAAATATAAGACAAGGTCTTATTTTGGGGAAAACATGGGTGTCATAAATATAACATCTTTCCTTTTAACTATTTTGATACATTTTAAGTTGCAATGTTTCATATGCCATTCTCAATAGAGGGGCCCAGGAATGCTGACTTGTATGAGTCATTATAGTTTTGATCAACTTTTATAGAACTCTTTAATAAGATAAAATAATAGACTAAATTATCAACTTACATCATACTGTTCTACATTTAGCATGCTCTGCTAGTGGCAACTATATATGCAAGTCAGTTTTGGCACATTTTGGCCATTGTACCACAATTTAATCAAAGTCAGTTTTATTCCACACATTCAATTTGTTCCATGCATTCAGAAGAATATATCCAGGTGGGATGAGTCTGCCTACTGAGATGAGGTGGACCGGTTGCTTTCGTGGTGTGGAGACAATAACTTGGTCCTCAACACCAATAAGACCAAGAAGCTTCTAGTGGACTATAGAAAGAAGAGACCAGACATCCAGCCCTTGCTTATCAATGGAGACCGAGTGGAGCAAGTGGCCAGTTTTAAGTTTGTGAGTGTTACCATAAAAGAGGACCTGACCTGGGGTGCTCACATTACAGCACTGGTCAAAAGGGCCCAGCAGAGACTTCTCAGAAAACAACTGAATGAAAAACTGCTGGTTATCTTCTATTGCTGCACCATAGAGAGTATTTTAACTTACTGCACCTCGGTATGGTTTGCCAATTGCACAGTGGCAGATAGGAAAGCACTCCAAACGGTTAACGTCATTGCCCTGAAGATCATTGGTTGCCCTCTGCCCTCTGCCTTAAGAAAGTTCAAAACATTCTCAAGGATCCATCTCATCCTGGGAACCCTTTTTTTGAACTATTACCGTCTGGAAGACGGTACAGAATGTTAAAAACAAGGACAGAAAGGCTGAAAAACAGCTTCTATCCCAGGGCAGTAGCTCTTTTGAATTCTGCTTTATAGTGCACTGTTGGTGTGGTGTCGGGGGTTTCTGGTTCAATGTGAAGAATGTATGTTTGTGTTTATTTTCATGGTCATGATGTGCACTGAAGATGGTGTTTGATTTTGTTGTATGAGGTGCAATGACAATAAAGTAAGTAAGTAATTATCCACCTCTGAACTACTACTGTTTGTCATTTATTTTAGGGCCTTCTGTCTGAACTTCTGAACAACTGTGATGGGCAACTAAAAGGAGAAGTCGCACAAATGGCAGCCTTCTATGAGCACCGATTACAACTGGGCAACAAAGCTATTTATCACCTGGAAGCATTTGTAGCCAAATTCATGGCCCTTTATAAAAAATTTATGGAAGATGGACTTGACGCTATGGTGTTCTAATGCATAGCTTTGAGAATACTCATCATTTGTGATTATGAACTGCAAATCACAAGATTTTTACTGTATCTAGGCAATAAAATCAAAATTGTTGAATTTCAATGATTTTGTCATGAGTAACTTTTGAAGCCGTTCAATTATTCTGAGAAAAGTAACTTACTTTTGGAAGATTATCTTGGCAGCAGAGCAGTGCTAGCATCCAGGTTACTATTTTGAGAAGTAACTTATATGGCTTTTTTCATTGTTTCATTTAATTTAGCCCCTTGGGGAACATTGTATTATTTAACAAAAATATCCATTTTCTTAAGTATTATGTTGCTATTTTGATTTTGTTAAGGACCAAAAAAAAAAAAGATATATGAAATCTGGGTAGAGTTGTGAACACCTTGTGGACCAGATAAGTTCAGTCATTCACAAAATATATCCCCACAAGACAGCAGTCACTCATGACAGACTGCCAATATAATCCCCAGAAAGAAGAAATGTGTAATTTGACCTTATCCCAGCATTTTTCCTATGAAGGAGAAAAAAATATTGTAATTTTAAAACTAAAGGGACAATTTAGGAAAAGCTGTGAACTGAAACTGGGAAAAGCACAGGGTTAAATTTTCCCTCCATATTTTCTGATTAAAGTTTGGCTGTTTTATTGTCTTGTGATTTTATTTTTTCTGTACAAGTTGAGAAAATGTGTGTAAATTCAAATGTATTCAAAACTTAGACTTGTTCATGCAATAATACTTTTTTGTTTTGACATAAGGTTATATCAGAATACAAAATAGAAAAAATAATAGACCATATACAATAAAATAAAGTGCAAGGCCAGAACTAAAAGAAAATGCAGGTCATATTCTGTATTATCCCTATTATTTATTCCACATATATCATCATAAGCACTTCTCAAATGTACTATTTTATTCAACTAAAAGGCCATGTTATACGTAACATTTGGGTTCTGACAACACATGAAATACCTTGTTCTAATTAATGGATCTCATTAGCTGCTCATGTATGTGGCATTAGAGTTTCAGTATCTACTTCTCCCGGTATTCCCCGCTCCTCCAAACCAGTCAGATTTGTACAAATGTACTGGGTAGGTAGCCTTCTGGGAATTCCTAATTTCAGCTTGGAGGGTTGGTCAAATAGGGGTGTCTCAGGGAGGACCCATTCTTTCATCAGGACAAGATTCAGGTCCTGCTCCACGCTAGAGGTCTGTTTCCAAATTCTGCATGGACCACAACACCAAAGAACACAGCTGGTTCAAGCTAGCTGTGTATGGGAATCAAGAATTAATGTCAAGCATACCTTAGGGGGCAACAGACTAAATGTTTTTCTCTTGAAAAAGAGAAATATCTTCTAAAGTTAACGAATATAGCATTTGTCTCCCTTGACACACTACACAGTGAGAGGGAGATGTACCACAGTGGCTTGAAGGCAAAGTATTGTAAACTTCTGTAGGAACCATCTATCTTTATAAAGCTATAAATCGATGTTTGCCTCTTCAGACAGAGACCTTGGGCCACAAAGTGCTTTAAATTGGTACACTGGGAATCTTACAACATACAGTATTCCTTCCCTTTTGACTCCATCTCATGTGACTTGAGAATGGTAATTAAAGTATCTTTCTGGAAACTCAAAAGTCTAGTAATATTTAGGGGCAGAAAATTAAGACACTCCTATCGAGCTGTGTCTAATTTTTTTCTTAAGTGAGGAATTTGTGAAATTACATTTTCTTCCATCGTGAATGCTCAAGAAAAATGGGTCAGCTACAGGTCCCCTCTATTCATAAAATGGTTACCATAGTAGCTGTGGTTAGAAAAGATCCATTGACAAGACTCAAATTTATAAGGTTGTTTCCTGTCACATTATCTAGCCTCCAGGAATAGGTGACCAGCCCCTACATTTTAATTCTTATCTCAAAATAGAGATAGATGAGCATAGGTATAATGAACACAATGATGTGTAATTCATAATTTTTCATTTCTAAGAAGCTTAAGGGGCTACACAAAATGATTCTGCAGTCTTTGCTTTTCAGCATGGCAGAATCCTTTTATTTAAAACCTTTTGGGGGTGGGAAGGCTAGGTATGCGGTAGGCACCAAGAGAAATGTCCAGAGGACATATGAGTGCTGATGGGCCAAATTGGGGACAGCAGGTGTCAGTATGAAAGCTGTGGTAACCGGATGCATTTATATTTTTCAGAGCTCACTGAGAGCTGTTGCATATGATTGATTTCTATATGATTTGTGCATGATTTATTAATAGGAATTAATATCACCAAAGCAGTTTACAAGTAACTTTAATTCTAGATTACAGTTTAAGGTTAAACAATGTTCGCATTCTGATTTACATCCTGGGATCAAGAAAGAATTTTCTACCGAAGGCAAGAGCAGTCATTTTGTATTGTGCAACATGTTCTGCTTGAAACACATTTACTCCAAATAAAATGCTGCTGAATTCAACAGAGTTCCCAAGTGTATAGGATTACAACTATAATTTCATGAGACAATTCTGAAATATTCAATTAATAAATGGTGGGTAGGAAGAAAATACAATGGTAATGGGGAGGTGTTCTTGATGCCGTCTGAGCAAGGTTTTATTTTAATACTTGTTAAATAGTTTCATTTCTTTTAGGATAAATAGAGTAGACCCTGCAAACTATCACTTTATTAGTTCTGCCAAGTCTAAAAGGCATTAATTCACCAGAGTAGCTACATGGAAAAATGAATGTTTTGAACAATCTTCACTTTAGGGAGGCATAGGCTACCAATGAAAACAAGTCAAGATAATTAAAGTTGTGACTGTCTCTCTTTTTAGAGATGAATCATTTAAAGTGCAGCCTGGGAAAAAATCTTGTATGTTTAGCTTGCAGTGTTCTGTAGTCTATTCAGAATCTTTATAATGTTTCTCAAACCTCTGAAAGATTTGTAGCAAACATTTTGCCCCACAATCACACAAAAAGTCAATAATATATTGACCCGACCCTATTGACTTTAAGAAGATTTTGTTGGACTTGAAAGATGTGCTCATTAAGTATAGTTAGTGTGTGATCAGTTAAAAAGTGAAGGGCATTAACCAAGAGCTTTAGACCCAAAAGCTCACAGCTGAGAAATCTTCCTCAGTCTGATGCCCTCTAGACAAGTTGGATTGTATCACGTTGATTAGAGACTTATGGGACCTCAAATGTAATATAGAAACCCTTTGTGTCAATAGTTAATTTCTGAGATCCAGGACTCTGATGCTTCCATAAAATATTATGAATAATTGACCATGGGAGGAACCTAAAATTCCTTTAGCGTTTCTGATCATTTCAGCCTCTTTAAAGTCTAGTATAGTCCATGGGCCCAAAATGCTATGCCTTCAATGCCTTGCAGCTCAGCCTTGCTAGATGTGTTAACTGGAGGTGATTGAAATTGGATTTGGGTTCTTTTTTATGTTAGTTTTTTTAGCTGCTTCGTTGTAAATTAGAAAACATCTCAATTATTTTTTTTTCCAAATCGGATATTAAATACAATAGCTCTTCACAGGTTCAGAGTAATAGGCATAATTTATCTTGTTGAAGAAAAAAATTCTTAATGCTTTGTTTTGAAATGGGTTTTTTTAGCTGCTTTACTAATTAATGGTACACAAAATGATGACCACAATTTCCGATCAAGATCTATTAAATAAAACTCAAGGTTGTAGTTCATGAAATAAAATGTCTGTGAGATGACAGCGGAGCAGCTGACGGTTCCAGAGAGTCTAAATATTTTACCCTTGGTCATTTAATGTTTTCAATGAGCCTGTGGAAATACGTGAACACAGAACAGAAAGAGTCATATGAGATAATATACTAAATAGGCAAGGGCTCTCCGTTCTATATATTAAACATTTACTCAGTCACAGTTTAAGATTAGTCATGCATTACTAACAGTAATCAGGACGCACTTTTCCTTCCTGTCAGTTTAATTGAAATGATTCTGTCTCCAAATTATCCAGGTCACTTGGGGCCAATATACTCCTTGGCATTCTGGCTTCATTCCATGATGAAAGGATTGCTTGTGTTAATAATAATGCTGGATGTTGCTGCTTAAGGGGAAAGGGGTGTGTGGCAGGGAGGGGGAAACTGGTACTTAAGTAGTGACAATCTCATAAAGTTGTGACTTCTCAGAGTGTAATACTCATCCTTTGTTCTATTGCATGGAGCGTGAGCTCCTATTATTTCTCATAATGGCCATGGTGGTTGAAGCTGATGAAAGTTGAACTCCAGTAACCTTTCTAGAGGACTGCAGCTTCCTCCATGCTGATGTTTGGAATAACAGAGAGTTGAACATTATATATCTCTATATATTTTAAAGATTTTTTATTTCAATCTACATATAACAACAGTACATTAATAGTGTGGCATGAATATATCATACATCTCTCATTGCATATATTCACATTAATTCATAATTCTTCAATGTTTATTTTCAACCTTTCAAAACTCTCCAAATGCCTACCAACATATCAATTAAACATACCTAGTAATTCCATTATTCAATTTTCTCCCTGTTTTCATTTAAAAAATTTTTTTTCTCATTTGGCAAGCAGTGTGGTTCCAGGTTTCACATCTTAATACAAACATGGCAATAGTTACCTATTCATTTTATTTGTTTAATTTCATATTGCATCATCCTTATTATTATTAAATATTAAGTTTATCTTATCCAATCCCAAGCTAACCACCTTCATTCTACCTTAATATCAATTTCCCTATCTAGTATAAAACACAAATATATATATTTTTCTCAGATTCCACATTATATTATCTCTAACACCTTATAACCATCTATACATTACAAAATACTACACTGCTCAAAAAAAATAAAGGGAACACAAAAATAAGACATCCTAGATCTGAATGAAATATTCTTATTAAATACTTTGTTCATTACATAGTTGAATGTGCTGTCAACAAAATCATACAAAAAATATCAATGGAAATCAAATTGGAGGTCTGGATTTGGAGTTATACTCAAAATTAAAGTGGAAAAAAACACTACATGCTAATCTAAGTTTGATGTAATGTCCTTAAAACAAGTCAAAATGAGGCTCAGTAGTTTGTGTGTGGCCTCCACGTGCCTGTATGACCTTCTTACAATGCCTGGGCATGCTCCTGATGAGGTGGAGGTTGGTCTCCTGAGGGATCTCCTCCCACACCTGGACTAAAGCATCTCCCAACTCCTGGACAGTCTGTGGTGCAACGTGGCATTGGTGGATGGAGCGAGACATGATGTCCCAGATGTGCTCAATTGGATTCAGGTCTGGGCGGGCCAGTCCATAGCATCAATGCCTTCGTCTTGCAGGAACTGCTGACATACTCCAGCCACATGAGGTCTAGCATTGTCTTGCATTAGGGCCAACCGCACCAGCGTATGGTCTCACAAGGGGTGTGAGGATCTCATCCCAGTACCTAATGGCAGTCAGGCTACCTCTGGCGAGCACATGGAGGGCTTTGCGGTCCCCTAAAGAAATGCCACCCCACACCATTACTGACCCACTGCCAAACTGGTCATGCTGGAAGATGTTGCAGGCAGCTGAACGTTCTCCATGGCGTCTCCAGACCCTGTCACGTCTGTCACATGTGCTCAGTGTGAACCTGCTTTCATCTGTGAAGAGCACAGGGCACCAGTGGCGAATTTGCCAATCTTGGTGTTCTCTGGCAAATGCCAAACAACCTACACAGTGTTGGCCTGTAAGCACAGCCCCCACCTGTGGACGTTGGGCCCTCATACCACTCTCATGGAGTCTGTTTCTGACCATTTGAGCAGACACATGCACATTTGTGGCCCGCTGGAGGTCATTTTGCAGGGCTCTGGCAGTGCTCCTCCTGTCCCTCCTTGCACACACTTTCCTCCAAGATAGCTCTTTATTTTGATACTGGGGTACCTTAAAAATAATGTCCTTTGCCTGGTTCACATTCTGCTCACTACTTTTCTCCTCCAGCACAAAACTTAGTTTCCTGGAGTGTGCTTTGTCTTCATGGTGGCCATTTTAGGACCACCGCTGCAGCTTGCCTTTGGGAGGGATTTTCCTGTCACTCTCCAGGAGATTTCCCCCTTCTTCACCACCCCACCAGGGTGGCTCTGGTTTCAATCGGGACCCTCCAGCAAGTGAGCTTGGGCGAAACCACGCATGATTGCGGATTCTGCACTGACTCCAACAAGGAACAAATCGGAAGTCGAACATTTTATATATTTTATATACATTTGCAATCCCACTTTTCTTCAGAAGAACTAGAACAAAATGTTATTTTCATTACAAGGCTGTAAAATATCTCAATTATCTTATAAAAATGTTCATGGATGTAGTGTACCTTCTTTCCACTAATAATGCCCATAAACAGACATTCCCAGTGCAAATTTTTATACAGGTATAGAATTTTATATCTTTCTACACACACACTCTTATGCCAGGATTTTAAAACCAAAATGCTTCTACTTAATAGTCATCTGGATGTAATCCATCCCTCTTTATTCTCAAAGTCCCTGTAGATTTGCATCAGCCCTGATTCAAGCATAACTGGAACTGACAGCAGCTTAAGCAACATGGAAAATGCCTGCAAGAACAGGTGCCCATTGTCAATAATGTCATTGTTTCACTTTGCATTGTATCTGTGCAACTTCAATAGTGTTTCTATGTGTGTAAGCCTTCAAGTCAGCTTTGACTCCTGGTGGCTACATGGCTAAATCAGTGCAGTTTTCCTGGTAACTTCTTACAAAATTATTTGCCACATTGACTTGACTCCTCAAAGTTGTCCAGATGGCTTTTCTAACTAAGGCAAAACTTGCACTCAGATTTCTAATTGAGGTTCTTAATTCCTACCCAATACTGGATCTTTTAGTAGAACAGGAATATAGTATTTCAATACAGAAATTATTGAAATACTATATTTCTGTTCTACTAAAACAGTCAGTCTTTTAGAAATTACTCTTTCTCTTGATGAGCCTCAGTGGCACAGTGGTTAGAATGCAGTATCCAGGCTATTTCTGCTGACTGCTGGCTCCCTGCAATTTGTAGATCAAATGTCACCAGGCTCAAGGTTAACTCACCCTTCCATCTTCTGACGTCGGTAAAAGGAGGAGCCAAATTGTTGGGGGCAATATGCTGACTCTAAACTGCTTAGAAAGGGCTGTAAAGCACTGTGAAGCAGTATATAAGTCTAAGTGCTATTGCTATTGCTATTGAAGTAAAGCTTTGAATGGCTTTACAGTAAGAAGCACTGTCTTTATGGTAAAGAGAATAGATCTACCTACCAAGACGTAAGTGTGGCATTGAAAATCTATTTTGTTAGACTGGCCTGGTCTGGCCTGTTTATATAGCAGGATCTCTTGGCAGCAGTAAAAAGTCAATTGAGATTGGCCATTATGTCTCATTTTCACTGGATCATTATAAGAAGACTGTAAAAGATGTGAAATATTACAAGATTTATACAACCTTTAAGGTCAACCACCTTGGAACCAAAGCTTATGTTACTTTGGAGGAGTATGATATGATCTCTTTAGGTATTTTGTTGAAAAAAAATAGCCCTATTCTCCCTAATTCAGCTGGGATGACAGTGCAGTATGAGGAGGTGAGTCTAAAATGCTGACCTTTCATAACAGAAGGGAAAAAAACAACAACCAACATTGATATTGTGCAGAGTAGTCCTGGATGGTTTTACAGTCAATGGCATTTTGGAAATGGTAGTAAATTCAGAAATGTACTCTATCCTATTTTGGTTTGATTCAAATAAGGGCATTGCTTCTGATAAAAGTAAAACAGGTTGGAGGTACATTCACAATTAATTTACTCAACTTGTAATCTGGCCTATGAACAATCTTCCTCCTGGAAATACAGAGAATCAGGCAAATCATATTCATTTGATAATTCTTGAGAGAAAGGAATCAGATAACAGAAACCAAATTGCTGTCAGCTTATAGGCATGGTATTAGTATCTATAATTAGGACAGGTTAGAGTCCCTTTAGTAGAGAACAATGTAGGCATGTGGGGATAGCTATAGTAAGGTAACCCCATACTACTACCAGCTATTCCATTCTGGCTCTATTATTTACATGATTTTTAAAAAATTCCTATTAGCATTTTTGGGATACATTGCTCATAACCTTGCTTAGTTTTAGATTCTTTTGCCTTCTTTTGGCCAAAAGTCCAATGAGCATTATAGTTGTAATCATAGGTTGATGACTACTAATTGAAATTATTAGAAGCCATTCAGGATATAGGAGAAAGTCACAATAGCAGAATGATGCCTCCAAGAGCCAATTCTCACAAGTGGTCCAGAAGAATGGTATTAAATATTTCTGAGCTATCCCACAGCACTACTAGCAGCCTGAGTGTTATGTCGGGTAGATCGGTTCGCATTGAGAGGTGAGACTCGGGAGTGAACATTCAGCTCTTTATTGTGAGTATAGGAATGGAACAGTATAGGCTTGCGAGCCGCTTGGCTTTATACAGCCGGCCGGCAGCTCGGCGGCCAATGGCAGCGCTTTGAATCTCCCACGATCGGCTCGGCCAATCGCGGTAGATTCTTAGCGCTCCAATCACAGGAGTTCAGTCAGCCAATCACGTTGCGGTCCGGGTGGACCAATTGGAATGCGAGTCTTCAAGAATGTTAATACAGAACACTGAGGGTAAGGCACCAAATTCAAGATATATCTCCCGTCTTTCCTTCAGGAATTCAGGCTATTTATATCAGGTTCCCTCTTCCATTTTCCCCCAAAACAGCAGGAGACAGTGAGTGATCTGAACCTCATGGCTGAGGGTAAAATTGGGTTTTCCCAATTTGAGTTTAATACTTTAATCCATATACTTCTAAGTATGAGAGACTGGAAAGCTAACTGAAAACCACCGATTAGTTTGTAAATAAATTGGAAGACTTCCTGTAACGCCAACCATTAGTTGCTATTATTGAAAGCTAAAATTTGCAAGTGGAATACATTTTATAGATTAATACCAGCTGAGCACTATATATAGAGAGAAAAGGTTCTGGTTTTTTTTTTTTTCCTTGAGAGAAAGCAAAGAAAATGAAAATTAAATAGAGAAAATGAAATGTTTTAAGGTTCTGATGAGGGTCCATTTTAGGGCATGCAGAGTGTAGTTATAAGTTCTATTCACAGTTCAAAGATGACTTAATTCCAAATAATCTGTCTGAATTGGATTCTCTGCTACAGGCTATGAATAATACACACACAGAAATAATCCATACTCTCTCTTCTATAATCTAAACATATTACACATAATGGCAGATGACAAATTTAGGAAGTCCAGCTACTACTGAATTAGCTTTTGTTGAGAATACTGGTAAATCCACTGTCGCCCAGCAGACAATTTTTCAGAAGCTCATTAATGCAACATGTAGGGTTATTGGCACTCAAAGCTATTTTCTAGAATAATTTTGATTGGAGAATGAAAGGTGATATAAAAAGTTTTGAAATGTAAAAATTTTTAAGCAACCACCTAATTGATTTTAGTCATTCAAATATAATAACCAAAAATCCAAAAGTCACCAGACAGTCCAAATACACACAGCTGTTTCTTTTTACGCTTTCTCTTCCTGGGATTACTGTTTAGTTGCAAAATCTCAGTCAAAATGTATCTTTTAGAAGTCTTGTTGAAGTTTTACTTTAGATTCTTAAATTTTTACAATAGCATCACTTGTGGATGAACTGAAAATGGAATTTAAAAATATAAAGAAGAGGAACAAGAAAGGAAGGGCTCTTTTGGCTCCGTTTTTCAATTTTTAGAAATGGCGATCTGTACCTACGAGAAACTACAAGAAAAGACTGCGCAAGATTGGGACAAAGAAGAAGCCATCTTCAGTGAACAAGTAACTTTATCTGGGGAAGAAAAGGGAAAGGGGGGAAAGAGAATGGAGAATTTAAGACCTAAAAAAACAGCCAAAAAAGGGAAAAATAAGGTGAAAAGTGGATATAATGTTGGAAAGCAACAGAAAAGGGGAATACAGAAGAGGGAAATGGAGGTGGAGAGACAGGGGGGTAAAAAGGAGAGAGAGAAGAAGAGAGGGAAGAAGGAAAGGAAGTGAAGTTATAAAGGTTTGGAGCAAGATGTAAAGAAACAGGACCTAGTTAGAGATAATGGGTGAAAAATCTAACTGAAAAAGGGATTCTGTGAAGGTACATAAGATTGTATTGTTATATTTGTAATAGAAATAATTTTAGAAAAATGGAAACAACATATGATTAAAAAAGGGATAAAGTAGTTGGTGTGGTTTGGGGAAATGTTTGTGAATAAAATAAATGAAATAAAATAAATGAGAAAATTGAATTAGGAAGGAACGGGAACATTTTAATTAGTCGATGTTTTATAAAAAATATAAGTGAAGAGGGGGAGGAATTAACTATGGAAAGTTTATAATTTTTCCCATAGAAGTATGATATTTATTTGAAAAGTAATGTGCAAAATGTTAAGATTTAAAAGAATATTAATATTAATGATAGAATTGAATTGGAACAGATTGTTGTTTTAATTATATTATACACGTATAATCTTTTTTTCTTTTTTCAAGAATACAATGTGTAGCTTTAGAATGTGCCAAGCAGAATCCGAATGAAAGTATTATAATTTTTAAGTATTATAATTTTAGGGGAAAGATATAAAGGAGTCATACTCCAATCAGTGATTACAGGAAAATTTTTGTTTTAATGAGAAAAGATAGTTGAGAAAAGACAGTTGAAACAGGACAGACAAAGAATATAAGTACAATAATTTGAACTGAGATGAAATAAATAAAATAAAATTAAGAAAGTTAAAAGAGGGGAGAAGCTATGTAGAAAATGTAGAATAGTAATAAGATATGGAATGGAATATAAAAATGAGCATGAACTTGAATTTGTGTCTGTACGAAGAGATGTAACCCGGGATTATGCTGCTTTCAAAAAAGATGTTTTACTTGTATGCCTTTTCTTTTTGTGAAAAATCAAATAAAATTTACAAAAAAAGTTTTGAAATGAAATTATCTAGCTGTTGCTTCCAGGGAGAAATGAAGTCTAATGAGCTTATTTATCTGCATAGTTACTTGTATCATTCCCCAAGTATCTCATTGTGTTACACAACTCTTCATCTATAAAGTAATATATTAAAATGTCCTGTTGTACTAACAATTTTGCCCAAATATTATGAAGCAATAATCTCTGCTGCAGGTAAACTCCTTTAAAAAGAACAATTATTTGGCAGGCATTTTAGAAGTTACACATTTGGAGTATCTGTGATGCCTAAAATGAGAGTGGATAAGTGATGTGGCTCTCATAGAAAATTGATTTGACAGTCTTTTGATTCTGATTCTATTCATCTATGGTGCAGTCTACTGCTAGGATCAACAGGCCAATCATATGGTAATTATAGTACTTGGACCTGAAAGTGGAGGACTACTTTTTAGAAAAAGAAAAAAGAAAAATAATGAGATGGCAGTGTAGCTACCTACTTCCCAAAATGGATTGCCCTGTTGCTGTAGCTTTCTGTCATTATCCATCCTTTGCTGTTAGACTGGCAAATTGTAGGCTATATTTTCCAAGGGGGAGATTTGTAGAGTTTCCAGTTAGCAATCTCTGTTGTACAAGTTCCCAGATTGTATTTCATGTCCATTAAAGCTTCAGAAGCAAGCTATTGCAATTTGCCAACTGCAGATGTTTATTTATATTCTAAGATCACCAACGGCTATCTTTGTCTTTAGCAAGGTTATTTCTCCTCGTAGTGAGCCTATTTTTGGTTTGACTTTAAGACAAGAAAAAAAAAAACCCATCCCAGTATAATTACCTATTTAATCAATTTATATAATAGATTACTAGAGTGCTTACTATATCAAAAGGCTCTCTCAGAGCAGCATCTAGCTGAATTAATTTGCCTGACTCAGCAGTAGTGTGGCTCTTCTGAAAGTCAGTCTGTCCCTAACATTTTATCACATAAATACTGTAGTATCCACAGCAGCTTCCTTGGTTGTTTGACTAACATAGTGAGTAACTGGGATGGCTGTATTTAACTATCTTCCAGCAATATGTATGCTCTAGTTCTTTAAGGAAATTGTTTACTTCTTCCCCTAAATAAATTGCTTTTCTTCCTAATGTCTCATCAAGGTATGTAAACTAGCATATTTGTTTTCCCAAACTGGAGGAAGCTTATGTAAGCAGGAACTGGAACAATCATTTCAAGCCTTTCACAGAGAGGCTCCTAATGAAATTTGCAATTTTGCAGGTGACTCCAATGTAATATATATGTAATAGGATTTCATATATGACTTCTTAGAATTTCTGAGGATTTTCAAAAGCCATTTTGCAACAAAGAAAGTAGTCAATAGAGAGTTATTTAAATTCTTAATTAATGATAATAAATATATTAGATAGGTTATCAAGGCAAAATAACAGGTGACAGCTGTCTACTATTTTCTGAATAGTATTGTCTGTAATCTACAAGCAGATGCTGAGATTCACAAAATTGTGCCTTCTCAATATGCATCAATTAGATCCCCAGCAATTAGTTATACAAATGTAAAAGTTATAGTGAAATGTATTCATTGAATTTCTAGCTGCACAAGTATGCTATAGTAACAGGAACTGCTCAAAATGAGAATTAGATCAATTTAAATCCATCAGACATATTTCTAGAAATACTTACCAGTATTGTTTCAAGAATCCAGCATGAAATTCTCCAGAAAATCACAAAAAGCCCCAGAACCAATATCAGAAAACAACTGAGAATAATAAGCACCTAAATGATCTATCAAACTCCTGGAGGAATGTTCTATGTCAATGTGAATAAAATATGTAACTGGTGGGCCAAATGTATCTTGTTGTGCCTTATGGAAACAAAATGCTGTAATCTACATAAGACCTTCATATCAGTTATCAATAATGGAGGTTGCAATGTTATGAAATCAGGATGCATTGTTGTCTCAGGACCTAGCTGATTTGTTATCATGGAAGAAAGCACAAATTCTGTTTTGTAGCATAGAATGCTTCAAAAAACTATCAAGCCACTTGTCTATCAGCTGAAGCTGAAGTTGAATTACAAGTGGGTCATGCAGCAAGACAGGGATCACAAACTTACAAGAAAGTCTCAAGAAAAATGAAGAACAAAGTCAATGTTCTGAAATATCTGGACGTGACCAACCCTCTACCAAAATGGCAAAATGTTGCTGAAGTGAAGCAGTTTCCATAGAATAGATCATGGGTGTCAAACTCAATCATGTCATGTGATGTATCATGACATATCATGATGTTTTTTGCCTTTGTGGAGCCGGGGTGGATGTGGCCTGTGCTTGACACATCCGGCCCATGGGCCATCAGTTTGACAGTCCTGAATAGATCAACAGCCTCACACTGCTATAGGAAATACTGATGACCAATTATAGAAGTATTTTATCACAGTTATTGCAATCAGTAACCAAATTTAAAGCGGTGGATGCTTTTCTGCATAGGGTCAATACTTTTTTGGGAAAAGTACAGTTGCATTTCTTCAGTTACTATGCATTCTCTTCCATTCCACACTTGAGCCAAAATGCTGGTTGGAGAAAAATATCATTTCTAAGACTCATAATAATATATGAAATTCAGCTAAGTCTTTTGAAATATGAGTGGATTTGGGAACAACTTTAGTTTATCAGGTAAGTGGAAAGTTTTTTATTATAGAATTTACTTGCCTTTTTATAACTATAACTATTTCTAATGTTTTATAAATTAAATATAGAAGAGCTCCCACAGGTTAATAAAGACTGATGTTTCATCTTTCATGGTTTGCAGACATAATTGCCTTCCCTAATGACTTATTCTGCAATTCTTTAAGGGTATTAATTATGATAATTTACTTTCTTATTGCCTTCAATACAGTCTTCCTTCCCAAAAGACCCGCTTCTTCCTTAGAAGTATCCATTCCATTCTCATCTACCCATAGAGTCCATAATTATACAACAATAATCCTCCCTAATTATCTCGACTTAGGGCTTTTTCTGGAGACTATGGAACAGTATTGAGAATAATGAATTACAAGGCACAGGCAAGTGGTCACCCAAGAGCCCAGAAAACATTAGATACTCTAAGCAGGGTTGGGTAGAGTGCATCTTGGGGAAAGCTGGAGTGAAAGGGTTATGAGAGGGTCTGAGGAAAAAGCAGATGAAGAATTTCTTCTTAGCAATCACCATGGCTTGGCTTGGCACAAGTAATTCCTGGCTGGCTTGGCAAATTATTATCAGTCATTGCAAACTCAGTTCAGCCATTTATCCCTCCAGAGATGCCACATTCTATGTCGGGTTGCAATTCTGATGCAGTAAGTTGGAACTTGCCCTGGCTCTGAGAATGGAGTGGCCAGAGGAGCAGATGGGGATTACAATTATAGGAAGTGTTGTAATTGAAATTAGCATCCAGGTACTGCCATTTTCCAATTTGCTTGAAAGGACAACATGATTTGAAACCGAGGTCACTTTCATATGGCACCAATTTCTCTAAAATATTTTGAAGTTGCCCATAAATGCCTTTACTTCTGCTGTCCTTATACTCTGAGAAAAGGAAAGAAACTGATGGGTGGGTGGGTGGTTTGGGGAGGGCACAAGGGCTCTCTAGTGAACTGAAAATCTGAAATCTGCTTTGAATGTTTAATAAATGTTTCAATATGAAAAACTCTGTTCCCTCTTCTTTAATCTGATTGCCCTTCAGAATTACTGCCCTATAGGAGTTTCTAAAATATCATCGTTTGGCCAAATTTTAGCCAATCTTCACCAAACCTTACACTCTCTTAGAGGTGAAACAGGATTTTGTGCCTCCTTATTCTTAAATTCCTAATTTTACCTCCCTTTATTTTATGAGTAGGGCAATGTAGTAGAATGTTCAAAAATTTTGAAAGTAAGCGTAACTTTATTTCATATAGTTCAGATTTAAAAATACTGAATTGCAGAGACAGCATCGTAAAACAGATAGAATCACAGTCATTTCTTTCTGTAGCTTTCAAAATGTTTCAAAACTAGTAAGGATAGTTGGCAGATGCTCCCCCTTGCCCCAAGCACACAAGCGTTTGCAGATATAATTCAAGCTTGCAGCCGAGTATATTTACTGACCTCATTTTTCATTACAAAGAAAACTGCCAGACACCAAGTTAAAATGAAATTCTTTTCCAACATTCTTCCACCTCTACATTATGGGCAGAGAGAAAAATAACTTTTTGCAAGACTTAGAACAAATGTTACAAAAGCAATTCTCTTTGCCAGAAATAGTGAATCAAGCTTTCATGTTTGCCAGGCTTCTTGGAATTACTCTTGCCTTATTACTGTAACTTAAAAGGAATATTGGTAAAATGCTAGAGTATCACATTCTTCTATCAGCCATTGAACAATTATCAGTTGGTAGCAATAAATATTTCAGTGGAGATTTCTAAAATACCGTAAAGAAGGTGATAGGAAATTCTCCTATCCAGTACACTGCTCTTGCTGAATTCTGAGGTTTTTGTTTGCTGACTTTTTATTTCCTGATATTAGATATTTTCTCCAAATATGATATTACCAATATTCAGGCAATGCCCCTTAAACATTTTTGTCTTCCCTGCCCTCAAAAACAGGAAATGTAAATGCTAAGATCCTTGGGGCACAGGATCAGGTAAAACTGCAGGATTCTTGCTTTAAAGTCAACATGGTGGCCACAATTCTGTGCCCAGAACCCTTCCCTTTTTAATATGTGTCAGTTATGTCATATGTGTAAACAGAACGTAGATTTGATTTTGTGGTTACCCTCTGGCCTTTTTCAATCCTCTTGCAGATGACCCTGGAACTGATTTTAGTTTTTGTTTGCAAATCTTAGCATTTTATGCCCCGAACTTGGAGAAGGAACAAAATGGGAAACTCAGGGAATATGACTTCCTCATATTGGTTTTATTTTCTAACATGGCAGTCCAGCTGCTCCCCCTGCCCAACATAGCAACAAACAAGAAAGGGTTGCTTAAAGCACTCAAATGAAGAGAAACCTGAGTTTTGAAAAAGTTAAAAATAAAAAACCCTTCACCGATGGTACATTTTTTATTCTTTAGCAGGATGAACATTTTTCTTTTAAACGATAATCCAAGAAGAACCATTTTCTGTCCTTATTTATTTAGCTGAACCATTCTTAGGTAGAGACCAAAATCAACTCTAGCCTATATTCAGACCAGGGGTGAAATTCAACTACCTCGGAACCGCATATACTACACTAGAATATGTAAACTTTAGCTTCATTCTTTTTGTCACTAAATATGCTGGATTTAACTTTATTTAAAAATAAAAAGACTGAATCATGTTGGAAAATACAGATTGGCTGCTCCCATGAGATGATGATCCCCAAGGTGACAAAATGATTCCCATCTCACAAATTTTGGGCATGTGATATAACCAGACTGGATAAGATTGAAGGATGTGGAAGAAGAGGAAACAATAGATGGAATTAAGGATATCACTAGAATGTCCTTGCATAAGATACAGACTATGTCCAGAGAGAGGCTGAGATAGTTCATACATTCATCAGGAGACAAGCACAAATGACAGATCCTAAATAAATAACATGTTAAATTATTCTATAAGCTCCATAGCAAACTCTCATGTTCAGCAGGATGCAGCCAAAGGGGAGAGGTTTTCAGCCTATGTTTTATTCATCACATCTAAGCTGCAAAAGCAAAGAGTCTCTTTGCAGGCACATGATTATAAATTAAGTCTTTCTTTTTATTTTTTTAAAAGTGAGAATAATACTTGCCCCAATAGTCTTAAAAGTAAAACGAATTTAATTTGCTCCAATTCCTCATTTTACTGTCAACACTTTCTCTTTAAACGGAATATGCAGTAGGATTTTTTTTAACAACTACAAAAATACAGATGAGAAAAAGAACCTTTCACAAACTGTGATTTCTCCCAGGTTTCAAAAAGTTTAAATTAATTACTTGTTCTGTTAATGCTCTGACTAATCCTGCTAAAGTGGATTATTTAGTGCTGGCAGATAATGTAATATTCATTTTGTATCATTCCACTTTTTTTCAAAAAGAAAAAGAAAACCAAACAGGAAGTGTCTCTAACTCTCTGTTCCCCAGTAAGGGATACAGAAAAACATGTTCAATCCTCCTCTGTGCACATCAACTGATCTCAGAGATACCAGTGTGCTTTAGTCGCTTTTCTAAAACTCTGGTTTGTTGGAAAAACATTTTGGAATTCTTGCCATTTCCTTGGACAAGTTAAGCAAAAATAAGCTTTGTATTAATATCCTACCGTTACCAGATGAAAATATTTCAAGCTTCTGATTCATTTACTTTTTTCTTTTCCCCTGCTGCTTATCAGTTGGGTGGCTGGAAAGCATAAGGGGAAAATGTTGAGCTTGTCTAGTTTTAAATAATTGGATAGACTGCAGAGCCATGTTGATTCAAAAAGAAAAGAAATTTGTTTTTAGCTACAGTTTGTTGCTGCATTAATAAAATGGAGTCTATGTATGAGGTAAATCACATGGTCTCTGGTGTGCTATGGGTCCTCTCAAGACCTAAGACAAGTTGCTTTAAAAATTGATTTTAAGTCAGAAATGCAAAGTTTTACAGAGTTAAAGTACCAATATTATTCTGGATGTACCTGCCACCAGTGGTGGGATTCAAATTTTTTTACTACCAGTTCTGTGGATGTGGCTTGGTAGTCGTGGCTTGGTGGATGTGGCAGGGAAAGGATACTGTAAAATCCCTATTCCCTCCTCACTCCAGGGGGGAATGTTACTGCAAAATCCCATTCCCTCTCACCCCCTTAACCTGCTTTGTTCTCCTGTGCAGGGCAACAAAAGAAGACCCAGCCTATCAGTTGGGACTTGGGAGGCAGAGAATAGACAGCTGGGCCAGTCATATTTGCTGGTTTTCCGAACTACTCAAAATTTCTATTACCGGTTTTCCAGAACTGGTCAGAACCTGCTGAATACCACCTCTGCCTGCCACTGTTATTATTAATTACAACTGCAAATAGAATGTGACTGGATTTACATATCATGATACACTGCTCTTTATTTAGCTACGATATGGCTGCCAGTTTAAATTTGGTATATATATCAGTCAAGAAAGAAAATGTATGCATTTATTTGTGACTTAGGTTTGTATAAAATACTGCACTGTGTCTCCTTTGAGCGTCAAATAACACCCACAAAACTGAAGTTTACCCTGAGTTGACCAGAAACATTGGTACTCCAAAAAATATAATGACATGTGGTCTGAAATGCAATTTGGAAGAATAGTATCTACCCACTTTCCTAAATGATTAGCATTTGGTTGCTAGTAGCAACAGCAAAGAAGACACAGTCTTCATATCAGCTTTATGGCAACATATTACAGTATTAGGCATCAGAAGAATTTTTGTCTTCTTTCCCATCCCCCCACCCCCATAACATATAATATGATTATCACTATTTTTGCCCATTTATGTATTTGCTTTCTAGGTATTCATTCAATTTAGTAATAATATCATGGCAGCATTTTGCTAATTGGATTTGCTTTATTTGGACCAGATATGACATGACAATATAAACATAGGTAGACATGTATATGATTGTTAAGTGCCATGTGATTAAAACCCATTTTATAATATATGTGACTATCTGCCAAATGTTGTATAAGTCAACTTTGAACATTAAACGATGAATTTTAAAATACTTATTAGAATATTAGGGTAATAAAAAGAGCTAAAATTATGTCAATATTATTGACTGCATTCAGAGGCAAAATAAAGTAAAATACAGTTTTTTAAAATTAAACTAATGAGCCAGTTTGGCATAGTAGTTAAGGCACAAGGCTAAAAACTGGGAGACCCTGAGTTCTAATCCTGCCATAGGCACAAAACCATCAAGGGGATCTTTCTCTTAACTCCAGGGTGGAGGAATGGCAAGCCACTTTTGAAATCTTGCCAAGAAAACTGCAGGGACCTGTAAAAGTCTGTTGCACAGGGCATCAACACTGACTTAAAGACACTTAAGAAGAAAAAAAGATGACAATAATGTTAGGAACTTTTAGGAATGTTTAGGTGTTTGGGTTTTTTTTTTGTTTTTTTCTGTGTCAAATAGAAATCAAGCAGCAGCCATTAAGAAAAACAAGTTATTGTGTTCACAAGATGTGCTCCCCAAGTGTCAGGACTCAGTGCTGAGAGTGAAAAAGTTGCTGGAAGCCTGGCTTGGAAAAATGACGGGCTGAAAGACAATGGAAAAGCTGTACTTGATACATCAGAAGGGAGCATGGCCTGTTAGATGTGTAGTGTTGATATTAATATCCAGTGTCATTAATCATGGCCTTCAGGGTGCATGCAATTAGAATAGAATGATTGTTGCTTTTTGGCATGCCACAAATGGAATTAATTCTGCAGGCTCTCTTGTCCTTTGCTTAAGTAACCTGCAGAGCTGTGTGCATATAAGCTTGTGCAAGGCCTTGGGACTTCGGATGGGGGGGAGAAGTATTTATTACACTTCATAACTGAACTCTGTTTTAGTAACCTGTTGAGAAATGCCTTTGGATATCTCCTGACTGAAAGATAGAGAAAATGCCCAGCTGGGAGCCATTTAAAAAGAAAACCTATATTGGAGTACAGAAAGGGGAATTGAATTTTGCAGAAACTGCAAACATCTTTTCAAATCTTTGGAACTGCTTTATTTCAAAAGAAGTAATAATAGCTTGTAGATTTGAGAGCAGTCCCAGAGAAGGCAAGAGAGGAACAGCTTTGTAAAAACATTATGTGCTGTTCATTCTATTTCCTCTTTATTTTCTTTCATTTTAAGGAAATGAACTTATCGTCTAAGAGCCCAATTTTCTTAACAAGAGCCCAACCCATGTAGATAAATTCACAATCAGATGATTTTAAAAATGGGCAGATTCATTTAGAAGGAAGGGGGAAGGAGAAAGCAACGCTTTTGTAGACAAGGTAGAGGAAAAATTAGAACTGCCACATGGAGGCAAAAAAATAATCAACTATAGGTACAAATTGTACCTATACAATTGATACGGTTGGTACAACCTATACAAAAAATGAAAAGAAAAAATTCCAATTGTAATTATATAATTGTTCGTAATGCTGAGAAAGCAAAGAGAAGGTTACTAGCCTTTGAATTTCTTAGGACAAGTTACCAAAAATATTCATGAAAGGATTGGGGAATAAGAGCCCTTAATCCATTCATTTTCATGGAATTTTCAAATCAGAGCTATATATGTTTTTGAATTATGTACAGAGTTTCAGTTCCTCCCTGTTGTATGTTAAACCATTTAATCTATGAATAATCTATTAATTTTCAAGTCAGCTAGGGACAGGCAAACAAACAAAAATAAAATAATTGGGACTGGGAAAACATCAAAGTTTGTTTCCAAAACCTAAAGACTTATACATGTACCATTTTTATTGATGTTACAATTATATTTTCCAACTACCATAACTCAAAAATAACATGTTGCCACAATGCTGAACAAACAATATGCTGGAAAATCATAAGGATATTGTGATATTCCACCTCCCTCTTTCTTGAATAAGTCTTAATTCCCAAAACTATTATCCTATCCCCTAAGAATCCCTTTCTTAATGTTGGGAAGGTGTCTCAGACATGTGATCTACTTTTAGTTATTTGTAAAAATAATAAAAGGTGGGAAATAAATAAACAATATAGGGGGGCTCTGAATAACTTACCACTTTACAAGCATATTACCATTGATAATTCCATTTTTTTTTGCTGCTAGGTAAAATGAATAAAATTCTAATAATTTAACTATATGAATACAAATACAGAATAAAAGTTGGAAGACACCTTAGAAGTTTTCTAATCCAACCCCTTGCTTGAGCAACAGATGCTATACCATTCCAAACAAATGATTGTCCAATCTTTTTTTTAAAACCTCCAGTGAAGGAGCATCCATAACTTCTTGAGGAAAGCCTTTTGTGGTTAATTGTTCTCACTGTTAGGAAACTTCTCCTTAATTCTAGGTTGAATCTGTCTTTGTTGAGCTTCCATCCTTTACTTCTTGTCCTACCCTTAGGTGTTTTGGAGAATAGGTTGACCTCCTCTTCTCTGTGATAGCCCCTCAAATATTAGTGGACTGCTATCATGTTAACCCTTTATTAGACAAGATAGATATACCTAGTTCCTGCAACTTCCTTCACTCATTTTAGCCTCCAGTCCTCCAATCATCTTTAATGATTTTTTTTTCTGTATTCTTTCTAGAATCTCAAAATCTTTTTGCATTGTTGTGACCAGAACTAGATGCAGTATTCCAAGTGAAGTCATATCGGTGTAGTATAAAACGGTGCTAACTCTTCATATTATCATGATGCTATCCCTCTGTCAATGCAGCCTAGGACTACATTGGCTATTTTGGCAGATGCAGTATACTGCTGGCTCATAATACTCTGGATCATTTAATATATTTTTACACTTTTCTTATTCTTTTTCCTTTCCTTCTTTTTGCAAATTTAAAAAACAACAACATTATTTTATTAAGAAAACTCCTCATTCTGAATCTATGCTTTCTTAGAGATATATTTAAAATGTATTTTATAAAAATAAAGTTTTCTAAATATATTTAATGCATTTTAAAGCATGCTTTTTGTTCTATTTCAATAACAGCCAATGCCAAATGTATATTGTCCAGGTTCTTTTATTACAGTTAGATATTCTTTCCACTCAAATATTAGCCTCTTTGCAAAAAGTATAAATGACATTGACATCTCTAACATGTTTGCTTAATCTACTCAACTTTTGCTGTTAGTGGAAGATACTGAAGTCTGCCCTCCCATTTGCAGAAGAAATCCTGTTCAGTATTACAATGTACATTAATTGCTTATGTCCCTTTGGAGGCATGTGTGGAGTGAGCTCTCAAAACAGAAAGTAAAGAAGGTATTTCTGACAAGATGTGTAGCGTAGTTTATTTTTTGCACTTATTTGTACAAATAAGACTGTGTAAAAATTTAGAGATTTGCTTCATTTAGGGGTCAAACTCACGTTGTGACGGCATCATCATGACGTATTGGGATTTCCCCCGCTTTGCTAAAATGGGCGTGGATGTGGCCAGCACATGACGCATCCGGCCCGCAGGCTGGGAGTTATACAGCCCTGATTTAAGTGATGCTTCAGTAGACTACCCCATTAAAGCAAATGTATCAATTTAAGTAGGATGTTGCTTTGAAGCAGTAAATTACATTATGGGCTTTACAGTCTTGCAAAACAATTTTGCAGATTTGATGGCTTTTCTATTGCAGGAGCCTCGGCGGCACAGTGGTTAGAGTGCTGTACTGCAGGCCACTTCTGCTGAGTATCTACTGCCTGCAATTTGGCAGTTCAAATCCCACCAGGCTCAAGGTTGACTCAGCCTTCCATCCTTCCGAGATGCGTAAAATTAGGACCCAGATGGTTGGGGGCAATAGGCTGACTCTGTAAAACCACTTAGAGAGGGCTGGAAAGCATTATAAAGCATTATAACGTTATGGCAACTTTAAGACATGTGGACTTCAACTCCCAGAATTCCTCTACCACCATGGCCCACAGAGGTAGTCCTTGATTTATGACCATAATTGAGTCCAAAACTGGGCCAAAACCAGTCATGTCACTTTTTTTTGGTATTGTTGCAACTTTGTGTGGTCACTACATGAATGGTTGTAAATCAAGGATTATCTGTAGATTCTATTGCTTCATTCAGCACTGCCACTCAGAATTCTTGGGGTTTGCCTTGGAATTTTTTACTTCCTCAATTTTCAATGTCTTTAATATGGCTGGCCATAAGCCTTTGCTTTCCTTTTCTTTGTGCTTATAGAATATTGTTCACATGTCCTACTCCTGTCCACAAAACTGAGAGCAAAATCAGTGATCAATGTTCAGTGTGCTTACGTTAATCAAACCTTGTTTTTAACACTTACATTTTTGAGGCAGGATAAATCTTAAGAATAAATGCAAGATGCCAGATTATACGTAGGCTACTAGAAAGCATGAGCTGTTTATAAATGGTAAAAGAAAGAAGAGGGGGTGCAAGCCATGAACAATGATCCCTTCATCAAGAATTGAAAAATCTGTTCTTGATTTTTAGTTAAAAGGGCCCCATAACAAATCAATATCCTTTCATTTTTAATTTATAACAAATCAATATCTTTTCATTTTTAATACAATACTGTCATAAGGGATTAAAAAATAGCTTCAAACCTAAAGAGTTTATATATCAACATTTAAAAAAACCCCCACAGATATAGTCATTCTCAAGTGGACAAAAACAGAAGCTTAGTAAATGTCAGTCTGTCT
Source organism: Pseudonaja textilis (assembly GCF_049901715.1). Taxonomy (NCBI): domain Eukaryota; kingdom Metazoa; phylum Chordata; class Lepidosauria; order Squamata; family Elapidae; genus Pseudonaja; species Pseudonaja textilis. The sequence continues at coordinate 23,625,955 of NC_141996.1, forward strand.
AGTTCAATAGGTCAAAGAAGTAAACACTTCAAAACATAATGGAAGACTATAGTGAAAAAGCCATGTATTCATGGGGGAAGTCACCTATTTTGCTTAAGAGGTCAAGCTCAGTTGACATGGATAAAACTTTTCTATTTGACTGAGCATTAGTTAGGAGGCCTAACAAAATCTTGAACTTTTAGGGGTCTTTGATATTTAAAAAACACATACAATTGCGGAGCTAACATTAATCTTGATTATTATACTGTTGTCCAATCTTTACAAATAGATTAGGAGATATTGTGACTGGTGAGTGTATAAAAGTTGTGATTCTGAGCCAACTAGTCTCTGATATTGATATTCAAAGAAAGTCCTATGTTTCAGGCAGATGACAAAATAATGGATAAAACATTTATCTTGTCAAACATTGTTCTATTTCTGTTCAGTGCGTTTAAGTTCCCTTGGCTACAAGCTCCTTTTCTATGAGTTTTTTTCCCTTACACTCTCTCTGCAACATTACTCTGTTCACCAGAAGAGATGTACAATGCATTAAGCCAAAAATCTATCTTTAAAGAGCATTTCTTTCACCAGGCTTTTAATTAATTCTTAATATTCACATTACTTTTAATTTCTATACTTTTTAAATTTCTATTTTAAGTTAGCATAACTTCCTTGATTAAATAAAAGGTGCGATATCAGTCTAATTAGTTCATTAATAAGAGTAAGTCATGCTCTGCTGTCTTACTTGTTTTGTAAGCTGCATTTTACCAAAGATTTATTGATCCAAACCTAAAGTATCTGTGATTTTGAGTTTACAACAAACTAACCCTAACTATATGCCACACCATGGTAACAAAGTTTGCACTGTGGTCATTAACCATGTTTCTTTAAACTTACTTTGTCATCTGAACATAGTCAATTCTTTTGCAATTATAACTGAAAATAAGAACTTTAAACACAAATGAATGTAGGACAAGATAAGGCATTCAGCTGAATGTTACAGCCCCCACAGAAAATTCATTTAAAGGGGAATTGTATAAAACCATGACTAACAGGAAATAATCTTGCCTAGCATGATGTTAATGAGTTAATTAAGCAAAGCCAGATAAATTTTTGTAGAATACCACTATTTCATATTAATTTGAGAAGTGCTGCATTCTATTCCAAAACCATATACTGACCATTGTTTGTAATGCCTTAGTTTTAGAATTTAATTTCTTAGTTTTTGAAAGAATATAATAATCAAAGAGCCCTGTGGATAAAACTGAAAGTCTGCATATATAGGAAATCAATGAATTTAACAATTGTAAAAAGTCAGCACCCACACACATAGAGAATGACATATTTTGGGAAATATTAAAAAGGCAGGATAGAATATTTCCCCTAAAGGAGAAATTGAAAAAAAAACTTAAGGGAGGCAGAAACCAGCCTCAGTCTCCCTGCCCCAAGCAGAAGCCAAAGAGGCCAGCTTTTAGAAATGCAGATTTGGTAATCCATTCAGAAAGTCTGGGTAGGACAGAAACTTTAGATAGTAATAGCAATAGCACTTAGACTTATATACTGCTTTACAGTGCTTTACAGTCATCTCTAAGTGGTTTACAGAGTCAGCAAATTGCCCCCAACAATTTTGGGTCCTCATTTTACCCATCTTGGAAGGATGGAAGGCTGAGTCAATCTTGAGCCTGGTGAGATTTGAATTGCCAAATTGTGGCAGTCAGCAGAAGAAGCCTGCAGTACTGCACTATTGTGCCACTGTGGTGCAGATAAGCAACAAGTCAAAGGTTGGCAAGATTAGCTCAGACAAACACTTAGAACCCATAGGGATCCAGAAGGTATAAAACCTACCCACTCTCAACTCCATTTTGTCAGCTGTCCCAGAACATGCTGTGTATGTTGGTTCTGTTCACCAATAAACAGAATCTTTCTTTCCAATCAGCCTCCATTTTATTCTGGCTTGGAATTGGACCTGGATTTTTTTCCCAACAGTATGCAGATGAGATTCAAATTTCAACTGCATTTAATTGTTCCTGTGCAACTGATAAAAGGACAGCCAATGAAGCAGTGTTCAAATGCTGTCTTCATTAATTCTGTTGATCTGTTTTGAGATTAAATATAGCTTGAAAAGAAAACTTTCTCTGTGTGGATGACTGGATATATTTACTCCGGATACATCAATTTCCAGTGATATGTCTTCAGATCATTCATATAGACCATTGGACTCAACCTTCCCTGTTGAAAATTTTTTTGCAGAGAAACAATACAAGAATATGCATTCCTCCAGCCCCAATTGTGTTGCCCAACAGAAACAATAGCTTTCAACTTCTCTTATAGTACATGCTCTAAATTAAATATACAAGAAGATAATTGCTAATTTACTTGGTGGGGTGAGATCCTGGGGGTGGCTCTATCTAAAGCTTTGGCTGGATTGTGGCAGGTATAACAAACAATAGTTTGTTTGTAAAGTTCAGTCTTTATATTAACAATGTCCCAGATTTAATTTCTAACATATTGAATGTGAAGGAGCAGAGATGGGGAAAAACTTTGATTGCCACTTTAGAAATCTTCTGTGTTAGAAGGACTGACTCCACAACTAATAATAGGAGAATGTTGGATGTACAAAACAATGAATTGCATTGCATGGAGAAATGATTACTAAATATTCCATTACTTGTTTTCTTGTTCTTCTCTTATTTCCATTTTACAATAGCAAGCCATTTCTAACTCCTTTTTTAGTTCAGTCTTTTGACTTAAAAACAGACCTGTCTTAAAGCAAAGGAGTGTGTTTGTGCCATTACCTCTGCTGATCACCTTTAATTTAAATGCACTTTAAAACATGTGCTTCCTACAGAGCAGGAGGAGGAGAGAGATCTATTTTTGCTTGATCTGAATATGAAAGTAATTTGTTGCCATAGCAATTTATTTCCATCCTCAGTGTTGTGAATGTGATAGTTGCTTCTAGGACTAAAGCAAAATGCAGCAATCTTTATATTACATGTGAAGCCTCATGCTCTACTAACCTTTTCATTTGACAACATTATTTACCAAATGCTGTATTTGTCTTTTGGGTGACTTAAAGGTTTTGTGCGATGATTCTGGATTCAGACAGGCTCTCCAAAACTGGCAATTCTTATGGCTCATCCCTTTACACGTTTCAGTGCTGTGATCCCATTATGGGGACTATGGTAAATTCTTCATATTCTCCTTCAAACTGGAATTTCTGTAGAAGCCCAGTATCTTTCTGGGCAGGATGTGTACCGTCACATACACACGCATGTTGGCAAATTACTAACATGTAACAAATGAAGTATTTCCAGATTTTCAAAAATTGTTTGTTAAATTTCCTGTTCTTTTATAGTATCACCATGACCAACGATAAAATAGTTCAGGGGTCAGCAACCTATAGCCCCATGACTCAGATGTGGCTCAGCAACTAAAATCATCCAGCTATACTCTCAAAGAGAAATGTCAGATTTACCTTACCTGTACCAGTCTCTCCCTTGATTACTGACTTAACTTCCTCATCCCACCAGAGTCTATGGAGTAAACCCTCATGTTTCCTTTTGTTCACATCTCTCTTTTTCTTTTTCCTAAGAAAGAAATGTGTCTCCATGGTCAGTGGCGGATTAAGGCTCACTGGTGCCCTAAGCACTGACAAATCTTGGTGCCCCACTCCTTTGTACATACTGTACAAATGAAGCCAAGCTTAGCCTACATAAAAGTTTTTGTGGTGCCCCCTTTGGGCCTGGTGCCCTAAGCACGTGCTTAGTCTGCTTAATGATTAATACACCACTGTCCATGGTTCATCCCAAAGAGTTTTCCCAAGTGCCAATTAATTTAATTAGCTTGAGAGATAGGCCTGTTATCCACTCACAGAGATGGCCTCTGGCCCCTATGCAGAAGATTGCTAATCCCTAAAATAGAAAATGGTTGGTTTCACATGAATTACTGCAGATAAAATGAAATGAATGTATAATGACAGGAAATATACTCACATCACAGTAGCAGAAAGATGATGGGTCAGATTTGACAGATTGTCTGCTTGAGCATTGGCCCTTTGCAAGCTCTAGCCAACCCTTTAGTTGAAGGTTAATTCTTGCTGGTGCTGTTTCATTCATGCAACGGTATTGTTTGGGATGGACCAGTGGATACAGGTCCAAAGACCCATATCCGAGAGATCTTCTTAAATCAGCTTTGAAGAAAAACTCAGTAAAAAATTTACTTTGTCCTGCCATTTGTCACTCTTTCCTAAAGTCTGTCTAACCAAATCAGGGAAAGAGCATGGTTTTTAATAATTTTGCATCAATGACTCTAGTAACATTCTAGTAAAACAGCATGGGCAAGCTTAGAGATGCAGTGTCTAGGACTTGAGTAGCTATGGCAATGGATCTGAGTTATACATGAAGCAGAATGCAAATCTATTCATGTGTGATGACCCAGGGTGGGATACAAAACAAACACAGTCACAGAAAACAGGTGAAGCCCCTTTTATTCCTTCACTTTGCTTCCAGGCTCCGAATATCTTTGACAAAAGACAAAAAATACTCCCACACAAACAGTTACACAAAGCAGAAAAAAAGCAACACAAACCAGGCAAGATAAGGGCTGGAGGATGTCCACAGATAACACATACTGGGAAGGACGCCAAACTTAGAAAGGAACTATAAACTAGAGATATTTATATGCTTTGTTTCCAGCGTTTGCCAGTATGAAGGTCCATGTTCTTATTCAGTTGTCACAGCTGCAGCCCATGAAGAGGCTCAAGGCACTGTCCTCCTGAGTAGACCACATCTCTCCCTTATCCTCTCCTCCCTGCGTGCCCTAGGATGGATAGGGGATGGGCCAGGATCATACTCTGACTGCTCAGCCGGCCTCTGCCCTTCCCCAGCCTCCTCCACAACCTCTGGAGCCACATTTCCACTCCCCGTCACTACCTGTCGGCTTTTCCTCCTCTCCCTCAGAATCAGTCTCCACCAGGGGCATGACAATATGTATCTAGTGTTTATTTAGGCATAGTGTGCCGACTTAACTCTTCTCACTCTCTTTATCCTCTCGGATTGTGAAAAAACTCAGGAGTTGATTGGAATTGAGTGTCTAAGCTTGATAAAATAAATAAAATTATACCAGGGGCCTAGATTTAGAACCCTACTGTCAGCATCTGAGACAGTGTGCCATTCCAAGTTGCTACAGCACACATTTCAGAATTGCCACCCATGTGCAGGGGGAGGGGGGGCATGGGGGGCACAGGTGGGTGTCAGGTGATGGGACTCACGCTGAGAGAGAAGCCAGGAAGACAAGCCAGCTGTGGTCGGTTCAGAAGCCATCCAGGCCTGAAGACTACTTGCTGGAGACAGCCAGGGAGTAACTGAGCCCAAAAAGTACTTGCTGGAACCAGCCAGGCAGCAACCGGGAGCAGGAGGGCAGGGCATGCTGAGTCTGTATAGCCAGCTGGCTAACAGAAGCCAGTAATGCTGGCTAAAAACTCTTTTACTTGTATTATTCAACACGTAGAAAGCTGAGACTCCAGCTCACAGTGTGGCCTCTTCTTTTGCTGGCTTGGTTTGGAACCGTGACACCTACTATAAGCTATAGATAGTCTTTGGTAAATTTTTGAAGATCCTAGGTTAGCATCACATTTTGACTGACAGTTTTCAATATAGACTAACCAACTTTCCAGCTTACTTGATTCTGACTAACTAAAGAATGATATCCTATTTCTGGAATTGTACAATTCATAATTTAGTTTGGCTTAACATGTTAGCTATCATGGTCTGTAAGCCATAATTTATAGCTTGGCGCAATATATGAACAAACTATTTTTACTTATAAAAGAAACCATGGTTCACCAATGGCCGAAAAAAAAACCAGCCAGTCTGTGATATTTGGCCAGCTTGCTAAATATCCTGCTTTTTTATTACATTTGAATGAGACAAAAATGCAATATTCTTAAGTCATTTTCCTCAGGAAGATACAGTGCAGTAGGCTGAATTCAAACTTTAGCATGTTATCACTATAGCTGAATTCAAAGCAATAAGCCTATAGTGTGTCATTATGGCTACTGGAGTGTATTTTCTCCCTTCTCTATATTTTGTCTTGAAATGACAGCTTGGTAGTCACAACTACCTTCCTGTTGAAGAGAAGAAGCTTGATTAATGGTGACGATTGTCAGGAGGCAAGATGAACTGACCATGAATTGCAACTGCCTTTTTTAGATACCAAAATACAAAACTGACTCCTGAAATTATATCTTCAGGATGGAAAAAAAATGTAGGCCTATAATCTGTCTCTGGAAAGAAAAACTGGCCTCCAGGTTGGACATGGAAGTCAATGAAGCTGAACTTATTGAAATAACAGAGGGAACTTAAGACAAATAATTCACCATTTATTTCATAGAGAGAATGAAAGAGCTGTTGTGAAAGTAGCAATACAGGGGAAGAAACAAAACCAGTCAGCAAATACTGCTCAGTTCAGCATGAAAAAAATATTTTTACCCAGTTTTTCTGGGGAGTGTTAATTTGGTGAAAGAGTTGAGGAGAAGTATCTGCCCGCTTCAAAACAATGTCACGTTAAGCTCTATTTTCTGCCAAATTTTAATGCATTTTTTTGAACAGCAGTTGGAGACTGTCCGCATTCTCAGCAGTGATTATTTTTATTTATTCATGTAGGTTGATTTTTTTTAGACTTTTATCTCCCTTTCCTTCAGGAATTCAACTTAGCATATACAGTACTCCCTTCACCAATTCTTCCCCACAATAACTTCTTTGTGAAATGCCTGGGCAAAGAGAGGATAAATCTAATGAGTTTCTGTGGTTGAGAGAGAATTTGAACTGGCTTTCCCTTGTCCTCCCAAACGATCACTTTATACCCCTAATTAAGCGTTCATTTTATGAGTGGCTATAACATTTTCCTCACACCAAAATTTCTTCCCTCTTTTCTTTACTTCCAATCTCTGGCTAATCATTTAAAAGTAGCATTTGCTATTGTTGAAATTATTTTCAAAATTGTTGGGATTCTGTGCTAACTAATCCTTTCCACTGAATGTTAATCTTAACTATTAGTCTGATTATTCTCATAGTTTTCTTTCAAGGCTAGTCTTATGTGTTCCATACTAGCAGGCTTGAAGACCTGCATTCCTATTGGTCCAGAAAAGCCGGGCTGTGATTGGCTCGTATGGGGTTTGCTGCGATTGAGTAAAACCAAGCGCGGCAAGCTTGAAAATTTGATATTGGCTGCCTAGCCACGGCCAGCTCTATAAAAAGAGCTGCCGCGGCTAGGGTTGTTGTCTCAGAATCTATCTGCTTAATAAAGAGCTGTTGTTCACTACTCGAGCCTCATTTATCCATGGGACCCACCGGCCATACTTAACATTATGTAAGCCAGGGCAGAAAGAATGAGTGGCATGAGAGAAGTAGTGACAAGAGAGCAGAACATAAGTTAACATCACAGTCAGTTATACCAATATACTTTGTTTGAATTTGGCGTTATGATTTGTAAGTCATGGCTTACAGCTTAAAAAATGACACAGGTCATTCAACAAACTTTGGCTAGGCATTAGAATAAGTCAGGTGGAACAGCAAACAATACAAAATCACATAAATAGAGCATCTTTCTTCAAGCAGAAAATTGCAAAAAATCGATAGGACACCACTATCTTTGTACAACTAGAATAAAAGTGCTTACATATTTTTCTGTGAACATCTCTCATATTTTTCTTTTTCATGTCCCTACATAAAGCCATTTGGTAGGTTTATTTTATAGTTGTATTCCACAACAATACAATGTTTAGCTTTAAACATTTTAGCTCTAAAGTGTCCTGGAGTGTATCTGGTTTCCAATCTAATAGCTAACTTGTCATTTAGAATAGCAACAGCAAACAAAAACAATCTGGATAAAAAAGGATTTCAATTTTCTGAATCAATCTGTTCGGTAAAGCAATTCATGGATAAGACTAGCTCCATGTATCTGACCAACTGAGTTATGTTCATCACCTTTTGAAATAGATTTCAGTCTTCATAAAGCAGGAATGGGGACTCTTTCAAGCTGAGGGCCTAACATTTGGCAGTTATCTTGACTCTTGTATTCCAGTGGCATAGGGGACAAAAATTGGCTCGGAGTATGGTAGAAATATACTTTGCGAAGATGATAAAATAGGTATAAGTATGATAATAGTGTTAATATAAGATAATTTTGCTCTATCCCACTTGATCTTAATTTTCTGATCACTTCTTTTCTGTACTTACAGAACTTTGTTTATCCACAAAGGAATTCTAAGATGGGCATGCCTGTCTAGGTTTGGTGGGCCCAATGCCTAGATTTACCAGGTCCACACTGCAAAGTGCTGGAGAGCCACTATATGGCTGCAAAATATTTATGTAGTCCTTTGCTACCATTTAGCGGTTGTATAGATTTTTGCAGCTTAGTCTTGTATACCTTACTTATCAGCATCAAAATGAACTCATATGATGGTTTTTATATTTCAAGGATACACCTCAGTTTGGTTTCAGCAAAAGGAAAGCAATATACCTAGATTGTTGCTCAGGAATATGGAGTCACAGTACAGTGTTAGAAATCCTAGACCTTCAAATGCCTATTCATAAGGAAGCATCTGTACTCGGAGTAATTACTTTATCCTCAAAACTGTAATATCTTGACAAACTCCAGGGACTGACAAAGATCTCCAAAATAATCACTGTATTTCCAGACTATCTTCTAGGGCCATTCCAGGGAGAAAACTACTTACACGATTACTGATAGCACTGCCAACAACCAGAAAACACTTTGAAAGTTCTTTGAAGAACAATTGTTTCTCCAGGGAGAAAACTTTACATGATTACTGATAGTGCTGCAGCAACCAGAAAACACTTTGAAAGTTCTTTGAAGAACAATTGTTTCCCCAGCAGCTATAAATTAAGCAGTGGTAAGGAAAAGGACAGACTGCTTAAGAAATAAAGGAAAGGTCCTATAGGCTGTGTATGGTTTGTGAATGAAATGGCCTTGTCAAAGCTGGCTGGCAACCTCTTTGTTTTTGTTTTTTTTAATATTGCAATACACTGTATGTTAAGCTCTATAAAAATATTTTGGAAATTTCAGGTAGTCCAAAGAAGAGCAACTGTTTTGATTGATATTCTATGAGGCATTTTACGAACTTAACATTTGGTTTGATTTAATGTTATTTTTTTGTGCTATGACTTCTTAATTCTTTTTTGCAGTTCCGTTTTTATTTTGCCTTTGGTTGTCCTTGTTGCTTTTAATGTTACATTATTTCACATCTTATCTTATTAATTCATCTGCACATCATCTTGAGAACTCCAGTTGTTGAGTAAAAGAAGCTGGAATATAGTTATTGCTATTAGTGAGGTCCACCATCATGAAACTCACAGAGGAGTCTCCTCCCATTGAAAAAATAAAGGATTGCTGCATTTTTTTTTAAAAGCTCACTGATGGGATGGCACTTTTTGGAAAGTAATTATACACAAATTATAGAAATGGAGACATTTAGGCAAGTACAGGTTTTGTGATAAGAATGAAAGATATAAATATCTCTCTTCCATGAAAGAATAATTAAAGGCATAGAAACCCTGCATTGCTTTGCTTCTAGAATTCTTTCTTAATGAATTTTACAAAGCAGCCCCCTCTTATATAAATAACAGTAATTGTTTTTACTATTTCAAGCCAATAAGATTCATCTACAGCATATTCATTTCACATACTTTTGAGTAAATCAAAACTCTTCATCCAAGAATTATTATTTATTCTTTATCTGCAGATCATATAATAATCTTTTAAGACTTGAACATTGTATAATTTTTTTGTGAGAAAAAACTGAAAAAGGCTATTTGTAAAAATAGATGTAAGCTTGCTCACTGCTGAGCTAAAGAGGAACAGGAAAGTAGAAACATAAAAAGCTTCTGACCAAATAAGTTCAAACTTGCTGGTGGCAAGTAAGGATGAATAGACAGAGCCATAAATCTGTTGACATCTAACTCTGAACAATTTTGAGAATTAAATTTAATATAATGGATATATTAAGCTTTTGTGCATATTGAGTATCATATATGTTGATCATTTAATGCATTGATTAATATATATTATATTCAAAATATGTCAGGTAATAGGTGGGCCCAAAGGAAGTAGTAAGTTTTTTTAAAGACTGGCATGTTCGCTGGTCTTCCAGAAGCTTAATATATCCATTTTATCACATAAGCCCCCCAAAACGTTCCATAAACAAAAAAAGAGGAAATTTTGGGTCCACACATTTGATGAATGCATGATGCCATACTTCTTGTGCTGCTCAGATGTCAAACAAATAAACCCCCTGGGCACAGGAAAGTTTCCCGTTCTTTTAATAAAATACCATGTCTGATAGAACTGATAATTATACATTGATTTTGAAGAAAGGTTACAAAATTAAATTTCTAGTTTGAACTACAATTAATGAGAATACAACAGTGCAAAATGATTGTCTTTATCTAGGAAACTGCTGAAAATTCCTATACAACAGTCTAATTCCAAACATAAACAAAAAAATTATTGATCTGATAGTTATTGATATTAAACATTTGTTACCTGCTTATTAATCGAAAAGTGCCTGTCATGTGTTGTGCTTGTCTTCCATATATTATCTCTTATTTTTCTGAATCAATAAATGGAGCATAACATTCTAAGCATAAAATAGAAGTGTTTTAAACTTCCTTTCACCTTTAAAATACAGAACAATAGACTTTTCTTCACTATACTAGTTAATGTTAATTTTCTTTGCACAGCAAAATGCATACAGAAGTCCAGAATTGCTTCTTTGTTTGAAGCAATTCAATCAAATTAGTTTTCATGGGAGGTTGACTTTCTGTTTTGGATGCTAATCTTAAATATTTTTATTTCACTGATTCCCTCAAAGAAAGTTTGGCTCAACCAATAATCTTTATTAGCTTGGAGTTTTAGGTTTTCAAAGCTTATTAGAACAGACAAATCTTTGTTTATACAAAATTCCAAGAAAATACAAAAGAGGATACATCATTACAGAACCTCTGGGACATGATGAAGGCTTATACAAGAGGTTTGATAATGGACTATACAAGGAAAAGAAATATAAAACAGAAAAAAATCTTTAAAATATTGGAAGATGACTACAAGAAGTTGGAAAAAGAACTACAGAAATTTCCACAAAAAAAAGGACATTAAAATTAAAATGGACATAACTAAGCATAAAATGGGGCTAACGGAAAAAGAAGAAATAGCACAAAAAATTAAAAATCCTAAGCAGAGCTATTTTGATGCAAACGAACCAGGCAGATGGCTAGCATATAAATTGAGAAAGGAAAAAGACTCAAGAAAAATAAATCAATTGATAAATGAACAAGGACATGTATGCTATGGAAATGCGGAGAAGAAAAAAATTATTCAAGATTACTATGGAAAACTGTACCATCAAGAGAATCTCCAGGAAGAAAGAATTCAACAATACTTACAGGAAGCAAATTTGCCCCAGGTACCCAAAGATATTGAAACAATGTTAGAAAGTAATATAACAATGATGGAATTAACAGAAGCTTTAAAAAAGCAAAACATTGGAAAAGCACCAGGTCCAGACAGTTTGCCAGTGGAATTTTATAAGACATTCCAGGAAACATTGAATCTTCACTTATTAGAAATTATGAATGAAGTTATGACAAAGAAGAGAATACCCGAAACATGGTCAGAAGCATATATCACACTTGTACCGAAGGAGGACACAAACCCACAGCAAGTTAAAAATTACAGACCTATATCACTATTAAATTCAGATTATAAAATTTTTGCTTCAATTCTGGCAGAAAGACTGAAAAGATACTTAAACAATTTTATTCATTCTGACCAAAACGGATTTCTGCCAAAGAGACAGATTAAAGATAACATGAGAATAATTTTAGATACACTGGAATATTATGAAGCACATCCTGAAAAACAAATGGCTTTGATGTTTATAGATGCACAAAAAGCCCTTAAAATGTGAATTGGTGTTTTATGCTGTTACAATTGGACCAAATGGGCTTTGGTAAAAAATGTACTCAAGCCATCGAAACAATATATCATAAACAAATTGCAAAGGTTATAATAAATGGAGAATCAACAGACTTTATAGATATAAGAAAAGGGACCAGACAAGGCTGTCCACTGTCGCCTCTGTTGTTTGTGTTAACACTGGAAGTGCTGAATAGGAACATCAGAGAAGAAAAAGAAAAAAAAGGAATAAAAAAAAGAAGAGTATAAATTAGAAGCTTTTGCAGATGACTTGGTATTTATATTAGAGGATCCATTGGAGTCTTTACTTAAACTGATAGAAAAGATAGAAGAGTATGGGAAAGTAGCAGGTTTGAAAATAAATAAAGATAAAACAAAGATTTTAGCAAAGAACATGTTAGTAAGACGAAAGAAAGAATTGGAGGAGGTTTTGGGGATCCAGGTCACAAACAAGGTTAAGTATTTAGGGGTACATATAACACCAAGGTGTAACACACTTAAGGAGGACAATTATCTCAAACTTAAACAACAGATTGCGACAGATTTGACAAAATGGGAAAATTTACAATTATCACTGATTGGGAGAATATCTACAATTAAGATGAATGTATTACCTAGAATCTTATATTTATTCCAGACAATTCCAATCAGATTAGGGAAATATTTTTTTGAAGATTTAAACAAAATAGTGCTAAAATACATTTGGCAGGGGAAGAAAGAGAGAATAAAACTTAAATTGTTACAAGATGCAAGAATAAGTGGAAGATTTGCTTTGCCCAATTGGCAAAGCAACGAGTCTGATGTGGGTAAAGGAGTGGATAACACTAAGGAATACTAGACTTTTGAATTTAGAAGGACATGACCAGCTGTTAGGGTGGCATGCCTTCCTCTAGTATAAGGGAACTAAAATGCAGGGGTATTTTAGAAGACATTATATTCAAGAAGCATTGTTTCTAAACTGGGAGAAGATAAAAAAGCAATATTATTTTAAAATTCCACTATGGGTATCTACTATTGAAGCTTTTTCTTATCCAATAATATATAGAAAGGAACAAACAGTTAGATATTGTGAGATATTGAATGAAAAGGGTGAACTTAAATCTATGCAAGTGCTGGAAGAACAAGGTGTAAAAATGAATTGTTTTTCATATTTGCAAATACAATCTAGATTTGATAAAGTTGTTAAAACAGGAGGTATTTATGATAAGTTGACTGATTTAGATAAAATTTTGACAGGTAATGATGAAAAAGTAATATAAAAACTTTATGGACATTTGCTAGAGATTAAATTAGAGGAAGAAAAGGTGAAAGAAACAATGATTGCGTGGGGGAAAAATTTCAGATATGGGATTGATTTAGATAAATGGCAAAAATTGTGGCCTCAAAATTATAAAACGACAACGTCAACTGCATATAGAAAATTTGTATCAGATGTTTTTCAGGTGGCACTTACCCCCGACGAGAATTGCGAGGATGTTCAAGAATAAATTGGATAAATGTTGGAAATGTCATCAGATACCTGGTTCATATTACCACATGTAATGCCCGGATGCAAAAAGATATTGGATTATAATCGACACATGGTTGGAGAAAATAACTAAACAATACATAGACTTTAAACCTGAGATATTTTTATTGGGAATTATACCAGAAATATATTATAAAGAATTGAAATATTTGATTGTAAATGTTTTAACAGCGGCTAGAATTGTATTTGCTAAGAATTGGAAAAATGAAAAAATACCTATGCAGGAGGAAATTATTAAGAAAATCATGGACTGTGCCGAAATGAGTAAATTGACATTTGAAATTAGAGAAAAAGAGCATAAACAATTTTATGTGATATGGGATTTATTTTATCAATGGTTAGATAAAAAGACACGGTAAAGAAATAGATTAGTAAGCCTTACAATAAAAGTTAATAGACTGATAAAAAATACAATATAAAATATATAACCATTGGATGAATGTATAAGATTAAATCATAATGAAAATTAGAATATCTCGTATACAGTGATGGAAAAATAGTCAAATGAATGTTTAATAATTGATATTATATAAGCACAAGCTAAACCAATAAGGTGAGAATTTATATAACTTGTGAGTAATGGTAAAAAAAGGATAGCACAAAAGATTATAACCAACTGACACACTGTATGTACATAATTGAAAGAGGGTTTTATGTTTTTATGTTTTGTTCTTATGTTTGTTGTAAAAAACAAAAACTTAAAAAAAAAGATTTGGAAAGAATCCTTATACTTCAGTTAAAACTCTGATTTTCAAAGAACTCAAAGTAGTAAGAGTATGCTTGAAAGAAATGTATCTACTGGCTTAGCATTATGTGAATCTTTCTTCCTAGTGTTTTCCCCCTAGTGCTGGATCTGCCTTTTCAGCTAAAAATGTCACTGAGGTTAATATTTATGACATTTCTAGGCCAAGAAGATGTCCAGTGGCTTCGGCATGCAGAAGAATATTTTACAGACAAAGAGAGAAACTTCAGGGCAAGTTTTGGAATATGTAGCTTTATTTGCTTCTCTGCCTACTCCAGTCTCTTCAGATAGCTACAAAAAGGCAATTGCACTGTTTTCCTAGAGGCAATCTTATGCCATTAAAGCTCCCCCACCCCTTTGACAGTGAATAAGTGAACTTGGGTTCATCTGAAATATCAAAAGACTCAAAATTGAAGTTGAAATATGTGGTTTACATACATAAACAAAACTATGTATGAAAATGTGATGTGAGCAGGAGTGAAGATGAAAAACACAAGATGCTACTTCAAATAGAATGAAGAACACATTAAAGCAAGACTCAGTTGGCATTGCAATATTATTTATGGTTTATAGTCTTTTCTTACTGCATAAAGTCCCTTTTTATGCATAAATCTCTTCCTTAAGAAAATGTTTGATCAGGTATATGATCTTCCAGCAGAGAATATTTTTAAACATAGCATGTATAAATAGATTTTGCGTATTTTTATACATTTCCTACAAAATGTCATTCCCAGTGTGCCTGAATTGTGAGTTGCCATATTGGGGTTACATACTAGTATTTTTTTTTAAATAATGTGCCAATAATGATGCACTCAGGTGAAAGATGGAAAATGTGACAGCTGAAACAAAACAACTGGTGCTTTGTAAAGCTAATCAACATAGAAAAATGGAAGAGAAAATGGAGAAGCATCAAAGCACATGATTCTGTCTATTTTCACAACACTGAATCTGGGAAAAGTGCTATAGGGCTGTGGAATTATTTTCATGATAAGTTTTACTGCTGGTGGAACCTGGTCAATCTTGTCTGGGCTCAGAATCAAGTAGTTTGTTTAGTTCTTGAGTAGGAGTCGATGTAATAATATCCAGGGCATAGGATAGTCTAAGAAGGTTAAAACATCCTGGAAGAAGTTAATCACAAATTACTTGTATACATTTTCCATGGGGGAAAAATCCTTTGCAGATGAACTATGAAAGTTTTTTCTGGAAAAAAAATAGTATTGTTATGGATAGTTTAATTTGGTGAAGTACAATTCATAAATCAATATAAAATCATATAAACTAAGAGAACAATTAACATTAAAAAGTAGAACTGCACAATCCCAATTCCCCAAATCCCACCTCTTCAGAATTACTTTATGTATTTATTATGAAAAAAATATGAACTAGCACTGCATCTGAGCTAAATGTTCTTCTTTGGATTATAAGATGTTTAAATTCGCTAAGTCTCAGACAGATGTAGAACTTATATCACCAGAGATACTCCAAGGTTGCTAATGAATTGTACTTCCAATGAGAGAGGAGGGGGAATTACTTTATGAAGAGTGCTTGTACTAATAGCACTTAATTAATTTTAATTAAATTAAAATAAACAATGAAATAATTTAATTAAATAAATTAAATAATGAAGTGAGATGAAATTTCACCACTCCTTCGTTCTTCTGCTTCTCCTTTCTGGAATGTAGTCTTTGATATGTCACATAAAAGCCATTGGCCTGAAAAAAAAAAGTTTCCAACTATATATAGAATATAGAGTTAACATGTCGAGGATTTCTAATATCTGCAAATGTTGCAACATGCAAAAATGTAAGGCACAATAAAATTACTTATAACATTCTTAATCTTTTGATCCTTAAATACATCTGGCTGTCCAGATGTCTAATGTCCAAACTTATATTTGCTTGAGTTCATATAACCAAAGATTAAGTAGGTTGGAAACAAATTCCTCAAGTCACAATTGAGGAATGTTTTTTCCTTCTGTGTAATCCCTTAAATGGTCAAATGACAATTGCTGAGCTGATAAGTTGCTGAGATTCTTTCTTGCTTTCCAGATAGATTTCAGACAGTGGACTCCAGAAGTGGATGAGATAAAAATCTGCTAGATAGGATTATAATCAGGGGTGGGATCCGGCTGGTGTAACTACCGGTTCGGTGATTTTACATTTTGCACTGTGCGTGTGTGTATATCATCATCATCTAGCTGCCTGGACAGCTGAGCAGCTCTGCGTGCGGGTGCACAGTGGTTGAAAAAGCACCTTTTTCCTGCTTTTTCAATTGCAGCTGTGTCGCACAAAGCATCTGCGGTTGAAAACGCAGGAAATAAAAGTCAGCTAAGAGCCCAGGAGGGTGGGTGGGCCAAAACAGCAGCAGACATAGAACCGGTTCTATGTATGCTCTCTGTTTGCTGCTTTTCAGAGCAACCGGTTCTACAGAAGTAGAAAGAACCGGTAGAATCCCACCCCGATTATAATCCAGTCCCTACCCCATTTGTTTATTCACTTACATAACCAACAAGGATTGAATCATGGCAATATGAGTACCAGCTTGCAGATCTTGATTATTTCTGCAGATGCTGATGATGGACATATGATGCTGGTGGTTGCCATGTTCATGTTCACCAACATGGTATATGTGTTTGTAGGTTTTAACTAGATGTCTAGCTCTCCACAATCATGCAAAATTTGGCAGTTTATGATACATAAAATATCCATAAAATAATCTTACAATTAAATAATAAATATAATTATAAAGAATACTCAAGATTGTTTAAAAACCGGAACATATGAACTTCTAAAGCCCTTCTCTGAGAACAGTAGCTTAAAAGGTCCTCTGGAAGAGCTCATTTCAACCTGTTTCTGGGACAGTAATAGGTCTGGGGAAAGCCTAAGCTTTGATGGTAGCTATTCCATGAAATGGGATTTATAACAGAAAAGCATACCTGTCACTTGGGATTGAATCAAGACAAATATTAAAGTTATGCTTGTTTCACTTATTTTTTCATCTTCTCTGCTACAACCTCTGTGCATTTTTATGTTAGTCTGAGCTTTTGACAAAATTTCTAGGCACTTTTGGGTGCACCTGTTCTATTTATTTTATAAACACATTGCCCAATATATGAATTTTATGCAATTTTTGTTATAGCTATATTTACAATTGAGCATATGCACTTACATGCATACTCATCTTTGCATTAACATTAGACAAAACCTAGAAAAGAAGTTGGTATATATTTCCTCATATTGCTACCTTGAAAGAGAATCTCTGGATTAGAGAGCCTAATTTGGATGGAATACAGTGAATGTGCCTGAGGTAGCATTGGGTTGCTGTTCAGCTCATGAAATACTTATGAAAACCATACAACTTATGCCTAAACAGTGCTTAAATTGTAAGTACTGTGATTATCATTAGCAAAAAAATATTGCATGTAGATTGAGTACCAGCAAGTAAATCTAGATTATGGTAGATTACACTTTTTTCTTGTTATTAAAATAGTGCTATATAAAACACTATTTGTTATAGATTTGTTAAGAGATGGAGGGCAACATCTATGATCCTATTTGGTGATTAATATTTTTGATACAAGGGTGCATCATGACATTTGGAGCAGTGAACTTTCAAAGCTCTATAATAAAGTTTCAATTTGCATGATGTTCTAATTCTCATATAAATTGTGAACAGAACAAAGTTCTCTAGTATTGTAGACATGAATGAAGATAAATGAACACAGATAAAATGGTATCTCATTACTCATAAAACCATAAACTAATTTTAGGAAAAGTATAGTGTTGAAGAGAAATACATTATTTTAATCTAAATGTCTCTAAAGTAATGAAAAATACTGTTGAAGACAAGAGTTGCAATGACAATTCATTATTTAGAACCACAGTGATTGTATCAATTAGGTTTATTTCTGCTTTATGAAAAAATCACACCTGTTCCAGAGAAGTCCTAAATATTTTCTTACCTTCCTTCACTCCCTCCCTGTCTCCCCCACTCCTTCCCTCCCTCTCTCTCTTTTGCTATTTTATTGAATGCTACTTTAAATTCTTGGATTTCTTCCTCTGATGAGTACAATTAGTAATTAATATTATTTATATTCTCCTAGTGACACATTCTTTATAGATGTATACATTTTAAGTACTAAAATATTTCTCTATATATTTATACACAGAGTACATTGAAGTAAACTATTTTTCTATGTGATGTTTTTGCTAATGTAACGGAGATCCTAATTTGTATTAGTGTTACATAGTTATGGAGTGACAGCATGGGACTATCATCACACAGACTACTTCAGTACATTCCAATGGGACTGACTCTGAAGATCACACTGAAATTTACCTGATGCAAAATGTAGGAGCCTATTTGATCTAATTACTATGATCGTATTACATCTACTGTATCTTGTTGGCACTACATTGGTTATTAATACATTTCAGTGCAATTCAAAGTGTTATAAAATCTTATATTATTTGGCACAAAGGTAATTGATGGGCCATCTACCCCAGCAGGTATTAATTTATCTAAGGAGGTCCTTGTCGCACTCCAAGTCCAAGAATGGTAATTCTTCCAAGCTGATTCTTTATTATTGGAACATTCATTGACAGAATCTTGCCAGATTGAGCATTCAACTAGGTGCATCTACCATATACCCCGAGAGCTGTTAGGAAGGTGCTATCTTCACTTGCTTTCTCTTACACAAAGTATCTACATTGAGTTATTTTTTATTCTTCTGGGATGCATCCCCTCCTTTCTGGGAATACATCCTACTACATTCCATCACAATGTCTGTGGAGATTCTCAGTCATCCAAGTCATGGTTGTCTCAAAGGTGCTTTTGCAAAAGGCAGCTGGACTTCGTTTTTCCTTGAAGACATTTTGCTTCTCAGCCAAGAAGCTTCTTTTGTTCTTCAGGGTCAGAACTGAAGAAACTTCTTGGATGAGAAATGAAACATCTTGAAGGATAAACAAAGTCTAGCTGCCTTTTGAAAAAGTACCTTTGGGATTTCATCATAGTCCTCCTGGAAGAAGCTGCTGTTCATGAGACACTGCTGCAGTGGGGGGAAAAACACTTTTGTTCAGATAGATACAGAGGTATACACATTCACGAGAAGAAAATCTTTTTCAAGGTTGAGAATTGTAACTGCTATGTTAACAAAACAAGAAACAGTGTTAGGGTAGGCTGATGTTTTATGGTGGAAAGAAGTAGAGGAGGTCAACCTATTCTCCAAAGCACTGGAAGGTGGAATGAAAAGCAATGGATGGAAACTAATCAAGGAGAGGACCAGCCTTGAAATAAGGAGAAATTTCCTGACTCCTTAATCAGTAGAATGGTTTGCCTTTGGAAATTGTGGGTATTCCATCCCTGGAGGTTTTAAAGAAGAGATTGGACAAGCACTTGTCTGAAATGTTATAGGGTCTCCTCTTTGATCAGGGGATTGTACTAGAAGATCTCCAAGACCTCTTCCAATTCTGCAATTCTGTTAGCAAAGTCAGTAGAAAGAACTTAGCAGAACAGGGGAAAATATGCAAGATTGTAGGTAGCAATGGTAGAATATAGCTAGGCTTACTCAGAGATGTTCATTGTCAGAAAGCCATTGAATGGGAAGATTAACTTTCATGAAAACAATTGCTCTGGCCACACAACCTGCAAACAGTAGGATCCTGGTTCTGGGCAAACAGTTTAGTGAAGTGCTGGCACTCCTGGCAGCAGGAATGCATCCAACACTGTACAATCAAGAGACATGTTTTTCAACAATATTCTCCCCCTTGTATTCTAAACAGCAAGAATTTTTCTGTTGTTAAAAAAAAGTATAAATCCCACTGGGCATGCTAAATTAGCTCTTCACAACTCATCCTGTGTAAATCAAAGTAGGAGGCAGTTAGGCCTAGGTAATGAATTTCTCCTTCTTAAAATATCTCTATAGCAGGCAACAAAGTCCATCAATACCACTTGAGGAATCCTTGCCAAAAGAGAAAATGCCCAGTATATTATGATTAGTTCTTGCAACAAATTCAGTTATGTCAAAGTATTTTTAGTTTCAGTTTTAATTTTATATTTAGCTGTGAAGGTACTGAGGTGGATATAGTATAGAGGATTATGTTTTCTGATAATGTAGTAATAACTAAGACTGATTATGGTCCTCCAGTGAAGGTCACATTATTGCTTATACTAATTTTAATTAACTCTTTTAGAATATATTAGATATCTTTTACCCATCCATCCATCCAAGAAGACTATTTTTCCAGTTGAATTCTGCTTGATAGCCTTGCTTCAAGTCTTTCATAATTACAATAAAGGAATAAAAGCAAGAACTTCATTTTAAAAGACATAGGCAAAGAAAATGAAAAACATGTACTGAAATAGAAATATGGAAATGCTGATATTGTTTGAATGTCAAGGCTGATGATTTACTTATACTGCCTTATTGCAATTTTGGTTTGCAATGATGTTTATTTTAAATGAATGCACCTGGAAGTGACATATTGTATATCCATCATGTGTTTCAATTCAGGTCTGAATGTTCTTCAGAACTCTGCTATTTTTATATACACATTATTTATATCCAATTACATTATATTTATACCTTTTAAGTCTCAATTCATAATGCAATCCTGTGTATGCATGCAGTTAGGAAGCTACACATCGGACTGTATCCACCAAATCCAAAATCTTCTATTCAAACTGGTAAGTGAGTCTGTAATGGCATTAAACTGAATTTTTCACACCAGATTCTATTCAACCTTTAGTTGAGGGTTGGGAAGTGGCAGCCCTCCAGATATCACTGAATTACCAGATGCCCAGTCAATGATCCATGACAAAGAATGCTAGAAGTTAAAGGTCAGCAGCATCTGGAGGGCTATAGGATCATTTCTTCTATTCTTGTCCAATTGCAAAACTTATGCTTTGTGTTTCAGCTATGCCTAACAGGACAAGAACAGACTGAGTCATTCTAAGTGTTACAGTAAGATGGTGTATCAAGTCATCTATAAAAGCATCTTCAAGTATGAAAACATTGCCGCTGAGCTGTTTATGAAATGAGAACATCCAATGAACAAGTAGAAAGCAATGATTTTGCTGTCTCAAGCTGAAAAATACACACACACACACATATAAAATTTGTTTTCTTAAGTTTTTGCGGGTATCTATATGTATGGTATTGTTACCATACATATAGTATTATGTACTATATTACATATAACATATTACCATACATATAGTATTATGTACTATATTACAAGTAATATGTATTGTTCAGGTATTTTCCCACGTCATTATATGTGTGCTTTTAAAGTTGTAGGAACGTTTTGGCAGAATCTCATCTGCCATCATCAGGCTTCTGTATTGTGTTCGTCTGTGAGTCAGACTTTCACAGTCGTTTCTGTTTTAAATTTGGTGCTAGCCTACTGCTGTGCCAGAATGGTTTTATCTTCATCCTGATTGGTTGGGAGTCTTGGTCTGTGTTTATTGGTCTTGGAGTTTGCTGTGTTCTGCTTGATTGGTGTTTCTAATATCTTCTGTTTGTTTTGTAGCTTTTTTTTTGTCTTGATTGGCTGGCAACATTGTGTTTCCTGTATTGGAGGCTTTTAGTGCAGTTTGGCTCCGAGTAAACAGACAGCTATCATTTATTAGGAAGCTAGGTTTCATCTGGGTGCCTGGTTGGGGTGTGTTTGAGCTGGAGGTATCGGGGGAGTCTGTTTGTGGCCAGGTGTTTGCCTGGCTTGTGGTGTGGAGATTTTTTTTGTTTGAGAGTGAAGGCTTCCAGATAATTGACAGTCTGGTGGAGTCATCTCTTCTATTCATGCTTTCAGGTCTTTTTTCAATCTCTATGGCTTCTCTGATAATTCTGTAGCTGAGGTTTTCTATAGTGACTAGGGTTTTGGTGCCATTGAAGTTGATGCTATGACCTGTGGTTTTCATGTGTTGGACTAGTGAGGAAGTGTGTTCCAGCTTTTTTACTGCATTTTTGTGTTCATCTAGGCGGGTACTTATTCTTCTATTGGTCTGTCCAATGTATGTGGCAGGGCATGATGCACAGGGGACTTTGTATATGCCTTGGTTTTCCAGGTCAATTTTATCTTTGGGGTTTCTAAGGATGCCTGCTATTTTTCTGTCTGTTTTGAAGGCGGTCTTGATGTGATGCCTGTGTAGTATCTTACTGACTTTGTCTGTAGTACCTCTTATGTAGGGCAGGACAGCTGTTCCATAGGTCTGTTCATCTTCTAGGTCTCCATTATGTCTCAGTGTGTTTTTGTGGATCAAGCCAGTGATTTTGCTTTTGTGGAAGCTGTTTGCTATCAGTACTTTAGTCAGGGTGCATAGTTCAGTCTTTATGTGTGTCGTATCTGCCAGGCGTTTGGTTCTGGCAGTTAGTGTTTTGGCCACAGAGTTTATCTGTGCTGGGTGGTGGTGGGATTGGGCTTTGAGGTAGCGGTTGGTGTGTGTTTTCTTCTGGTATATGGTGTGTCCTAGTGTGCCATCTGTTTTTTTGTAGATTAGTACATCTAGGAATGGTAGTTGTTTGTTTGTTTCCATTTCTATGGTGAATTTGATTTTGTGGTGTGTGCTGTTTAGGTGTGTTAGGAAATTGTTTAGGTTTTCTTTTCCCTGGGGCCAAATAACAAATGTGTCATCGATGTATCTTAACCATAGTTTGGGTTTGTGGGTGGCATTGGCTAGGGCTCTGGATTCAAATTCTTCCATGAACAGGTTTGCAATGACTGGTGACAGTGGTGATTTTTTTCTTGGGATGATCGTCTGTTGGATCTCTTTGCTCATGTGGCTGGTTATAATTTTCTTCTTGGTTATTTTTTCCAGATATGTGGTTGGGTCCAGGTTTATGGGTTTGTATGTGGAGTCTTGGAATAGGTCTGTCATTTTTTTTTCGTAGTCTTTTCTATCCATTACTACTGTGGCATTACCATTATCTGCTGTAAATATGATTATGCTGCTGTCTTTCCTTAAGGCTTGCAGGCTCTTTGTGCAAGTTGCTTTTGGGTGATTCGCTTGTGCATAGGATGTTAGTGGCTTGATGTCTTATTCTGTCAGCTTCATCTGTATTTGATTGAGTTAGGCTGGATTCCACTCCACATATGATGGATTCTGTGGGGATTTTTTGGGGGGTGCTATAGCATAATTGAATCCTTTGGTTAGGACATCTGTTTCTGTTTTGGTGAGTTCTCTGTTGGAAACGTTGTATACTAATTGTTTCAGGTGTTGTGAGTTGTTGGGGGCTTTCTTGTCATGTTCTAATTTCTTTAGTTTCTTCAGGAGTTTGTCATTTTTGTAAGTGGTTTCAGTTTCAGCTCTCCAAGTTGTAAGTTGTTTTATCTTGTCCCAAAGTAGAGGGTGGATTTTGTTGCTCAATTCCAGGTGTAGAATTAGAAGATCTTTGTTTAACTGATCGAGTTGGAATCTCTTTCTGTGGAGCTCATTCCTGAGTAGAGCCATTTCAGTTTTTTTCAGGATAAGTTTAGTAGCTGCTCTGCTGTGATGAAATGTTAATTTGAAGCAGTTTGGTGTTGCATTGTTGTCTCTACAGCTGTGTAGGAATTTGAGGTCACATAGTATCCCTGCTCTTTTAACTTCCAGCTTCTTGTAAGTTTTGATCTGGCTGTTCAATTATGCTATAGCACAGATGAACACAATACAGAAGCCTGATGATGGCAGATGAGATTCTGCCGAAACGTTGCTACAACTGTAAAAGCACAACTACAATGATGTGGGAAAATACCCGAACAAAGCTGAATGCCATACATGTAAGTACCCGTGAAAACTTAAGAAATATATCTATCTATCTATCTATCTATCTATCTATCTATCTATCTATCTATCTATCTTTGGTTGTTTGGGTTTTCTCCCGCGTAAGATTCGAAGTATCTAGGCAACGTTTCGATGAAGTCTCATTCATCATCTTCAGGCTTCTGTCTCCGGCTCTGTGCTTCTCAGAGTAATGGAGATTGCAGTTGCTTCCTCCTTTTAACTGCCAGTGGGGGTGGGACTTGATTGGGTGGGGGCTTGGCTGTGTTCTGATTGGGTGGGGGTGTGTTCTCATTGGTAGGGGGTTTGGCTGTGTTCTGATTGGTTGGGGGGTTAGCCGTGTTCTGATTGGTTGGAGGCGTGTTCTGTTCAGGTGGGGGCTTGGTTGTGCTCAGGTTAGTCTTAGTTGCTGGGGGATTTGAGCTGGAGAGTTGTGATCTGGCTGTTTGGCTTCTAGTTCGTGGTCCTGCTGCATCTTCATAGTGGGTGTCGGTTTGCTTCATGTATGGCTCAGAGGGGTTTGAAGTGGGTAGTGATGCAGCTGCAGTGCAGCTTCTGGTCCATGGTCGTTTCTCATTTTCTGAATGGGTGGGAGTCTGTTTTCTACATGGAAGTGTGGTGGTGGCATCTTGTGTGGCTCTTATGGGTGTGGGTCCGGTGTCCTTCTTCATGTTAGGTATTCGTCTGTTCATGAGGGCGGGTTTCCAAATGGCTGGAAGGCGGAGGTGTCATCTCGTTTGTTCATGCTGTGTGGGCGTTTTTCTATCTCTATGGCTTCTCTGATTATTCTGCTGTTGAAGTGTTCGGTTTTGGCGATAATTCTGGTATTTTTAAAGTCAATTTCATGTCCTGTGGCTTTGAGGTGTTGAACCAGGGAGGAGGTCGTTTCTTCTTTTTTGATTGAGTTCTTATGTTCTTCAATGCGTGCATTTATTCTTCTGTTAGTTTGTCCAATGTATGTGGTAGGGCAGGCAGTGCAGGGGATTTCATATACTCCTTGGTTTTCTAATTCGATTTTGTCTTTGGGGTTTCTTAGGATGGTGGATATTTTTCTGTTTGTGCAGAATGTTGTTTTGATGTTGTGTTTTTGGAGGATCTTGCTAATTTTGTCTGTAGTGCCTTTTATATATGGGAGGAGGGCTTTGCCGTTTTCTTGTTCTCTGTCTTGGATTTTGGTTGGGGTTTCTTTTTGGATTAGGTGGGTAATCTTCTTTCTTTGGAATCCATTGGCTGTAAGTACGTTGGTAAGAGTGTGTAGTTCGGTTTTTTGGTGTTGTTCATCGGCTAAGCATTTTGTTCTGGAGATGAGTGTCTTGGCTACGGAATTGATCTGTGCTGGGTGGTGGTGTGAGAGTGCATGTAGATAGCGGTTAGTATGTGTTTTCTTCTGGTAGATGGTGTGTCCTAGGGAGCCATTGGATCTTTTGTATACCAAGACATCTAGGAAGGGAAGTTGATTGTTGGCTTCTGTTTCCATGGTGAATTGTATTTGGGGTGTAGGCTGTTGAGGTATGTGAGGAAGTTGTTCAGTTTTTCTTTCCCATGTGGCCAGATTATGAAGGTGTCATCTACGTATCTGAGCCAGAGTTTGGGTTTGTGGTTGTATTTTTCTAGAGCTTGAGTTTCAAAGTGTTCCATGTAGAGGTTTGCGATAACAGGTGAGAGGGGTGATCCCATGGATGCTCCTTCTATTTGTTTGTATTTTTGTCCATTGTAGGTGAAGTACGTATTGGATAGGCAGTGGTTGGTTAGATCTAGGATGTGCTTGGGGGGGTTGTATTTGTTTTGGATGGCTGTCAAGGCTTCTTTTATTGGCACTTGGGTGAAGAGGGATATGACATCGAAGCTTACTAGTAGGTCGCTAGGTTGTAAGTTTTGTTTCTTTATGATCTCGATGAACTGGAATGAGTTTCTTACGTGTGAGTTGATGGATTCTGCATAGGGTTGTAGTTGTTTGGCAAGAAATTTGGCCAGGTTTTGTAGAGGTGAGCCTATGGAGCTGACTATTGGTCTGAGTGGGGTTCCTTCTTTGTGTATTTTGGGGAGGCCATAAAGCTTGGGGCATCTGGATGATTTTTCTCTGGGTATGATTCCTTGCTGGATTTCTTCACTGATGGGGGAGGCTTTTATTTTGGATTTGGTAGTTTTTTCTAGGTATGTGGTGGGGTCTGTCTTTAGGGGTTTGTATGTGGGGTCTTGGAGTAGGTTGGTTAGCTTGGTTTGGTAGTCAGATGTGTTCATTACCACTGTCGCGTTGCCCTTGTCTGCTGGTAGGATTATTATGCTGGTGTCTTCTTTCAGGTTAAGTAGTGCAGTTTGTTCTTCTTTGGATAAGCTGCTTTTGGGTGGTTTGCTAGTGCAGAGGATGTTGGTGATTTTGAGTCTGATTTTGTTAGCATCAGCAGGGTTGGTTTTGGTCAGGCTGGTTTCAACTCCGCATATGATGGTTTCTGTGGGGATGTGTTTGGGAGCGACAGCAAAGTTGAATCCTTTTGAAAGGATCTTGGTTTCAGCTTCAGTGAGGATCTTGTCTGAGATGTTGTGCACTGTTTGTTTCATGTGTGGCTGTGGGGGGGGAGGAAACAAAACTTACAACCTAGCGACCTACTAGTAAGCTTCGATGTCATATCCCTCTTCACCCAAGTGCCAATAAAAGAAGCCTTGACAGCCATCCAAAACAAATACAACCCCCCCAAGCACATCCTAGATCTAACCAACCACTGCCTATCCAATACTTACTTCACCTACAATGGACAAAAATACAAACAAATAGAAGGAGCACCCATGGGATCACCCCTCTCACCTGTTATCGCAAACCTCTACATGGAACACTTTGAAACTCAAGCTCTAGAAAAATACAACCACAAACCCAAACTCTGGCTCAGATACGTAGATGACACCTTCATAATCTGGCCACACGGGAAAGAAAAACTGAACAACTTCCTCACATACCTCAACAGCCTACACCCCAAAATACAATTCACCATGGAAACAGAAGCCAACAATCAACTTCCCTTCCTAGATGTCTTGGTATACAAAAGATCCAATGGCTCCCTAGGACACACCATCTACCAGAAGAAAACACATACTAACCGCTATCTACATGCACTCTCACACCACCACCCAGCACAGATCAATTCCATAGCCAAGACACTCATCTCCAGAACAAAATGCTTAGCCGATGAACAACACCAAAAAACCGAACTACACACTCTTACCAACGTACTTACAGCCAATGGATTCCAAAGAAAGAAGATTACCCACCTAATCCAAAAAGAAACCCCAACCAAAATCCAAGACAGAGAACAAGAAAACGGCAAAGCCCTCCTCCCATATATAAAAGGCACTACAGACAAAATTAGCAAGATCCTCCAAAAACACAACATCAAAACAGCATTCTGCACAAACAGAAAAATATCCACCATCCTAAGAAACCCCAAAGACAAAATCGAATTAGAAAACCAAGGAGTATATGAAATCCCCTGCACTGCCTGCCCTACCACATACATTGGACAAACTAACAGAAGAATAAATGCACGCATTGAAGAACATAAGAACTCAATCAAAAAAGAAGAAACGACCTCCTCCCTGGTTCAACACCTCAAAGCCACAGGACATGAAATTGACTTTAAAAATACCAGAATTATCGCCAAAACCGAACACTTCAACAGCAGAATAATCAGAGAAGCCATAGAGATAGAAAAACGCCCACACAGCATGAACAAACGAGATGACACCTCCCGCCTTCCAGCCATTTGGAAACCCGCCCTCATGAACAGACGAATACCTAACATGAAGAAGGACACCGGACCCACACCCATAAGAGCCACACAAGATGCCACCACCACACTTCCATGTAGAAAACAGACTCCCACCCATTCAGAAAATGAGAAACGACCATGGACCAGAAGCTGCACTGCAGCTGCATCACTACCCACTTCAAACCCCTCTGAGCCATACATGAAGCAAACCGACACCCACTATGAAGATGCAGCAGGACCACGAACTAGAAGCCAAACAGCCAGATCACAACTCTCCAGCTCAAATCCCCAGCAACTAAGACTAACCTGAGCACAACCAAGCCCCCACCTGAACAGAACACGCCTCCAACCAATCAGAACACGGCTAACCCCCAACCAATCAGAACACAGCCAAACCCCTACCAATGAGAACACACCCCCACCCAATCAGAACACAGCCAAGCCCCCACCCAATCAAGTCCCACCCCACTGGCAGTTAAAAGGAGGAAGCAACTGCAATCTCCATTACTCTGAGAAGCACAGAGCCAGAGACAGAAGCCTGAAGATGATGAATGAGACTTCATCAAAACGTTGCCTAGATACTTCGAATCTTACGCGGGAGAAAACCCGAACAACCAAAGATCCACATATTAATACCCACGAGAACCTCAGAAAACAAATATATATATATATATATATATATATATATATATATATATATATATATATATATATATATATATATATATATATATATACACACACACACACACACACACACACACACACACATACATACATACATATATGTTTTCTTAAGTTTTCGCGGGTACTTACATGTATGGCATTCAGCTTTGTTCGGGTATTTTCCAACGTCATTGTAGTTTGTGTTTTAATCTCTTTTCCATTAGCCTCCTGTGTTGTAACGGCTTGGGTAATGAATTGTGTGATGACCTTGTGAGATTTATTGCTGTGGTATCCTTGGTTTTGTGCTGTGATTTCCTGGGTTGCTGTGTTGCAACTTCTTGAGTTCTTGTGGTGTAATTTCCTGAGTTTTCTGATGTGATATCCTGAGCGGGTGGCTGTGATGTAGCATTCTGGGTTTTGGTCTGTCTTCGCATTTGGGGTCTGGGTCTGTGTTCTTGGTGTGTGTCAGCTTGTTTGGTTTTGGGGTCGGGGGGGTGCAACAGCTTGGCAAAGCAGCCGTAGTCTGGTTTCTGGGTGGTGGTTGTCCTTCGTTTATAGGATGGGTTTGGGCCTGGGTCTGATTAGGGGGATTGGTGGTGTTGTCCTGTGTTGTTTTGGGTCTGGTGTTGGTTTTCGTGGCTGGGACTCATTTGTTGGTGAGGGCTAGTTTCCAGATGTCTGGTAGGTGGGAGATATCGTCCCGTTTATTCATGTTATGGAAGTGTTTCTCAATTTCGATGGCTTCCCTGATTATTCTTTTGGTGGAGTGTTCAGTGTTGGATATTAATTTGGTTCCTTCAAAATTAATTTCATGTCCTGTGGCTTTAAGGTGCTGGAAGAGGGAGGAAGTATTTTCTTCTTTTCTGACTGCGTTTTTGTGTTCTGCGATGCGTGCATTTATTCTCCTGTTGGTTTGTCCAATGTATGTGGCTGGGCAATTGTTGCATGGTATTTCATAAACTCCTTGGTTTTCTAGCTGGATCTTGTCTTTGGGGTTTCTTAGGATGTTGGCTATTTTTTGGCCAGTGCCGAAGGCTGTTGTGATATTGTGTTTGCGGAGAATTTTGCTGATTTTGTCTGTGGTGCCTTTGATGTAGGGGAAGAGTAAATAATATCCTGGTATTTGGGCAAAGGTAATGGGAAAATCATGCACTTGACATATGCAACATAGGCCATGTCAAAGTGTAGCAAAAAGTTGACAATACCTAACTACAGATACAGTTGTCCTATTCTGATGGATGACAGTATAGAAACTGGGAACAAGCAATAATGTAATAGCAGGAGACAGCAGAGGGAGCAATTGCCCTGAAAAAAATGGTATAGAAATGGCAGGTTGATGTCCAAAGGAATGTGGGAAACACCATATCATTGCATGAACTAATGATCCTCTATCTTAGGTGACCTCCATTTTTGGGAAGAAAGATCTTAAATATTTTCCATCTGAAAGAATTGTTTTTTTTATTTTTAAGACTTGTTTCTGCAGCCATTTTTATGCTTCATTAAAATTTTCAAAAAACATTAAAAAAGGATGGTCCCGTACACTTTTGAATCTCTAAAATCCATTTCCTGCACATTATGGGCTAATTCAGATGCAGGAATCCTCTGAATCCAGAGAGAACACTGTGTTAACTTCTGACACATGAAACAAAGCAGTGGTGAGATTCAAAATTTTTTACTACCAGTTCTGTGGATGCGGTGTGGCTTGGTGGGCATGGCATGGTTTAGTTGGTATGGCTTGGTGGGCGTGGCATGGTTTGGTGGGTGTGGCTTGGTGGGCATGGCATGGTTTGGTGGGTGTGGCTTGGTGGGAGTAGCAGGGGAAGGTTACTGCAAAATCCCATTCCCTCCCTACCCCGCTAACCTGCCTTCCAGTTCTGTTCTCCTGTACAGGGCAACCAAAGAAGACTCAGCTGATCAGCTGGGACTCAGGAGGCAGAGAACAGATGCCAGGCAGAGGTGGTATTTGCTGGTTCTCTGAATTATTCAAAATTTCCACGACTGGTTTTCCAGAAGAGGTAATGTGAGGAGGGAAATGTAGTGGTTGGGCATTGGATTTCTTATAAAAAGTTGGCATTCAGCTTGATGAATCAGTTATTATTTTTAACACCAATCTTGGTTACAAAATGTGGCATTAAGCAAAACAATTCTCAGCATGTCCATTTGCCTAATAAATCTAATAACTCTACTGGAATGTTATAAGGATTACCAAGAAACCTACAGAACAGGCAATCTGTCTTTAGGAATGACATGATGTCTGGATAGGAATGCAATAAGATGTATACTAATCAGAATAATTTGAAAAGCTATGGTGCAAGTTTCATCAAGACAATTTCTAGTTTGTATCTGTGACCTTTTACGTACATAAACTTGTTTTACTACATCTTATACAATTTTTTTGTCATTGTATATGTTTTTCATTCTCACCCCATTTTTCTACTCTCACTTTCCAATCTGTCGCTAGCATCCTTAGAGACATTTGTGTCATGTTCAAGATGCAGAGGTGTTTTTAGAAATATTGAATGGAAATTCCTTACTATGAACCATATCTACCAAGAATTAGAAAGCTCATTCTACTGAATTAAGTTTACTTCCACATAAAAATAGAAAAGATTGTAGCCTACGTCAGAACTTTAACATTATCTCTTTCAATGCTCTACTTGAATCACCAGCTCAGTCTGTTTCATGGGAAAACCAACATCCTTTGCTTGAAGCAGAACATCAAATTCCACTTTGTCTCCAAGCTAGGTGGAAAGATTTTGGCATCAGAAGCAGAAAATCCAACAAGTGTTTTAATTGGTTAAGGAAAGACCAGTATGTTGCCTAAACTGACACCAACTGCTTGAGCTTATCTGCTGGATGTCAGATTAAATTGGCTTCTTAGGAGCAGAACTCTGATGGATTCCATTTAAACACTGGGAAACAGAATGCAAGCATTGTCTTTTATGTCTCAGTTCAGTTGGATTTACTAAAGGATATTTTGTTTTTAATTATTGCCTGATATTGTTCAGTTTTCCAACCAATATTCAATTCCTCATTCATAGGAGTGTGAGTAGAGAATCACAGAGTTTTGAAAGCATCAGTTCAACAAATAAAAAGGCACAAAGTATATCTGTACTTCATAACTGGGAACTCAGATGGCTGCATATGTAATTTACAGAGTGGTTATGTAGGAGAATCTACAGCTTTTCACTGTTGACTAAATCAATATAATCTCCCTTTAGAAAATAGAATATGTTTATATGACTTAGTGAAGTTAGAAAATTAAAAGAAGGAAAAATAAGCAGAAGCAGCCATCATATTGTAAAAAAAAGAAAAAAGAAAAGAAAAATTGAAAAGAAAAAAGTGAAATAATAATTTGAGATTTATTGTTCAGCAAAGCTGCATTCAAATTCAGGGATTTTTATTATTATTAGTTTTTGAACAAATATTTGATTCCTTGCCATTTTTTTTTCTCCTGAGTCTTCTGGTTTGGCCTTTATTCTTCATAATCCCTTTTATGATTTTCACACTTAATAGGAAATATTTTTGATGTGTCCTCTTGGATCTGTCCCCACTTTTCCATCCAAATCTTTACTGTTTATTATTGCAAGTTAACTGGTTTTCTGTCTTCCAAAAATTAATACATCCTATTAATTTAACATTCCCATTCTCTAGAAATTGCAAGTCCTACACCTCTAATCTGGTAGAGCTGAAGACCAATCACATGTAAATGCAGGTGATATAATGAAGAAGCTGCTCTCTAGAAATATAGAACAATTTTATCATGGATCCTACTCAGAGCAGATTTATTTTTTTCTTTCTTAACTATCAAAGATAGGGGGAGGGCGGAGCTGGCATTGCGACGATACGGCACGAGATCTTGGAGGTCTGAGATCGCTGCCGATATCTTTGCTCCTGGACAGTCCAATCGGATCTAAACTGTCCCGAAAAGATGATGAAAGTAAAGAGTGCATCCTGTTGATCCCAGGGATACCACAAAGTCCCTGGTAGATCCAGGAGAAGCTCTTTTTGCCAGCGGCAAAGAGGCAGCCATAAAAGCTGCTGAATTTGGGACAGCTCCTAAACAAAAGAGAACGGAAAGAGAGAGTGTGCCGGTTTGGTGAGAACTTTTTCTTTATTTTAAGATTTGAAAGGACACCCTAAGGAAAAGAAAGAATCTGTAAAAGTTTTGACAGAAATGATTAAGCGGCAATTTTAAACAGGAATGTCAAAGTAATATTTTTATTTTTTTTCCTCATTGCTGGATTTTCTACACACGATCTTACATTTTGAAACTGGACTGGTTTTTTCTCTTTTTTCATCTACTTTTTCTCTCCTTTTTCACTTTATAATATTCTAGGCTAGAGACTCCCTTTTAGTTACTTTTTTTAAATATGTTTTTTTTATTAATTATATCTTGCTTGGAAAAGGAGGGGGAAAGTGGAAGCAAAAGAAACTTTGTAACACTGCCAACTAGAGGCTTGGAAATATTCTATTTCTTTTTCTTGACCAGACAAAGCTGAGAAAGAACTGAGACTTCTTTTCAAGGACATTGCTATTTGATAAGATAGAGGGAAGAGCATGGGAAAGTGTTATTGCAGGTGCTCTTCTGGGCTTCTATCAACAGCTGGAGCCTGGTGTTGAAGCTTATAGGAAAAGAAAAGGTGATAAGTCTCTGGAGAAGAGAGTTATAACAAGAGCCTTGGATAATTAAGCAAAGTGCAGTGTGCTCTTTTTAATTTTTCTAAGCTGCGCTCCTCATCAGTTTACTTTTTGTAATAGCTATCTGAATTTTTGGCCCTTTGGAACATGTCTTTGTTTTTTTTTTCTTGTCTTTTAAAGTAAAATTTCTACGTTTGCTTTTTATTTTAAAAGAAAAGCTTTAGTATTAATGATTTCCTTCCTTTTCTTTTTAAGGGAGTAGTCTTTTTTCTTTTTTTCTCTCTCCCTCCCTGGTATTTTTTTTTCTTTCCATTTACCTTCCATATTGGTTTTTGTTTTATTTTTCTGGCCTTCTTTTGTTTCTTATGCATTTTTTCATATCTGAGACTTCTTAATTGGACTAAGGTGTTGAAGAACCTGAAGAATTTTTCTTTCCTTTTTTTACTTTTTTATTTTTCACTTTTCCGCCTTTTTTAGGATTTAACAGCTTTCTCTTTTTTGTATGTGTTTATGGTCTTTTCCTTCATTTTTGAGTTTTTATTGTTATTCAACCAATCGATTGGATGAAGGTATACAAGAACCCGAATTTTTTTCTATTATTATTATTATTGTTGCTGTTATTATTATTATTATTGTTGTTGTTGTTGTTGTTGTTGTCATTGTTGTTGTTGTTGTTGTTACTATTTAGCTTTTTTTCCTGCTATTTTTATTTGGAATTGCAATTGGTTACTTCACAATTGGTTACTTCATTAAGGTCTGGAAGAACCTGAAGATTTTGAATTGCTCGAAATGAGTAGGAAACTAACAGCCTCAACAGTTCCTCAACCTCTACTTCTTCCTCTCCACCATCTGGAGGACAACGTTCAATACAGACAATGTTACGGCAAGAAAAAGAACAAGAAAAAATGACCCTGCAGATGATTATGGAAGGAATTCAAAATATTCAAACAAGAACAGAGAATATTGAAAAGAGAACAAAGAACTTCGAACAAAGAACAGGAAAAACTGATGAAAAGGTGGAGAACATTCAATAAATGATGATGAAGTATGATGAGAGATTCCAAAAAATTGAAGAAGAAGATAAACAAAGAGACAAGAAGATTGGAGATATTGATAACAGATTAACTGTGGTTGAGCAAGATAAAAGTGGTATGCTGAGATGGGAGATGGACAGATCAGAATTTTATCTTAGATTCCAAAACATAGAGGAAGAAAAGGGACAAAACCTAGCTGAGATAATGATAAAAATATTGGCTAAAGCTTTGGAAATAACTGAAGAGAAGATGATGGATGGAATAGATGAGGTTTATCGAGTCTTCACAAGATATGCAATGAGAAATAGCTTACGAAGAGAAGTTCACATCAGATTTACAAAGAAAGCCATTAAAACGCAAATATTGCAAGTGGCAAAAGAGAAAACATTGAAATATAAAGACAAGGAGATTGTGGTCTTGAAACAAGCGCCCAGAGGAGTGAGAGAGATGAGAAGAGAATACTGATTCCTGACCAAATGCTACTTAAAAAAGAGGTGAATTATAGATGGCTGATTCCAGAAGGCTTAATGTTCACATGGCAAGAACAGAGATATGGAATTGACTCAATTGAGAAAGCTGAATCATTTTACACAGAATTTTTCAGAGGGAAAGAGGAAGAGGCAGAAAAAGAAATTTCACTAATTGAATTCCAAGAGGACTGCCAAATGACGACTGAAAAAGAAGAAGGTGCAGTAGGTGGAAATGTGGAAGCCAAAGAACAACGTGAACCAAGATCTACGAGAGCTGCTAAACCTAACTACAAAATATAACCATGAAAGAGAAAAAACTGATTACAATTAATATAAATGGACTTAACTCAGCTGTTAAAAGAAGGAAAACCTTCCATAAATTAGAGAAATTAAAATTTGATATAATCTGCCTACAGGAAGTACGTATTAAAAAGCAATATGAACAATTGTTGATATAGCCAAAATTAGGGAAAATATTTACTTCTTTGACACAATGCAAAAAAAGAGGAGTGGTTCTATATATTAAAGATATTATCCCAGCGAAATTGATTTATACTGATGACGATGGAAGAAAACTAATGGTGGAAATAATGGACAATAATGTGAAAGCACTCCTGATTGCAATCTATGCCCTGAATGACAATCAAGAAGAGTTTTATAAAAAATTACATATGAAAACAGTTGAACTGGACTATGCTAATATAGTTATGATGGGAGATTTTAATGGAATTGTAGACAATAAACTGGACTACACAGCACAGAAAACAGTAAAGCAAAACAGAAAGACTCTCCCTAAATCTTTTTTTAAAATGGTAGATGAAATAAACTTAAAAGATACACGGAGAGAAAGAAATGCTAAAACTAAATAATACACCTTCTACTCAGATAGACATTTTTCATGGTCCAGAATAGATATGACATGGATGTCAAAAAAATTGTTAACTAATATTCAAGAAATAAATATTGAAACAAGTACTTGGCCAATCACAATCCAATGATAATTAAATGGAAAGGACAAAGAAGAAGATCTAGATGGATGTTAAATAATACTATATTAAAGGAAAAAGACTTTACACAGTGGATGGAGAAAGAACTGACTTTCTTCTTTAGAGAAAACAAAAAAGAAGATATATCAATCCAGAACGTATGGGATACAATGAAGGCATATGCCAGAGGCTTGATGATAGACTATACAAGGAAAAGAAATATTATGAAAATACTAAGGCATTAGAGGATGAGTATAAAGGACTTGAAAAAGAGCTACAGAAAATGCCACAGAAAAAGGATATTAAGTTAAAAATGGATATAATTAAACATAAAATGAGTCTAATAGAAAAAGAAGAACTAGCACAGAAAATTAGAGGTGCTAAACAGAACTATTTTGAAGTTGCAAATAAACCAGGTAGATGGTTAGCATATAAATTGAGAAAGGAGAAAGAATCAAGGAAAATATTGCAATTAATAGATGACAAAGACCAAGTTTGCTATGGTAGTAAAGAAAAGAAGGAAATCATATGAGACTATTATGGGAAACTATACACACAAGAGAATATTGATGAGGAAAGAGTTAAACAGTATTTACAGAATGCTAATCTACCCCAGATACCTAAAGAGATTGAAACAATGTTAGAAAGCAATATAACGATGATGGAGTTAACTAAAGCACTCAAGAAGCAAAATAATGGAAAGGCACTAGGCCCAGATGGACTTCCAGCAGAATTTTATAAAACATTACAAGAATCGCTGAACCGTCCATTGCTAGAAGTTATGAATGAAGTTATGTAAAAGAAGAGGATACCTAAATCATGGTCAGAAGCTAAAATTACACTTGTCCCAAAAGAGGAGGCCGATCCATTACAAATGAAGAACTATAGACCTATTTCCTTACTAAACGCAGATTATAAATTTTTTGCTTCAGTATTGGCAGAAAGACTTAAAAAATACTTAAATAATTTTATCCATTGTGATCAAAATGGATTTCTGCCAAAGAGACAAATTAAAGACAATATGAGAGTAATCTTGGACACTTTGGAATACTATGAGGCACATCCTGAAAAACAAATGGCTTTGATATTTCCAGATGCACAGAAGGCATTTGATAATGTGAATTTTCGATTCATGTTATTACAGCTAGAACAGATGGGCTTTGCAAAAAAATTTATTCCAGCAATAGAAGCTATATATCATAAGCAAATGGCAAAGGTAATGATAGAGGGAGAACTGACAGACTCTTTTGATATAAGAAAAGGAACAAGACAAAGGTGCCCACTATCACCTCTGTTGTTTGTGTTAACCTTGGAAGTGCTAAACAGAAATATTAGAGATGAAAAGAATATAAAAGGGATGAAAATTAAAAAGGAAGAATTTAAGTTGCAAGCATTTGCAGATGAACTGGTTTTCATTCTAGAAGACCCACTAGAAACAGCATCA
The DNA here is from genome assembly GCF_049901715.1 of Pseudonaja textilis. Taxonomy (NCBI): domain Eukaryota; kingdom Metazoa; phylum Chordata; class Lepidosauria; order Squamata; family Elapidae; genus Pseudonaja; species Pseudonaja textilis. The sequence continues at coordinate 23,662,956 of NC_141996.1, forward strand.
AAATTGATAGAAAAGATAGAGACATATGGAACGGTGGCTGGTTTGAAAATAAATAAAGATAAGACAAAGATCTTGACAAAGAATATGCTATCAAGACAAAAGGAAGAACTGGCAGACCTATTGAAAATCCAGGTCATGAATAATTTGGGGATACACTTGGCAGCAAGATGCAGTACACTAAAAGAGAATAATTATACCAAACTTAAGCAGCAGATAGCGCTAGATTTGGCGAAATGGGAAAATTTACAACTGTCATTAATAGGGAGAATATCAACAATCAAGATGAATATATTGTATTTTATATAAGAATTTTATATAGAATTCTATATTTTATATAGAATTTTATATTTGTTCCAAACAATTCCAATTAGGCTTGGAAAAGATTACTTTGAAGATTTAAATAAAATTGTGTTGAAATATATATGGCAAGGTAAGAAGGCGAGAATAAAGTTAAAACTCTTGCAAGATGCTAGAATAAGAGGAGGATTTGGCTTGCCTAATTGGGAGTTGTATTACCAAGCTACAAATTTGATGTTAAGGAATGGATAACATTAAGAAATACTAGATTGTTGACATTAGAAGGACATGATCTGTTGTTGGAGTGGCATGCTTTTCTATGGTATAAAGCAGGGGTGTCAGACTCAATTTCATTGAAGGCCGCATCAGGATTGTATTTTAACTCGGAGAGCCAGAGTGGGCCTGGCCAGAGTGGGTGTGGTCAGCTCGACATCACTCGTGTCAGGGGTGCCTGTGGCAGCCCAAGCCCTCTGCCAGAGAAAACAGGCTCCTGAGCTCTGTTTTCGGCTGCAATGGCCTCCTGTAAGTAACCCTCTGCCAATGAAAACAGAGCTCAAGAGGGCTGTGTGCAGCCCACCCGAGTTCTGTTTTTGCTGGCAGATGCACTGCAGGCCAGTCTTTCACTGTTTCCAGGGTGGCCATGTGGGCCAGATCTAATCACCCCGCAGGCTGGATCTGGCCCCCGGGCCTTGGGTTTGACACCCCTGGTATAAAGGAACTAAAACACAGGGGTATTTTAGAAGGCATTATATACAGGAATCTCCGTGGTTAAACTGGGAGAAGACTAAAAGGCAATGTTATTTGGAAATTCCAGTGTGGCTATCAACTATTGAAGCATTTTCTTATCCTATAATATATAAAAAGGAACAAACAGTTAGATATGGTAAAATATTGAATGAAAAGGGTGAACTTAAATCTGTACAAAAATTAGAGGAACAAGGTATAAAGATGAATTGGTTTTCATATGCACAAATACAGTCAAGATATGATAAAGACTCTAAAACAGAAGGTTTCTATGATAAACTGACTGACTTAGATAAGATTTTGACAGGTACTGATGAAAAAGTGATTAAAAAATTGTATGGATATTTGTTAGAAATTAAACTAGAAGAAGAACAAGTTAAAGAAACTATGATTGCTTGGGGGAAGAATTTTGGATATGGGATTGATTTAGAGAAATGGCAAATTGTGGTCTCAAAATTATAAAATGACAATGTCAACAGCATATAAAGAGAATTTGTATGTTTTACAGGTGGCATTTCCCCCGACAAGAACAGCAAGAATGTTCAAGAATAAATCTGAAAAATGTTGGAAATGTCATCAGACACCTGGCTCATATTACCATATGTGGTGGACATGTACGGATGCTAAAAAATATTGGACTAAAATCCACACATGGTTCGAAAAAAATGACAAAAAAGCATATAGATTTGAAACCAGAGATATTTTTATTGGGAATTTTACCTGAAATATATAGTAAAGAACTGAAATACCTGGTTGTAAATGTATTAACAGTGGCTAGGATTGTTTTTGCTAAAAATTGGAGAAATGAGAAAATACCATCACAGGAGGAAATCATTAAGAAAATATTGGAATGTGCTGAAATGAGTAGACTGACATTTGAAATCAGACAACAAGATGATAAACAATTTTATAAAATTTGTGATCTATTCTATCAATGGTTAGACAATAAAACATAGTAATGAATTATGTAGATTCTTAGAAAATAATAAATATATAAAGATGTATTCTTTTCTTATTATATCTACAAAATGATTCTAGGATAGATTTGAGATGATAATATGAACTGTCATAAAACAAATTAAGTAAAATATGATTATTTTGTAAAACACGAATGAATAGAAATATAGTCAAATGATTAATAATGATATTAATCTATTTAATACTTGATTGAAAATACAAGAATATATACAATGTAATTGTAATTGAAGACTACGAAATGGAAGCACAAAACAATTTGTAAACCAACCAGCACACTGTATGTATATATATGGAAGATGGCTTGATGTTTTTGTTTTGTTTGTTTATGTTTGTTTTAAAAACCAATAATTTTTTTTTAAGATAGAATAATTACTTGCAGGATTCAAGTTTATCATTTGTTATTTCTTTCTGTTCCCATCTGATGAATTTACAGACAGATAGACTTGAAGAACATCCAGAAACTTCAGCTGGTCTAGAACGTGGTGGCAAAGGTAATTATGATGTGCATATGCCTTCCAATTTGCTTCTGGAGGTAATTCAAGTGCTGATTATTACCTACCATATCAACCCCCACGTGACATGGAATCAGGTATTTAGACTAGACTAAATTAGAATAACAGAGTTAGAAGGGAGCTTGGAGGTCTTCTAGTCCAACCCCCTGCTTAGGCAGGAAACCCTATATCATTTCAGACAAATGGTTATCCAATCTCTTCTTAAAAACCTCGAAGCATTCGCAACTTCTGGAGACAAGTTGTTCCACTGATTAATTGTTCTAACTGTTAGGAAATTTCTCCTTAGTTCTAATTTGCTTCTCTCCTTGATTAGTTTTCACCCGTTGCTTCTTGTCCTGCCCTCAGGTGCTTTAGAGAACAACTTGACTCTCTCTTCTTTGTGGCAGCCCCTGAAATATTGGAACACTGCTATCATGTCTCCCCTCATCCTTCTTTTCATCAAACTAGACATATCCAATTCCAGCAACCATTCTTTAAATTTTAACCTCTAGTCCCCTAATCATCTTTGTTGCTCTTTTCTGTACTCTTTCTAGAGTCTCAACATCTTTTTTTTACATCCTGGTGACTAAAACTGGATGCAGTATTCCAAGTGTGGGTTTATAAAGTGGTATTAACATTCACATGGTCTTGATTCTATTCCCTGTTTATGTAGCCTAGAACTGTGTTGGCTTTTTTGGCAGCTGCAGCACACTGCTAGCTCATATTTAAATACTTGTCCGGTAGGACTCCAAAATCCCTCTCACAGTTACTACTATTGAGCGAGGTACCACATATACTGTACCTGTTCATTTTCTTTTTCTTACCTAAATGTAGAACCTTACTTTTTTCACCATTGAATTTTATTTTGTTAGATAGCACCCAATGTTTAAGGCTGTCAATATCGTTCTGCATCTTAAGCCTATCTTCTGGAGTGTTGGCTATTCCTGCTAGCTTGGTGTTGTCTGCAAATTTGATGAGTTCCCATTGATTGGGCCTAAACAGAGCCTTGGGGTACCCCACTGCATATTTCCCTCCATGTAGATGCAGTTCCATTGAGGACGACATATTAAGTGTCAGCCAGTTACGAATCCATCTGGTAGGGATGCTATCTAACACACATTTCTCTATCTTATCAAGTAGTAAGTTATGGTCTACTTTATCAAATGCCTTACTGAAGTCCAAGTATATTATATCAACAGCATTCCTCTGATCCACTAATGTTGTCACTTTGTCAACAAATGCAATAAGATTTGTCTAGCATGATCTGTTTTTGACAAACCCATGTTGGCTTTTGGTTATTACTTTGTTTGCTTCTAGATGTTTGCTGATTTGTTGATTGATTATCTTTTCCAGAATCTTCCCTGGTATTGAGATAGGCTGATAGGTCTGTAGTTTCCTGGTTCTAATTTTTTTCCCTTCTTTGAAGATGGGAATAACATCAACTCTTTTCCAGTCCTCTAGCAGTTCCCCGGTACTCCAGGATCTTTGAAAGATATAGTTCAATGGTTCTGAGATCATGTCTGCCAGTTCCTTCAGAACCTTGGGGTGTAATCCATCTTGTCCTGGTGATTTGAACTTGTCTAGGGTGGACAGGTGCGCACTTACCATTTTCTTCCCTATTTTAACTTGTGTTCCTAATCTGTTTTTTGCGGTGCTGTTTTTGATAGTTTGGACTGGTTTTCCTCTTTGAATAAAGACAGATGCAAAAAATGAGATAAGTAGTTCTGCTTTCTCCTTGTTGCTTCTTGCCACTTTCTCCCACCAATGGACCAATTGTTTCCTTGACTTTTTTCTTGTTTGTAACATGCTGAAAGAAGTCTTTTTTGCTATTTTTTTTTTACTTTTGTCACAAGCCTAAGTTCATTATGAGCCTTAGCTTTCCTCACTTCATCTTTGCAGACTTGGGCTATTTGCTGATATTCTGTCTTAGTTATGTGCCCCTCTTTCTACTTTTTATACTTGTTCTTTTTGTTGTTCAATTTATTTCAAGAGATTGTCTTATTTTTCATCCATCTATCCATCCAAGTTGGTCAGACAGCTGAGACATGCTCCGGATCATGTTGAAATTGGATTGTCAAATAATGAAACACAAGAAATATGCCTTTTTGGTAGCTCCACTTGCTCTCTGTCTGAAGTTAAGTTAGCCTGACTCTGCTCACCTTTCAGAGAGTCTTGAAGCCCTGGCACTTTTCCTGGGCATGGGGGGTCAGAAAAGTAACTGAGCCCACATTATTGTTGGCAGTCACTTTTGTGTTAGTGGGTCCTAATATATTTTATAATTTATTTTAAAACTTTTGTTAGCCACCCTGAATTGCATTGGTGGAATAGGTGTTCATATAAACCAAACCTATTCAAACAAACAAATATACAGGATCTTGGATATGGTCATTCTTCCTAGTATAAAAGTATTTCCACTGAAATCTGCAGAGACCTAAATCTGCTGGCCTATAGGAACGTCAGCACTTCCAGCATGATTTGTAACCCCACCTGGCAAGTGTGATACTGGATTATTCGTTCCCTACTGTAGGGAATTAGATTTCTGAATGCTGTTGTGGATGTGTCTTCTGTTTGAATTGTCTACTACCTTGTATGTGTCAGGTTTCCAAGTGATGAAATCCATTTAAAAAGAAAAGAACACAGTTCATCTTCCAAGACAGATTCTTTTATTTAGGAAAGCATCCAATTGGCAAAGTCCATGGTCATTCCGGATCTGACACAACTCGGAATTACCCCACAATATTAAAGTTAGAAACAACCCTCAAAAGTCACATTCTCCAAAAGAAGTAATTCAATGTTGCTTGATATCATAAATCTCCATCTCAAAGGGCCCAAGCATGGACAGCTCATTTCCCACGGGAAGAAGGATCACCCAGCCAAAACACTCTCTTTATCTCCACTCCTCCCCTTTTAGGAATGTGGCAAGCCCGAAACCCTTTGCCCCATGACTGCCACAGAGAAAGTAAGAAAAAGAATATATACTAAGCCTAACTAAAATGGCTACACACATGTCAATTTTGGGCTTGATAGTATGCTGCTTAGATTTGCTTCAGAGATTGAGGGTGACTAATAAACTGATTATTATTTTTTATTAAAAAAAGATGTAATCTTCATTCCTGGAAATCCCGAAAAGATGGGAAGAATACCATTAATAGTGAGGATACCTAAGGCATTTCTTATTCAAAGAAAGAAAAAAGCAGGAGCTGCAGCCACCATATATTTTCAAAAATAAGTACAACCTTCCTCTGCCAGTAACAGATCAGCAAATTTTGCTTTAGGTTTTAAATTAAAAACTCAGAGAGATAAAACTGCTGGAGTGTAAATCTGCTTGCAAAGAACAGATAAAAGCACATTGGAATAAGAAAATTAGATTTACATTGATCCACACACTTCTTCAATAAACATACGAATTGGATCCAGCCACTGTAGAAGCACCAAGACTCACCCAATGGTAAGGATGAAAAAACATAAGAAGCTTGTTTTGCTTCCTAGCTTGTTAGCTTTTGCTTGTTAGCTTGTTTTGTTCTTCTGCAAGAATACCTGCATATTATCTGTTACTATGATTAATGCAAGAAGCAACACACATACCCATTTTTTTCTTTTTCCTTTAGTGGAGAGATCTTGAAAAAATATATAGCCTATCTTATTAGATATTTTGAACCATTGCAAATGCGCATACATATTTAATATGTTAACATGCTTTACCCGCTGCTCTTGACAGCTATGGATTTGTATGTGTCCTCCTAGGAGCGACATCTCTTTTCTTCAGCATGACATTAACTCTTAACCATGCAATTTTTCTTTATCTAAAATTTGTGGTTCTTGCACAGAACTAAAACTATAACTTAATTTCCCAAATACTTCCCTTAACATCTGTCAAAAGTATTATTAAGGTTGTAATACTCTTCGGTAACTTTTAGTATCATTTAAAAAAAATATCCTGTTTGCATTAATTTAATTGCTATCCACACAGTTTACTGTCTTATCCAGATCATTATTCTATACATTTTTATTCTGGAACCAAAGGTCATGGCACATTTGAGTATAATTGTGCAATCATTCTCACACACACACACATCTATAAACACACACACACCTCAGTTAATAGGTAGGTATCAGAGGTGGTATTCAGCAGGTTCTGACCAATTCTGGAGAACTGGAAGCGGAAATTTTGGGTAGTTCGGAGAACTGGCAAATACTACCTCTGACTGGAGATTTTACAGTATCCTTCCCTGTACTTCCCACCAAGCCATGCCCACAGAACGGGTAGTAAAAAAATCTGAATCCCACCCAAGGTATCATCTTTCAGCCTTTACCTTTTAAACACACCTTTTCAGGTGCAACTCCAATTAAAGGAATCTTTTTGATAAAGCCTCTGTTACAAATATTTTCTTTTGTTATTTATTTCTAAATCATGTTTCCTTGTAAAGAGAAATAGCAGTAAAACAGAGGCAATACAATTGATGCAAATAAGAAGGTAATATACCTAGCTGTATAATTCAAAACATTTTCTCTGCCTATTGCAATAGACATATGTTTGATAGGTTTTGGTCTTGGTCAATATTTACTCAGCAATAATTAGAAATCACATCTTGAACTGCTACTGAAAAGTGAATAAAATTTCCCTCTGCAGTATATCAAATAAAGAAAGATCCTGTCATTGTATTATTGCTTTTCTTATTGCATTTGTCTTTATGTTTATATATTCTCCATCTTTAAAATCCTTTGTCTCTAGTCAGGTAGTAGGTTAGTACCAATACATTTACATACAAAGAGATACAAATGGTGCAAGGAATACAGCTCTAGATTCTCAATTGTTTTAAATCTTAGTAAGCATAAATTATTCCTGAACTCTCTGATTTCCCATCAATCCTAGAAAAATACAAGCTGAGCAGAGTATTTTGCTTGAATCAGCTTGGTTGGTTGAGAAAAGGCTGGTTAGGAAAAAAGAATAAATATACTAAACATACAACTGTATAGAAACAGAATAAAAGATAAAGAATGGAAGAGAGTGATATTTTCCTTCTTTGAAATCAAGATGTTTGCTTCAAAGCTCATAATTATTTCCAGATGCTTTCATGTTCCACTGCTGTCAAGCACTTAGTAGCTTCAGGTAGCTTTTATTTTTAATTGAATTTTATTATTCATTGTTGCAGAATGTTTCTGTTGATTTAACTGGGAAAGGATCACTTCTTTTGATATGTTGAATTTTAAACTGTTCTTCTAATAGTTACCCTTGATTTTATTAATCAAGGAATCTTATCCTCCCCTGTTCTTACCTCTGAATATTCTTTTAGCAGTTCTTTTGAAGTTATACTGGTAGTATTACTGTATAAACTAACGAGTTTTTTGATTGTTACCCACTGATATGAAGAACCAGGAAAACAGAATAAATGATACAAATGTTAGTTACATGTGTGCTTTAAGATAGTCTTTCCCAGCCTGTTGCTCTCTTGGTTCCTGGGAAGTTAGTTCTCTTAGCTGGAAATTCTGAAATTATATCAACTGATTAAGTAATTCTCTGAACAGTTTTGTTCATTGTATTATTACAATTAAAATATCTCTCCAACTGATAATTAGATGTTAATTAAAATATATATGTTAAATAGCAGTATTCTTAAACTCTCCAGAATTTGAAAAATCCAGATACATAAAAATAATAGCATAAATTTTTATTTTTTAGAAAGATAAGACAACCAATCAAGTCTCTTTCTTTCAAGGGTTGAGAATCCTTACATTCTGGTTTGTGTGTTGTGTGCACAAACACACATATATAAAATCATTTAAAGTTTGCAATTAGTTTTTTTCCTTTTTTTTAAAAAAAGTAATATTCTAGTTCATAGTTAAATGCACTAAATATGCCAAATATACAAATGAGGCTAATCCAATTGGCCTTTCTCTCCAGATCAGTCCCATTGTTCAGTCTCAATGGCAAGAACAATAAGATATTTGTACATGGTTGCCTTTTCATACATATCTCAGCCACAACAGGATGCTGGATTGGATATTGTTTGAATAAGATCTTGGTTTAATTGATTGTTAATTGCTTTAATAATTGTTCAGTATTTGCAAATGAACAAACAGACAAAATGTATCTTCAAAATTCTATATTTACCTGCTTCTATCCAAAGGTAACAGATAACAGATAATCAGAGTTGGAAGGGACCTTGTAGGTCATCTAGTCCAACCCTCCGCCGGCCAAGCGGGAGCCCCTACACCATTTCTGACAGATGGCAGTCCAATCTCTTCTTGAAAGTCTCAAGTGATGGCACTTCCACAAATTCTGAGGGCAATTCCATTGATTGATTGTTCTCACTGTCAGAAAGTTTCTCCTTATTTCCAGGTTAAATCTCCTCTTGTTCAGTTTCCATCCATTATTCCTTGTCTGGCCTACAGGGACACAGATAAGCCACGACAACACAGGATAAAGTCACATTTACTCCCAGGTGTGGCTAATGAAGGGAATCAGGGCCCTTTCCTCCCCCATAAGCCATACAACCCATGTTGCTCTCTTCTCTGTTCCTCCCTGCATGCCCTAGGATGAAGAGGGGGTGGGTCTGGGTCTTCCTCTGAACTCCCTCTCCCTTTTACTCTCTCTCTCTTTCCTGCTCTGCCCAGCTGGACTTTGCCCTTCCTTCTCCACAGCCAACAAAGTCACACTCCCACTCCCTGTCAGCTGTCCATCTTCCTCCTTGGATTCAGCCTCTGACAGGGGCATGACAAATATCATTTGTGTAAGAAACTGTAGTCTTTATTTTGACAGATTAAATATAAGTGTAAGAAGACCTCTGGAGAGTTTGCAAAAGTGAGGTATGAAAAAGCATTAAAAATTTAAATCCAATGGTTAAAATGTCTAACTCCAAAAATGTAAGGGCTGCCATATCTTGACCCTTGTTGGCAAATAAAAATAAGCATAATTTTGGAAGCTAATAGCTGCATTTAGCATTTGGGGGTGAGGTTGAAAACCACCGTAAGTAGAACAATGATGAACAATAGATGAAGCTATGTAACACATGTAAGTAGCTTTTGGCTCTTTCAGGGTGGGTTCCTGTAAGGGGGTTCCTTTAAGAAATGTTACAAACCATTAACAGATTGTTTATTTTTCCTACTTTTCCAGGAAGGCCTTTATTTTAAAAAAATGACAAACTTATTTTCTACCTTATCACATTACTAAGCTTATGATATTTTGTACTATAACTGAGGACTCCCTGTTGTACTCTGAGTGCAGTTGTTAGTTTGTTTGTAGATGTTTCATTGCTCAACTTGTTGATATCAACAGGGCATTGTGGCATTAGTGGCATATATGATGTTACCTAGTTGGATAATAAATCACTTGTAAGTTCAGAAAGCACAGGGATTCCATAGTTCATCTCTGACCTATATATATTCTATTACTTTATATCTTTGTTATGTACTACGTTTATACTAACATCTATGTCCCTGCTATGTGTATTTCACATTCTTTTGTTTGTTGCTTGAGTTTACACCAGAGACTTTAGCCGCTATTTAGTTATTTTCAAATTGGGTTCTATTGCTCTCAGCTGTTACTTGGCAGTTTCCCAGACTGTGATGAAAGAAGGTACTTTACCAGCTTCTGACTTATCTGAAGCAGCCTCAGAATTGTTACTGGAGTGCTAAAACTGCTGGACTTTGGTTCTCCTTTCAGCTTGTCTGCTGCTGGTTTGGTGAAATACAAAAAGCTCCTACACTGTCAGTAGCCAGTTGAATTAACTCTTTTTCTGCTCCCTCAGCTGTGAATTCCTCCCACACAACAAAACTCTTCCTCCAAACACAGATGGGATGTCTCCTCGGGCTTTGTTAAAATCCCAGGGGAGGAAACAAAGGATAAAAGAGCTCATACTGCCCACAGCAAGGGTTTCCTTTCACATTTCCCTTGCTCCTTCTTATAAAAAAAATATGTTAGTCATTTTTCAGGATTCACATTATAGTCTATGTGTGATTTCTGATGTTGTGAAATCCTGCTACCAATTTCCAGCATGGACAAAAGAAGTACCAGGAACTACAATAAATGACCTCAGAAATCCTTATTGCCCACTGCAGGCATTAACAATGCTTTCCTTTGGAAGAAACAACTAGAGTAGAAACAGTGAAAGCAATAATCTGCAACAAGGAAAAATCAAAATAAATTGGGACAGTAGCAGAGGAAAATATAGATACTCCTATTGTTTTTATTTCAGGAGCATAAAAAGCTTTTTGGCAATTATACACAGCTGTTGTATCACTAATATCAACTGCTTTACATGTTTGCAATGTTTCCAGAATTTTTGAAAAAAAACAGAGTGGGTTATTGGTTCATTAAGGTATATCTAAAAGCAGGATAATTTATTGTGCAAAATGAACAAATAAATAATTTAATCCACCATCCTCCAACTTAATGCAGAAAGCCACTAAGCCATTTTCCTCAGGTGGCAATCCAGTTTTCTGAAAACTTCTAGCAAGAGACAATCCATAATTGTTCTAGGAGGAGAGGCAGATAGCTTCTCTGCTGAATATGTTTGCTGAATACATTAAATAATAATAAATACAATATTTAGGAGAATCAATTTTGTTGATAAATTGGGCTGATGGTTTCACCTGCCACAGATAATAAATTAATATATTGGTGTTGATTGCATAGGATGATCGAATTTAGAAGCAACTTTGTGTTCAAACTGCATCCCTTTGCAGCCAACCTGTCATATATTAATAGGTGACATATACAGTGTTGATCTTACTTTATTACTGAGAACTCAGGTGGCATTTAATTATACAACTCTATCAAGTCCCGTCAGATCATTTGCATATACCCAGGGAAGAGAAGAGTAGTTGAACAAAGAGCTATTGCTGGAAAGCTAAGAGTGTAAGAATAGATTTACAGTACTTAGGAGCCCATCTTTGTATGCAATTTCTTAAAGATTCATGTATGATTTGTGTCACTGGGAATAAAAGAACAACATTTTTCCATTCCTAATACTAAAACATTTAAGTACTAATGCAAATTGGTTGCAATTCTGTGATTTTCCTTTTGCAGATTTTTTCTTCCTTTTCATAGATACTCTATTTTGCAAAATAAGCAATAACAGCATATGCTATTCCTCAGATAAACCCTGGGAAAAAAACTCATAGGAGGCTGAGCATTATTCTAATATTCTTTCATGATATGATATTGAAAGTATTTCTTTGTATCTTCTCTCATTTTTCTAATACCTTCTTCTGGAGGTATCTTGCAAAGGCTTGATTGCGTAGGCTTCCAACATCAAATATATTTTGCATTGAAAATCAAATTTATTGCCAGGGAAATTTACAAGAACAGACACTGTTCGCCTACAGTTATATTCTCTGACTCTTCTGAAATGATCTCAGGCACATAAATAACATTATCAATCCATCCATTAATAAATGTCTCTAACAGCAAAACTCAGAAATGCCATTCCAATCAGAGCATACTATGATTTTAAAAACAGAGCTCTGATTATAGTTGTTATTTATACTTAAAAGTTTTAGTGCTTGGAACTTGAAAAGGAACATATCTGATACATTAAATATCATGAAAAACAAAGCATGAAAATGTTCAGGGTCAGTCTACAGCCCTTTGAAATATTAATATATTGCATACTTTTTTATTTGCTTTGTTATGTTGTGTCTTACAACACGAGATATTATAAAACAGATAAGTCTATCTGTCTGTAAATTCATTTTATCCTGGTATTCTCTGGGTTGAAAGTATAGCTGAGATAGGGATGAAGTTCATGGTCCCCAAATGACAGGGAACAGACTCCTTCCCATGAGAAATACAGAACAATAAAATAATAATTGTTGTTTTAATATTTTAAACTATTATTCATTTTTTACTTTTTTATGTTATGCAATTTCTAGAGTGCAACCTGTTCCGAGATATTTAGGATAGTAGAAGAGCTAAATATTTAAATAAATAAACAGTACCTCAAATTTAACTGGAAACTGCATATAAACTCCCATGCAATTACATCATGCTTTTTGCATGTGCCTATGTATATTTGTGTGTAAGGGGAAAAATAGCTCCTTGAACTCAGAGGCCCAGAAGGCAAGGTGAGGCAAGCATTTGATGCACATTGATTATATGCTTGTACAGAGGAAACTGGCAAGAATTGTGAAATGGCCTACAGAGCAACATCCATGGGAAGAAGCGGGAAGATGAGCACACTGACAAAAGAAGAGTTGCAATGTCACAGTGCAAAGCCCATACTTGAAAGGGATGTTGCTTGTCATACTATGATGCTTTTGTCATCCAGATGAAAGCAGCAACTTTCTTTAGATAGTGATGCTTTTTCAAAAAACAATCTTAGAAGATTGTTGTAGAGGAACTGAACAAAATGTGAAACAAGAATGGGAAAATGGTACAGTTGACTGGGGAAAATGGCACCCCAAAACACAGGAATGCAGCATTGGTATCAAACTGGTGCAAATGTGATATGTGAAGGAACCAACACAGGAGCACAGAAATGTTTCAATAGAAAGAATTTAATAGTACAAACAACTATCAAGGACATATGGGTTCCTGAACTGAGCAAAGAGTTAGACATAATGATCTAAATTTTATTTATTCTTTTTATTTTTCTTGTATGTATCCATTTCATGTATTCATAACTATGTTTATACTTATACCTATTATCTTGTAAGCAATTGACAAATCAAATAAATAAATAAATGGCCGTAGCAATATGGTTTTGGTATTATAATATCTGCTAGAAAACCCATGCTCCATTGTGTCACTGCTTCAGAGTTGTTGTTGTTTTTACCCAAATGGAGAAACGGAATGACCATGGGCAGGCAAAAATGAAGCAGGAGCTACTTCTAACTTCCTGCTGGCTTTCCTATTGAGTTTCCTTTTGGGAAGCTGGCAATGAGCATCAGGTATTTTCCTTCCTTCCTCCCTTTCCTTCCTGCTGTTATCTTCCTCCCTCCCTCACAGAACTGCCAGCTTCTCCATTTACTTTGTCTGTGGGAAGTTTGCAGCGTTAAAGTCAGTGGAGAAACCATCAGAAAGTTGTAAGTCCAAGGCCAGCGAAAGGGTGAGTGGAGTGGGTCAGGAAAGATGCACGGCAGTTGCAGGGTTGTGCAAGAAGTGCCACTGGCCCAGGGAGGATGCATGAGAGGGTGGCATAGGTTGGGAAGGGTGACTGAATGTGCAAGAGATACCATGCAGGTCAAGAATAACACCTGAGGGGATGGTATGGGTTTTGGGACCTTGTTTTACATTTACATTTTATTTGTCAATAGCTTACAAGATACAGGTATAAGAATAAGAATATAAGAATATAGGTATAAGGTAAAAGAATAAGAATAGGTATAAGAATAAATATAGTTTTGAATACATGAGATAGATACTTATAAGAAAAATAAAAAACAATAGGACAGGGACTGTGGGCACAATTGGTGCACTTATGCACGCCCCCTACAGGCCTCTTAGGAAGGGGGTGAGGTCAATAGACAGTCTAGGGTTAAAGATTTTGGGGTTTGGGGAAGAAACCACAGAGTCAGGTAGAGTATTCCAAACATTGACCACTCTGTTGCTGAAGTTGTATTTTCTGCAGTCAAGTTTGGTGTGGTTAACCTTGAGTTTGTATCTATTGTGTGCTCTTGTATTGTTATGATTGAAGCTGAAGTATTCATTTGCACGTGTGGACATTGAAATGTATGATTTTATATACTATATTTAGATCGGACCGGAAGCGGCGTAGTTCTAGGTTGGAGATTGCACAGGGGATGGCTAGAGGTCCTATGCGGGTTGGGGAAGGTATATGGGGCACAGCGTAGATCGGGGAGAGTATATGGGGGTGCATAAAAGGTGCTATATTGATTAGGAAAGATATATAGAGATTTGGTAGGGGTTGGAAAGGGGTTGTGTATGCAAGTGGCGTGGACTGGGAACAGTGCAATAAGAATTCTTCCCTCCCTCTCTCCCTAGCTTCCATAAACAGAGAAATAGAATGACCATGGATGGCAAAAAACAAAAACGAAACTATGGTAGCAGGAGCAACCTCCAACTTCCTGTTAGCTTCCCTATCAATTTTTCTTATGGGAAGCTGGCAGTGAACACCAGGAATCTTCCCTTATTTCTTCCCAGCTGCCCTCCCTTCTTCCTCATTCTTTCCTCTCCTGTCCTTACCCTTCCTTCCTTCCTTCCTTCCTTCCTTCCTTCCTTCCTTCCTTCCTTCCTTCCTTCCCTCCCTCCCTCCCTCCTCCCTCCCTCCCCTTCCTTTCCAGAAGGCAGATAAGTGGAAGCTGCAGGCTGGAGAAATGAGTGAGGGATGGCAGGAATGACTGAGAAACTGACATGGAATGATAAAAATGAGGACCACATGATCAAAGCAGCAACCAGCAGGGCTGAACCAGTCACAATTTCCCCAAAAGTCATTCCCTTGAGAGCAAAGGGTTTCAGCATTTTGTAAGGCAGCTCTTTTGATGTACCTTCGTTGAAATTATTTTGCTTTATGATGCACCATTTTACCCAGTTAAAGGTTAGGGTCACAAGAGTTTTAGAAGTATAAATATATCAACTGTTTAATTTATCCACAGTTTTGGGGAATTATTATTTTGCTGGAACGGTAGAAGACCTGGTGAAATTTTAGTCTAACTTTTCATTGCTCTTAATTTAAATTTGTTATGAAATGGAATAGCTATATAGAAAAGATACTTTGTTTTAATACAGCCCTTTGTGTAAATCTAGTAATATAATATGAACAAGTAATAAAATACATTGTACGCTTTCTGGAATCCTTTCTTAAAAAAGCTACAACCAATTTTTTTTATTGCTATCCTTTCTAATATTTTATTTAAAAAAAACCATTTTCTAAAAATGATTGTTGTCTATTGGCTGCTAAATACAAACTTTTTTTATTTGCAGAGGTCTATCTGACTCCATGTGGTATTTTTATTATTTTCTAGGTTCAGAAAGCTTTTAAATGAAACCTTTTAAATAGAACAGTAACAAGTAACAGAAACTCAGCTTGGAACTAATATGGCAAGCTAAAACTGACTTTGTCTAATGGGAAGGGTTTGAACAAAGAAGACAGGAATTGTTTTAAACACTAAATTGATTCTCTAGCATATATCTTGGGAAACATTTTATGTTTCCAGCAAAATCACTGACATTTTACAAATGCTGTCTCATTTAATAATCATGCATTAGATTATCTGGAATGGAAAGAACTATTTAGAGTGCACTCTAATCAAATTCTTTTCCTCTTGGATGGAGAACATTGTTGCAATAGTGCTCAAGACTATGACAACTTTTCTTCCCCCCCACCCTCTCTTTTAATCAGCTCATGTAGCTTCACAATTATGGCCATGGTACTTAAATCAAACAAATGACTGCTTGCAGAGATTTCTAATGAAGGCTCAAAGATTTTCTCTGGAGTCATGGGGCCACAGCCAAATCACAGTACTAAGACAGCTTCTTTGATAAGGAGCTGACTATTGTTAACAAATATTTCTGCTTAACAAGGACCCTTAGCTCAAGACTCCCCAGAAAGATGCTGAGTTTGTAATGACTACAAAATAATAATACAAGAACCATTTAGCTCTGAGTACTGGAAAAGCACTGAACAGTGAGTTTGAAAAAGCAATATATTAAGGCTAAAAATACATTATCCAGCCAAGAATCCCTGCGGTCTAAACTTCACTGCATTAAGGCTAGCTATGGTGTAAATTGGCCAAGGAAAAGCACTGAGAATTCCCTCAAGTATCAAAGTTCAGTGGCAAAATACATGTATTGCGCACAGACAATCCCTCATTCAAGCTTTGGCATATCTAGTTAAAATGGTCAGAGGGCAGATGATATGAAACATCTCTGCCAGAAACAGTGGGATATTGCTAGACAATAAAACTGACTAGATGAAGAAATAATCTGATAAAATGTAAAACAATGACAAAGTTTTGTATTAGAAGCCCACTGCCCTATTTAAAGCTGTGGTTCTGAATTAATCAAGCAACATACCACAGGATCAGTTAAGTTAATCTGCCTAGGATAGTAATTTGGATGTAACTGCTGGCTCTCCTATTGAACTGCTCGTATTGTTAGAATGTTTTCTTAACATTTAGCCAGAATTTGTCTTCTATGTTCTAAACTTTGGAATGATAAATAACATATTGCATTTCTGCTGCTTATTCATTATCACCCTCTCAGTCTTTCTCTGTAATATATATAAAAATGGGCAGTCATACAATCATGGCTGCTGTCTTGACTTTTCTGTGTTTTCTCCCTCCTTTGCATGGCTGCCCTATCAACTACTTTCAAATTTGTATTTTATTTGAAGATAGTGATAATGAAGATAGTTCAGTGAAAGACACAGAGGTGATATCCAGCAGGTTCTGACCAGTTCTGGAGAACCGGTAGCGGAAACTTTGAGTAGTTCAGAGAACCAGCAAATGCCACCTCTGACTGGCCCTGCCCCCATCTATTCTCTGTGTCGTGAGTCCCAGCTGATCAGCTGGGTCTTCTTTTATTCCCCTGCACAGGAGAACGGAGCTGGAAACCAGGTTAATGGGGAGGGGAGGAATGGGATTTTGCAGTAACCTTCCCCTGCCATGCCCACCAAGCCACACCATGCCCACCACATCATACCATGCCAACCAAGCCATGCCCACAGAACTGTTAGTAAAAAAAAAAATTGAATCCCACCACTGGAAAGACACATGCTTTTTTATCAAAACATTCCATGTTCTTATTCTGGTAACTTTAAATAAAGAATTAAGAAGAAGGAAAAGAGAGGACTTTGTACCTGAGATGCTAGAGAATTAATGCAAATCAAAATACTCAATCGTGGGACATGTGGACAGTCTTACTAATATAAGCCATTTTCCTATATTCATACAGAAAGTATCATAGCTATTACCTCCTTAGGCACAAAAGCTGACTGAATAACCTTGGGCCAGACATTTACTCTCAGTCCTGGACAAGAAGAACTGATTACCTACTAGCCTACGTTGGACCAGTGTGATAAATTATGGCCTATAATTTTCAATGGAGAAGATTTCATCCTGTAGTGCGGAGATCAGCCAGGTTGTTCACTATCCAAAATCATCTGGCTTGTGATTTTCCACTCACTCTAAAAAGAATTCACCCACCCTGCATGAGAGAATGGGAGAGCATTTGCCACATTCTTGTGTGGGTCATTTTGGCAACAGCTTCACCAAACACTTTGAAGTGAATGCAGTAAGAAATTCCTATCTGGCATTGGGAAGAGGGAGAGCATGCCATGAGCAGAGAAAGAGGAGGAAATGGCATGCCCCTGTTGGAGTCTGACTCCGAGGGAGAGATGGAAGAGCTGACAGAGTGGGAGTGTGGCTCCAGTGGGTGTGGAGGAAACTGGGGAAGGGCACAGGCCAGATGGGTATTCAAAGGAAGACCCAGGCCCATCTCCTCTTCATCCTAGGTCACACAGGGAGGAGCAGATAAGGGAGAAACATGAGTGGCTTGTCTACAGGGGAGGAAGGGGCCCTGATCCCCTTCATGGACTGCAGCTGGGAGGACTGGTTAAAAGGAAAAACTGCGCATGGCAAAGTTGCTGGGAGCAAAGCGTGCATTCTTGTCAGAGCTTATCTGTGTTTTGGCTTCCTACCAACCGTGGTTGCTGCATTATCTGGTAAAAGTCTGCAATTAATCATCCTTGCCTGCTGTAGTAATTCCTTCAGTGTGGTGTGTTGGGTTTTTTATTTTGAATTAACTTTACTTTGGGTACAGACTGCATTTACTCCCTCTGTAAACTGTTTTCTTTAAGAGTTTGATATCCTGCCAAGGATAATTGGACATTGGGGCCAAGTTGGAGGCATTAAAGGGACTTTCTTCTATTTTTGTGACTTGGTTATTTTTGTGTCATGCCCTGGGTCATCACAGTGGCAGTGGTGGTGATGACAAGGCCATAATCCTGCCTTTCCTCCAGGGACTCAGGGTGGCACAAAGAAACTGCACAATACTTTGCAGTACATTGGGGTGGGAAATAGTGAGAATTGAGCATTCACTTTACAGTCACATTGAAAATTGACAGTAGAGTGTGAACTTGAACCTGTATTTCATCATAATATGTCTATGTAACATTTGCCTTCCTTAATTGATATGGACTATTTTAAAAGAGTACACAAAGTACCTAACTGTAGTTCCTTTGTGAAGGAAAACTAAATGTTGATATTACTATGCTTATAAAAGTTGTTGAAGCGATACAATTTTGATTTTTTTTCTCCATAAAACATAATTTCCCTATATATCTCAGTAAGTAAGGTTTGGGGACAGAAGGGCAGAGCAAAAAAGGTTAGTTGTTTCTAATAGCTGCTTCTTATAATTTTATTTGAAAAGCTATGAAATTTCCAAACCAAAGATATCTTGACATTCGGCAGTAAACCATGACTACTGAACTTTAATGGAATTCTGAAATTTTATTATGTGCTTCATTGCTGCAAAAGTGCTGTAGAAAATTGGTCAGATTCTTTTTTCCCTTCATGCTTACAGTTTTCGCTGATCAATTCAACCACATATCATACATATTGGGTATCACATCAAAGGAATGCTACACAGTTTAGTAAACAGATTGGCTGGACTCTTATTTAGTTCAGTCTCAACACACTGAGATTCAGTTCCCAGAATACCTTGACAATACAGTGGAGTCACTGCACATTTGGAAGCTATCAGATAAGAAAGAGTTCTTTTACTTCTTGCAAATTAGAATTGAATACTCTCAAGAAGAAGAGTGAACTCTCAGAAACAAGGTACTTGTAGCCCTATATTTCATAAAGAAAAAAAAGGAATATTGTTAAATACAAAGATATTCTGGTTTGTATGTAAAATACTGCAGACTCTGTAAGAATAATTTCTTAGCCACAACTGAAATCTGTAGTGATAATAAACTTTAGTTTTAAAAATAAATCACATGTTGAGAAATAATAATTCACAACTTTGAAAATATTTCAAAGTTATTTCTAATTCCAGTTAATAGCATTCATCGAGGCTAAATAAAGAACCCTAAATATATAAATTATTTTTAAAAGTTCAAAAGCCACTTCTATGCCTTTTGGATAAGTTTAGAACCTTTGTGTTTGGAAAAATGCAATAACATACTTGTTATTAAATTATGGGATCATTTTTTGAATGGCTATGCGTTAATTATTCAAGTTTAAGTTCTCCTGCTGTAATTATAGAATACTTTTTGACAGTGATACAAATACTGTAGTGTAAATAGATAATTTGGTAATCTGCGGATGATATTTAAATGACTAAACCAGTGGTAAAGCAAATTGTTTCTATGCTTTGAAAATGTTCTGGAAATTCTACTTTAGACCTTGTCATCTCTCTGCTATTCATCAGAGCAGCTCATCAGGTTTTGGGTACAGAATAAAGGATGGAACATCCTTAAGAGTCCCATGAGTTGACTCATACCGTAATACAGTGAGGTGCCCTTTCTGAATAAACGCATATGCATTATATACAAAACTTATTTGTGTTGTAATCCAAGTGTGGCAACTTCCAGGTGACATCACTCTGTGGTTTCTGTGTACCTAGAAGCTGAAAAAAACGAAGAAAAAACTGCCCCAAGTTGCAAAAATGTCTACTTCTGCTATAACATTTAAAATCAGTTACATATTGCAATAGACACATACACAATTCTTACAAAAAATAGAAATTGTCTAGAAGTCTGCACTACCAAACTAAATCAACATCAACCCCAAAGCATTGCAGTTTATTAAAGCAACAATCACAAAATCCCATGCCTTTCTTAAGAAGAAATGACCAGCTATATTCCAAGTCTTGTTTCAATTAACTGTATGAAAATAACAGACATTTTGCCTGAAAAATGTTCGCCATTTTTAGCTGGAAGAGAAGGCAGAGATCATTTTTTGTAAATAAAGTATATATTTTTCCACATCTGTTAAGTGCAAACTGCTTAATTATGAATTCAGGAAACTTCACAATAAAATATGTTCTGTTAATAATAATTAAGTAGGGAGAGTTATATTTGACATGCAGTTAAGTGCTAAAAAGTAATTTCCAAAAATTAATTAATTGCAAATAATATTAAATAGGTTTACATGTTAAAAAGTAGAAATATGTCACCAGAGAATATGGAAATACATACTTTTGTTAAGAATTGCTTACACAATTGCATATACAAGATTAGGTTGTCCCCACACAAGCTAATTCCCAGTTCATTTTTTAAAATTTAAGTGCAATAAAAGGATATTGACATATAACTTCGTAAAATTATTTACAGGTAAACAGGCCTAGAATTTCCACTGCTAAGCACAGTGGTTGTTAAGTCACTCACACCTGATTTTACAAGGGGTTTTTTTTTTTGACATATCATAGTGAATCATGTGGCCATTAGTTCCATTAACTATCAGAAGCCAGATGGAAGGTTGCAAATGGCAATCCCATGACCCCAGGACTGTGCAACCATCATACATGCATATCAGTTGCCAAGTGCTCAAACTTTGATCATGTGACAGTGGGGATACCATGATAGTGATAAATATAAGGACTGGTTCTAGGTCTGTTTTTTATGTGTACAATTGTAACTCTGAATAGTCACTAAACAAATGGTTGATACTTGACGACTATAACCTGTAGTTATGTTCTAAGCATTGTACATAAAATCATATGTTACAATGTCTTACCAGTTAATGAATATTTCAGCTTTAACTGCAACAACACAAGAGAGCACACAACAGATATAAACTAAATGTAAACCACTCCAAACTTGATTGCAGGAAGTATGATTTCAGCAACAGAGTGGTCAATGTCTGGAACTCACTACCTGATTCTGTTGTCACCTGCTCAAACCCCCACTTTTTTACCCTCAAACAAACCTCTATCGACCTCACCCCATTCCTAAGAGGTCTGTAAGGGGTGTGCATAAGCGCACAATCATGCCTACTGTTAAGTTTGGGAAATGAGAGGCTGAACCAGAGCATGAGTGCAACAAATACTTTATTATAACAATAAAGGACTGACCGTGCTTGCCAAGCCTGGAACTGGCTCGCAGCGATCAGCAACGGACCCCGCAGCCTGCTTTTATAGCTGGCTGCTGGGGAGAACCAACCAATGAGCGAGGGGGAAAAACCGCCCCCGCAATGTGAACGGACCTGAGTGGGAACTCCTAGAGTTCCAGGGACATAACACCCCTTCCCCCCAGATGCGAACACGCATAGTCTTTGAGGTAGGCAGGAGGTTTATGCTGGCGCCCAGAACGGCGCAGCTCTGGTGGGTTGTCTGTCAGTCCAGAGTCTGTAGGGGAAGGCAGAATCGGTAGAGTGTCACTAACGCGCCCCTCGGTTCGGGTTGGCTCGGGATTCGTAGGGCTGGTCACTGGGGACGTGCTCACGTTGACTGGTTCGGACTGGTCAGCCATCTGGACGTCGCTGTCCGTGTCCGGATTCCCTGGGATGGCTGCTGGTGTAAGCAGGTCACTGGGATTGATGCTGATGTGGGGTTGATGCTGAGGCCTCGCTCCGGTTTGTAATTCTGGGTCACTGCTGACGAGGGTGCTGTGACGCCTTCGCAGCTGGTCCAGGTGCCTTCTCCATATTCGGCCGTCCTCCAGTCTGACTCGATATGACCTGGGTCCGGTGATGGCCACGATCTCGCCCGGGATCCACAGAGGGTCTCCAGCGAAGTTCCTCGCGAATACGGGTTCCTGTAAGATAAAATGTCTAACCCCCGATGTGGAAGCGAGGGGAGAGTCAGGGCAGTAATGTGGGTGAAGTCTGTCCAATACAGTCCTCAGGCGCCTGCCCATCAGGAGCTCAGCTGGGGACTTATTGGTGACTGAGCACGGAGAAGAGTGCTGGCTCATCAGGAAACGCGAGAGTTTGTGGTGCCAGTCATCCTTGCTGAACCTAGCTAGGGCTTCTTTAGTGGTTCTGACGGCTCTTTCAGCCAATCCGTTACTGGCAGGATGAAATGGGGCCGTGAAAATGTGGCGGATGCCCAGGTTGGCAGCGAAACGGCTGAACTCGGCTGATGCGAACTGTGGGCCATTGTCGGAAACAATGGAGTCAGGCAGCCCGTGTGTTACAAACAGGCGAGTTAATACCTTGGTAATCGCTAGTGTGGTGGTCGTGGATAGTTGTGCCACATCAATCCATTTAGAGTAGGAGTCCACGACCACTAGGAACATTTTCCCATGCAATGGGCCGGCTAGGTCGATGTGAATTCTGGACCACGGAGCGCTGGCGCTTTCCCACTTAGTAGGGGTGGCAATAGGAGGAGCTGGACGGGATTCCTGGCAGGGATTGCAGGAGCTTACCCATCTGATGATGTCCTCGTCGAGGCCCGGCCACCATACGTAGCTGCGTGCTAATGCCTTCATTCTGACGATGCCAGGGTGCCCCTCGTGCAACGCCTCCAGAACTCGGGTGCGCAGTGAGGTCGGGATGACCACTCGAGTGCCCCACAGCAGACAGCCCTGCAAACTGGATAATTCCTGCAGGCGGGTCTTGAAAGGTGTAAATTTGTTTTCAACATCACCGCTCGGCCACCCCCTCCTCACCCAGTCCAGTACCTGGGCGATTGTTTTGTCTGCCTTGGTTTTAGCAGTAATGTCAAGGGCAGTGATGGGGAGGTCCAATTGGGTGACCTCAAAAATAGCGTGGACTGGAGCAGGGTCTTCAGCTGGAGCCGGCAAGGGGCAGCGGCTGAGAGCGTCAGTGTGGGACAATGTTTTACCTGGGCGGTGTATGAGTCTATACGAGTATGCCGCTAGGAAAAGGGTCCATCTCGTCATTCTAGGAGAAAGGACTTGAGGGGTCTGTTTGTCCCCAGCTAGTAGACCCAGGAGAGGCTTATGATCCGTGACCAGCTCGAAAAAGTGGCCAAAAAGAAATTCGTGAAATTTCTTCACTGCTGCAACAGCTGCTAGAGCTTCCTTATCGATCTGGCTATAATTGCGCTCTGTTGCAGAGAGCGTCCTGGAGAAAAAAGCGATGGGAGCCTCGGAGCCATTGGGGAGCCTGTGGCTTAATACTGCCCCAATTCCAAAAGGGGATGCGTCTGCTGCTAGCACTAATGGAAGGCTGGGGTCGAACTGGATAAGGACCGCCTCTGACGTGAGTAGTGATTTGACGGCGCGAAAAGCGGAGTCTTCTTTGTGCCCCCAGTGCCAAGGCGATTTTTTATCCAACAGTCTGTGCAGGGGTTCTGCCACTGATGCTTTATGGGGCAGGAAGGACGCGTAAAAGTTCAATAGCCCCAAAAAGGCCTGCAGTTCAGTTTTGGAGGTTGGAGTGGGTGCCTCGTGAATTGCCTTAACCTTGGACTCCAGGGGGTGAATGCCTGAGGCATCAATTTTATAACCCAGAAAGTCCACCTGTCTAGTGGCAATGGCACATTTTTCTTTTTTTAATTTGAGGCCATGCTGTCTGAACCTCTCTAATACTGCTCGAACTCTCTGGAAGAGTTGGGGTCTGTCCCTGGCCGAGACTAAGATGTCGTCGAAGTAGGGTACTACACCAGGGAGGCCCTGTAAAATCCGCTCCATGAGGGATTGAAAAATGCCAGGGGCAACACTTACGCCAAATTAGAGACGCTTGCATCGGAAAGCACCCTGTGGGTGACAATGGTCTGGAGTTCCGCTGTTTGGCTGTCAACAGGGAACTGTTGATACGCTTGAGACATGTCCAATTTGGCAAAAATGCTGCCAGGTTCAAAAGTGTGTAATAAATGCTGAATGACGGGCACTGGGTAAGCGCTAACTTGTAAAAATTTATTAATTGTGGTCTTGTAGTCCGAGCAAATTCTCAGGCTACCGTCTTTTTGAGGGTGTGACAATGGGCGTCTCCCATTTGGCGAAATCTGTTGGCTCAATGACCCCTTGTTTTAATAGTTTATCCAATTCTGCATCTAGTTTTGGCCGAATAGCGAATGGGACTCTACGCGGTTTTAGCCTGATTGGGACCGCCTGGGGGTCGACTGAGAATGAGATAGGGGTACCGTTATAACACCCCAGCTCATCGCTGAATACATCTGAGTAATCAGCGAATAAGGAGTCAGTGTCAGAGGTTGAGACAGCATGGACTCCTGTTAGCCCTAGGCCGAGATGGGGAAACCAATCAAGCCCCAAGAGTGTGGGGAGATTGCCGTTAACTACCACTAGAGGTAGGTGACCTTTGAAAGCTTTAAAATTGACAAGGAACTTGCCTCTGCCGATTACAGGAATGACCTTCCCTGGTAGTCCTTCAGGCTAAACTGGCACTTCTGGAGTCGGCTTGTTGATAGGCTGGGCTGTAGCCTCTTGAGGGTGCTCCACGAGATAATTGAGAGCGCTGACCCTGTGTCAACCTCCATGCGACACGGTTTACCTTCTAACAAAACGGAGAGAGAGATTTTACTAATGGTATGGCAAGTGTGCTTGGTATGGTGGTGAGTGCGACAGTTCAATACTTGCCTCTGAGGTCCAGAATGTGAGAAGGGAGGGTGCCTTTGTGCTGAGTTTTGAGAGGCTTGACAGACTCTCGCGATGTGCCCCCTTTTGTGGCAGATGTTGCAGGTGGCTCCTTTGAATTTGCAGGCGGCCCTCGGATGAGATCCACCACAGGATAGGCACAGGGTGATGTGCTTGGGTGGACTGATGTTTTCTTGCTTGGCTCCTACCTGCGGATGCCTGGCGTTGGTGAGGCGGTGGATGTCGGTTTCATCACTAGGGGCTTCCTCTGCTACCACTTCCTCGGAGTGGACTGGAACTGTCGTTAGCTTGGGAGTTTGACCATGGATTTCGGTGGCTGAGTGTGCTGCCAGTTCTGCTGCCAGGGCCTCCTCGACGGCTTGTGCGAGGTTGAGGTCCTTCTTAGCGAGTAGGCGCCTTTGGAGGTGGAGGTCCTTGACCCCGCAGACTAGTTGATCGAGTAGCAAGTCCTCCAGGTAGGTTCCAAACCCACAATGGAGTGCTGCGGTCCTGAGGGCGGCCATGTACTGGTTTATGGTCTCTTTGTCTGATTGCTTCCTCATACGGAAGGTGAATCGCCTGGCAATCTGTGAAGGTCTGGGAGAATAGTGGTTAGTAAGGATTTCTAACAGTTCAGACCATGGAACGTTTTTTAACTCACGTGGAGCCACGAGAGCTGTGGCAGTGTCAAAGACGATGGCTCCACAGTAGATCAGGAAATATGATTTTTTCTGGTGCTCCCCTGCATCAGCCAGCCCAATTGCGTCGATGTAATGGTTAAAGCGGTTCTTGTATGATTCCCACTTCTCCTCATCCAGTTTGAACGCTGGGAAGACTGGATTGGAATTCATAGTGAGGAAATCGGTTGTACAATCTGTGGACAAAATCTCTCTGGGGCAGCAGCAAAAGGTTTCTAGTGCCTGTGGCAGGCAAGTGATTTCAGCTCTGGAGAGGCTTTTTCACAATCCTCTCTCTCTCTGGGCTAAACACGAGGTTAGGCTGTCAGCCGTTGGCAGCGTTTTGAAATTCGCGCCTGCGTGGGCGTCAGTGACTTGACTTACAGCACCGCGCTGTACTTTTAGGTTTGAAATTCAAATGACAGCCGTTTGAATTTCGCGCCTAAAACAACGAGCGGCTGCGGCTCGCAGCGCTTCACTTTTCCTGTAGCTGGGCTAACAAGCGGCTACAGACGCTTCTCACTTTCGTTACTGGCTGACCGCTTTCTCTGGCTGCGGATCAGCGTTCGCTTCTCGTTGCTTGCTGACCGCTTTCTCTGGCGGCGGATTAGCGTTCGCTCTCGTTGCTTGCTAACCGCTCTCTCTGGCTGCGGATCAGCGTTGCTCTTATCGCCGGCCGATCGCTCTCTCTGGCTGCGGATCGGCGGCTAGTGACTCAGCGGTTGCATTGCGCTTCTGGTAGCCATCCCATCCTCGTCGCCAGTGTTAAGTTTGGGAAATGAGAGGCTGAACCAGAGCATGAGTGCAACAAATACTTTATTATAACAATAAAGGACTGACCGTGCTTGCCAAGCCTGGAACTGGCTCGCAGCAATCAGCAACTGGTTGGACCCCGCAGCCTGCTTTTATAGCTGGCTGCTGGGGAGAACCAACCAATGAGCGAGGGGGAAAAACCGCCCCCGCAATGTGAACGGACCTGAGTGGGAACTCCTAGAGTTCCAGGGACATAACACCTACCATCCCAGTCCTATTGTCCCCAATTATTAGTTCCTATTTCATGCATTTAAACTTATGTTTGTTCTTATTTCGATTATATTGTAAGCGTTTGACAAAATAAATAAATAAATAAAATCTTCCTTCTGTTCTTCAATGGAGAAAGACTTCATCCAATCTAAAATGTCTAACTGATCATCAATGGATGATTTTATGAAAGAAAGTTGCCATATTTTTTTCATCTCCAATTTTTAAATTGTGAATATAGCACTGAGATAAAAATTGTACAGCAATTGTAGAACAACTGAGTAGGCTAAACCAATAAAGTGATTAGAACATGGAGCAAACGTGGATGTAGTAACTGGCAGAAGAACATATGGAAGAGGGCTGCAAATAGCTATTATAAATGAAGGTGACAGTGATGGTCTAGGAATCTTACTTTTCAGTTGAGGTAAATTGTTGATATCACATCTATTACTGAATCCTGAGTGAAAGCACTAAATAGGCATGCATCATTTAAGTATAGTTGAATAAAGTGTTTGTAAGTCTATTTTCTTATTTCTCTTAGTTGTGCCACTGGCTTACTTATTCCATGACAGAGCAAGCTAGGATTAGAAGGTAAGAAGATGAAGTAGCTGTGATGTTTCTCATAGATCGGGTGCTCCATTCATACGTCTGCCTTCTTTGATTGCATGCTGTTACATTTGGTCAGCTGGAAAGATGTAGAAATACTGTCAAAGAACTGTTCACCCCGTGATTTATTATTTGGACATCGTATGTGTAACTATTGATTTCTGGGTCTTGGAAGACTTCAGCATCTATAAAAGGGTTATTCAAACCTGGAGCAGTTTGAGATTTTCTGATAACACAGAGCTGCTTTAATTGGTACCTGATCCCCCACATATAACAAGGTGCATCCTGGATTTAGAGTTCCGTTTGGGGATTTGAAAAGTGAAGGGAGCTCTGTATGACTGCAGACTTCAAGGATCAGGATGCTTGTGCACAGAAACATCTTGCTGGTTGTCAGCTGCTGAAACACACTTTACAGTTTCTACATTTAAAGACTTAAATGCTTTAGGACTGATCTGTCTTCCTAAGTGACTGCCTCTCCTTGCATGAAATTGGTAGAAGCATCTCAAACTCTCTCAACAACAAAGGTAGATAAAAATAATCATGTTGTTATAAAGAACTGGCTGCATTCATTCTATATGAGAGCATGTATAGAACTCACTCTGTTGAAACCCTGTGCTTCTTTTCCTTGCCTTTCCCATTATTTTTGCCTTGTGCTTTTTTGCTCTGAAGCAAGACAAATTTGATTATTGAAATAAGTGACATCTGGGCCTGAGAAACTAGCTTTCAACACTAGCCTCAACAAACCCAGTCCTGCTGTTAAGATCACAAGTGAAGCCCTTTTGAAGATACTTTGCTGTCAGAAGTCTATCTGTCACATGGAAGACGGCCTTCTGCAGTAGCCTAAGACTACAAAATGCATATCCTCTTGAGGAATAGGTTGCCCCATTATCTTGTTTAGGAAAAAAATCTGCAAAATGTGTCTAGGATGCTATGCTTTTAAGCTTTTATTTTACTATTAATTCATTTTTTTTTAATTTTCTAGATTTGATTCAGGTTTGAGTCCAAAGAGAGAATATAAATCGAATACATAAGTCAAGTAAATATATGACATACAAACAACCCTGTGAAACCAGACTTAATTATACCCAGAGGAAGTTTATTGATTTCACTTAGTAGGAAACCATTATGAAAAACTATCTATGTGAGCCCAACTGGAGCCCATGAAGCAAAGAAAGTGTATTTAAAATGAAGGTCCTTGATATTGTGCATTTATATAAAAGGCATTTCAGATCCAAGTTTCAATTTAGTGTGATGTTAATTTAGTGTGATGTAAATCCTCAGCTCGCAATAGAATACCTTACGCTTGAAGCACCAGGCTTAAAAATTTGGACCTAGACAATTTAGAACTGCACCACCTACAGTCTGACCTAAGCTTAATACACAAAATTATCTGCTACAACGTCCTACCTGTCAGTGACTACTTCAGCTTCAACCACAATAACACACAGGCAAACAATAGATACAAACTCAAAGTAAACCACTCCAAACTCGATTGCAGAAAATACGACTTCAGCAACAGAGTAGTCAGTGCCTGGAACTCACTACCTGACTGTTGTTACATCCTCAAACCCCCAAAACTTTAACCTTAAACTGTCTACCATGGACTTCACTCCATTCCTAAGAGGTCTGTAAGGGGGTGTGTATAAGCGCACCAGCATGCCTACCATCCCTGTCCTACTGTCCCCATTTATTCGTACTCATTTATTATGTATTAATAGTTAATAGTTTTTACCTGTTTATACTTATATGTTTATGTTATGTTCATAGTTATACTTGTTTTCTCATACATGCTTGACAAACTAAATAAATAAAAATAAATAAATAAAAATGTAGTTGCCTAGATGCAAGAAGTTTTTAAAAGAGAAAAACATTCTTGTCCAAATAAAGACAACCAAAAGGAATACAAACTTTGGAAAAAACTGTCATTAAATGTGTCTATACACACACACAAAAATACAAATATACTTTGCAAAGTGCAATGCAAAGATATTAATTGCCATCAAGTGATTGTTGACTGTTAGTGACCACATAGATACATTTTCTCCATGATGATTTGTTCCTAAGTTGGTCTTTCAAATCTTTCAACATTGTACCTCTTATGTCTGCCAATTATACATCATCACTCTCATTAAGTCCATCCATCTTGCTACTGATCATCTTCTTGTCTTTCCTTCTACCTTTCCCAGCATTACAGTCTACTACATAGTTAGGTTTTTGCATAATTTGTGTGAAGTAGGATAATTCGAGCCATATCATTTGTGCCTTGAGTGAGAAAATCTACACTGATTTGTTCAGTCCACCAGTTTGTTTTCTTGAGTATCTAACATATTCTCAGGAGTTTTCTTCAACAGCAAGGTTTGAAAGCATCAATACTCTTCCCAACTTGTTTTCTCAAAGTTCGATTTTTGCTTCCATGAAGTGTCACAGGGAATATCATGCTTTGCCCAGTTCTGATTTTTTGTAGGTATAGACACATTGTGGCATTTGAATATTTTTTCCAAGGCCTTCATGGCTGCTCTACCAAGTTTGCAATGCATTTCTTCCCATTTTTCTGAGTACATTCCATAGTTTGATGTGGTTGACATAATAGAAAGTCTTTTTTAAATCAATGAAGAACATAGCGACTTCTTTTTGGCATTTGGCTTTCTCAATTATCCAGCATGTATTAGCAATAGAATTGTGCATTCCTTGGCCTTTTCTAAAGCCAGTTCGAACATCTTGCATCTCTTTTTCCAAGTAGGATTTTAATCTGTATTGGATGATTTTAAGAAGTATTTTGCTAGCATGTGAAATTAAAGATATTGTATACTAGTTTACATACTTGTTGGATCTCTTTCTTTTGGTATTAGAATGTAGATTGACCTCTTCTGGCCACTGTGTTATCCAATAGATTTGCTGGCATAGCTCAGTTAGAATCCTGACTGATTTCATCCATTCGTATAGCCTTCCAGCTTGCAATGGCTGGATTGCTGATCTCATTTGTATTGCTGATCTTCTAGTACTGGAAGTTCTTTTAAGTAAGAAATACCTTTCAAGGCATTTTTTAAAAAATAAAGTTTTATTGAGTTTTAACAAAACAAATAAAACATTTTATTTGAATACAGCATCGTTCTGGGTTATCACATTTCCATACAGACACAATTTCATATGTATATTCATCTTATGTATTCAACTTCATATCTTATTATTCTTTTTCCAACTTCTCACTATTTCTCCTTTTACTTCTCTTAATTTTCTTTTATGGTTATCTCATTTTCTTCTTATTCAATTGTATTTCTTTTACCTAAATTTCTATATCTTTTTATTCATTGTACTTATACTTTCGTCTGTCTTATTTACAATTTCATATGTTTTCTTCCAACATTCTTAAGAAGCAAAATTCCCCCTATGATTGCCAATCAAAGTGCAACACCTTTAAATCTTATTGTTATCATCATATGAAATCTCATATGAAATCTCACTGAATTTGTGCATTCTAAAATTATAACATTCAAATTTCTAATATCTATTTTATATCATGTAGATCTCATCATTCAGACTCTGCTGGTACTTCCCCTTGAAAATGTAAAAAGAAAAATTCTAAAAACATAGCAAAAACAATATATAAACATTAGTAAACAAAATAGTTATTCCATGTCATTCTAGTACTGGTATGAATCTTGTAAATCTTTCACGTTTCTTTTCAATATCTATCAATCTTTGAGAACAATTGAAATGTTTCCCTCCCTTCTTCATTATTACTTAACTGTTAATAAGCATACCATTGGATAGTCATACTGTTTTATCTTATAAATTATTTACTATTAATAAGCAAAATAATTATTCAAATTCTAATAACTGGTATAAATTTCTTTATAAATTTTTCACATTTCTTTTCAATATTTTATCAATCTTTAGAAACAATTGCAATGTTTCCCTCTCTTCTTTATTATTGCATTAATTATAAATAAACATACCATTACATAACAATACAGTTTTATCTCATAGATTATTTACTTATTTCATTTCTAACTCATTACAGTATTCTACTATCACAACACTATCTTTTGTACCTTTGCAGAATCCTCACTTTTAACTAAATTTAACCATTGTCTCTGTGTTTTCTAGCTGAGCAAATATCTTCAATTCTAGTACGTTTCCCCTTTTTCTTTATTTCCTGTTTTTGTCCCTCATAAGTTCTTTCCCTTTCTATCTTTCCCCCGTTTTTCTCATCCCTTCTTTTATACCCTTCTCTCTCTAATTTTCCCTTCTGTAGTTTTCTTTTTTGCTTCTCCTTGCTGTTATACTTCTTTTTCAGACTATTTTTCTTTTTGGCTGTTCCCTTTGATCTCAAACTTTTAACTCCTTTCCCCCTTTTTGCCCTTATTACCACACTTTGCATTATTTGATCCTTGAAAATGGCTTCTTCTTTGTCCCGCCCTTCTTCTTGCTCTTGAAGCTTTTCCTTTTGCTTTTCATAGTTCAGGATGGCCATTTCAAAAAATTCAAATACGAAGCCAAAGGATCTTTCTCCCCTTTCTGCATCTTCTTTCTGTTTTTTAAGACTCATCTTAAATTCCTCCAGGAGTAATGGCATTTTAAACACTTTTCAACAACCACCCGATTGACTTTAAGTAAAAACAGAAAAAGAAAGAAAAAACAAATGCCAAAAACTTTTTTTTAAATCACCAAATGATCCCAGACTGTTCCTTCTTGTTTCTTTCCTTTCCTTTTCCTTTCTGTGGGTTACTGTATCTTTTAATAAGATTTCAGTTACAATGTATCATCAGGAGTCTTTTCAAAGTTTCACTGTTAATCCTCTTTATTTTTCCAGGTGGCACTCAATTTTTTCATTATTCCAAGTCCCACCCTTTTGCCTCCACTCTTCTCCTTTTTAGGGCTTTAAAATGACCAAGAAAAAATATTTATTCTCTTTTTGACACTTAGATTTCAGCTTAAGGTTGCCTATTAGTGTCAAAATAGATTAATATAAATTTCTTTCCATACCATTTGTAATTGTCAATATAAAGGTAAAAAAAGGGGTTTTTCTCTCTCTCTCCTTCGCCGCTTAAAGATCTTCTTTCAGAAGTATCCCTCTAGGTACTTTTAGATTCAGGGTACCTTGCTTTGATGTTCTCTGTTGTTTAGCCTGGTCTGTCCTACTTTCCTCTTTGTCTTCCTCCTGCACAATCTTATCCAGTCAGGTTCTTCTTTGAGGTGGCCATTTCTGACCACCACTGCAACTGCCTTTGGGGAAGGAAGTTTAGACCAGCCAAGGAGGAGAGTTTCGGCTCCCCTCCACTTGGCTAGCAATCTCCCGCCTCTTCACCACCTCCATGGGGTGGCTTCAGCCCCGAATCCAAAGGATTGGGGTGCTCCAGCAGCGAGCACAGATTGAAACCACGCACGATCGTGGATTTCGGTCTGTCGCTGAAGAGACCCATAGCAGAAGTCAGAAATACCTTTCAATGCATGGTGACATGCATACTGCATAGGATTTCAGTAACAAATAACAAAACATTTTCAAATGTTTCAAATGGATAAAAATAATTCAAGGTATGCCAAGGGATAAATAGCAGAGAGTTTGAATGAATTCTTTCCTACCATCTTTAGTATCTTTATTGCTGAGAAATTAGGGCTCCAAAATTGGAGTACATTTGATAAACTGAGAAAAATAATTATTCACACAAATCTGAGTAATGAAGGATAAAATTATAAGCTGAACTGAATGACTAAAATAAATCAATCTCTGGATCCAAACAAAATGTGTCAAGGAGGATTTAAAAATAAAAATAGGAAAAGGTATGCAATTTCTTCTGAATGTTGACATTTACATATTCAGTTGTTGTTAAAAAGACAGGGCTCTCAGAGACAAGCAACAAATTATAAAATAAAAATGAGAATATGACTAAATGGGCAATCCTAATATTGTTGGACTCCTACTGTTAGATCTGGGAGGATAGGTCCAAGGACGGAGACAAGACTCAGACAGCAACAACAGCTCTTTATTAGTGACTTCAGATCTGAGCAAAATATCCCAGCCACAGCAGCCCCTTATATAGGGCTGGCTGCGGCTAGGCAGCCAATGACAGTGATTTGAATTTGCCGCGCTTGGCTAGACCAATCGCGGCAGCCTGCTTACTAGCCAATCGGATCAGTCTGAGGAGACCAATCACGATCCACTATCAGCGGGCCAATCAGAGTTGCAGGCTTTCGAGCCTGCTAGTCCGGAACACCTACAGGAATCAATGTTGAGACCAGAGGTTTTTGATCTAGCAAAATGATCTGAAGTTAAAGGTGGTCAATGAATTGTTTCATTTGCTTATAGTAACAAACTGTTGGAAGTGATAAAATAAAAAAGAAACTGTGAACACACTTCAAAGTAAGACATATTATTCAGGGTAAAGTGTAAAGTGCTGCTATTGGCATAAAAAAATTCTAAATTTCACATAAGGAAGAAACTGATTTGGAAATGGATCTTGTCATCATTGTGGACTGCTAGTGGAAATTTGGACCCAATATCTAGCTCCTATATCAAACACATATTTAGAATAATTGGGGAGATAATTAAAAATAAAACTACTGTACTAATGCAATAAATGTGTAAATCTGTAACATGACTACATTTGGAATAACATATTTAGTCCCAATCACCTCATTTTGATAAATGTGTTATTGTAGGAGAAGATGAGATAGAATCAGCCTGGAGTCATTACTTTCTTGTGAGCAATCCAAGTCCAAGAATTATGTTAATTCTTATCTAGCACCAATTTAGTGCTGTTAGTTGAGTAGATTCGTGTATATAGGCTACAGCAATAAATTTTCTGAATTGAAACTTAATGTGTAATCCTGAATCTTTGCACCTGACTATTAGAAAACCACCAAGATAAAAAAAAATGGCAATTTACATTATTTAGGAGCTGGAGCTGCTTGTCTACAAAGAAAATATATATATATATATATATATATATATATATATATATATATATATATATATATATATATATATATATATATATATATATATATATATTTGTTTTCTGATTTTATATATATATAATATATATATATATATATAATATAATTATATATATATAATTGTCAGGTGCAAAAATCGGGACACACACACACACACAACACACTCACACACACAGTGTGTGTGTGTGCGTGTGTGTATGTATGTGTATGCCAGAGGTGGGATTCTACCGATTCGGACTGGTTCTATAGAACAGGTTGTTATGATTTTGAGCAGTTCGGAGAACCGGCAAATCGTTCCCCTGGCTGGCTCTGCCCCTCTCTGCCCGACTCTCCCCTCCCCACCCAGTCAGTCCTTATCGCGCATACATGCCTGACATCGCTGACTGCATTCTTCTCCACCCAGTCACTCCTTAAGGTATTTCTTCCCCCTCCCAATGATCAGCTGTTCCCAGCTATGCCAGGATTCCCCTCGCTTACTTACTGCTTTGCCCAAGAGGCTTCCCTGAGGCTTAGGAAGGCAAAAAATAGAGAGGGGTGGGGGGAACTCCATCCCCCCATCCTCCCTCCACTTTTTGCCTTCCTGGGCCCCAGGGAAGCCTTTTGGGAGCAAAAACGCCCCCCCCCAGGAGGCTCCCCTGAGGTGTAGGAGGCCCCAAAATGGAGCACAGGGGGATCCTGCGTGCTTCCCCATACTCAGTTTTTTTCCTTCCTAAGCCCCAGGGAAGCTTTCTGGGAGCAAAAATGCCCCCCCCAGGAGGCTTCCCTGAGGGCCAGAAGGCCCAAAAAGGTGGGGGTGCTGCAAAAAAATACAGCCACACCCACCCAGTCACATGGCCATGCCCACCCACCCACGCCCACAGAACCTGTTGTTACAAAATTTGAATCCCACCCTTTGTGTATGCATATGAGTATGTGTATGTATTTGTATTTCTATATGTATGTTTGGAATGAAGAATAAGAGCAGATGTCATAGAGGTACATAAATCATGCAGAGCACGGATAATGTTTATAGAGAAACTTTTTCTCCCTTCCCCCCCGTTGAACACAGTATTAGAACTTTGTTCACTGAAGCCCAATGCAGAGAGATATTTAATACTGATAGAAGAAAATTGTTTCCCATAATACTATGTTGTTAAACTGTGTAATTCACTGCCAGCGACTGTAGTTATTGCAGCCAATTTGGATGGTTTTGATGTGTTTATGGAGAATCAGGCTATCAGGGTCTACTAACATTGATGACTAGATAGGCTGGATGTCTTATATACTGTTTTCTGTGAAGCCTCCGAGAAGGATGCTATTGCCTTCCAGTGCAGGTTTCTGAGCTTTCTAAATGTATCCATTTAGACACTATAAGAGCCAGAATGTTGAACTACATGGATTTGTTATAGGATGCATCATGACTCATCTTGAATTATTACAAAATACACACTTGGCTACATAAATATGATGTTTTTCTTCATCCTTCTCTCTCTTCCCTCCTTTTGCCCACTGAAAAGATCTACAGAAGTTCAATATTCAGAACCTATTTTGTGTTCCTCTATTGGTTGCATTTATTTGTAAGTGGTTAACTCGACTCTAAACCATTTTTACTTTTACATTTAGGATATTCATTTGTTGGGGAGAGGGGAAATGTATTTACAAAGAGATCTTTAGAATTAGCCGCTTCTGGAAAGAGAAAGTTATTGTGGTAGTTTAATGCATACTATTTCAAGAGACTGAGTATCAGGCAGGTAATACTTGCTCTTTTGTTAGGCTCAGATATCAGTCAGATTGCAGTGGAGACCATTTTAGCAATTCCATAATATTCTCTCTTTCTTTTTCTCTATTAAATGCAAAATTGTGCTTGAATAGCAGAATAACAGAGTTGGAATGGACCTTGGAGATCTTCTAATCCAACACGCTGCTCAGATAGGAAACCAAATACCAGTGGTGGTTAACCTTTTCGGGCTCCTGTGCCAAAAATTGTGGGTGCACCAGCATGAATGCACTCATGTGCCAGCACCCAAAATGCAATGTGCATGTCCCTCCCCATGCCCCCTGCACATGCATACGCAACCCCTCACCTCCTGCCATGCACTGTGCCACACAGCTGATTTTTCAGCTGGTTTGAGGTCTTTCGGCCTCCCAGAGGCTTGGAAAAAGCCTCTGCAAGGCTTATCAGGCTGAATTATAGGCCCGTTTTGTCACTTCCGGTATTACAAGAAGTCATAAAACGGGCCTATAATTCGTCCTGAAAAGCCTTGCAGAGGCTTTTTCCAAGCCTCTGGGAGGCCGAAAAAGGCCTCAAATCAGCTGTGAGGTGTGCACATGCCACTGAGGTAAATTTGCCTGCAGCTTGCGTGCCAGCATAAATGGGTCTGCATGCCACTTGTGGCACACATGCCATAGGTTCGCCATCATGGCCATATACCATTTCAGACAATTGGTTATCCAATCTTTTCTTAAAAACCTCCAATATTGGAGATCCACAACTTCTGGAGGCAATTTGTTCTTCTGATTAATTGTTCTAACTGTCAGGACATTTCTCCTTTGTTCTAGGTTGGGTCTCTCCTTGATTAGTTTCATAACCATTTCTTCTTTCAGGTGCTTTGGAGAATAGGTTGTGGCATGGCATGGAGTTGACTAATGCGGTAGCATGACGGGGAGAGTGTATCATGGTTCTAGATTTCTCAGCAGTTTTTAATGCCATTGACCCTTAGGGACTTGGGGTTGGACATGTTTTTTTCATGGTTCCAAATTGTATTTTTTCATGGATTGTTATTTCACCTTGCAGACTGAACAAGGATCAATTCTATCCCCATTGCTTTTGAACATTTATGGAAAGCTTTTGGAAGTGATCAAGAAGGAATGGAAAGCTGAACAATATGTGTATGTAGAAGATGACAAGATCTACTTTTCTTTTTATTCTGCATCATATGTGCTAGATTGGTTCATTTCTACATGGGCCAGATTATGGACTGGATGTAGCAGATTAAACGGAGTCAAGGACAAGACAGAGAAGATTTACTGATCAGGGGAACCTTGTTTCATAAGGATGAGAAAATAGGCACCAGACCAAGGTCATATTTCCCCTGAGGAGCCTGTTCCCTGAAATAGTTAAAAACATCTCATGGG
Organism: Pseudonaja textilis; assembly: GCF_049901715.1. Lineage (NCBI taxonomy): Eukaryota > Metazoa > Chordata > Lepidosauria > Squamata > Elapidae > Pseudonaja > Pseudonaja textilis. The sequence continues at coordinate 23,700,246 of NC_141996.1, forward strand.
ACAGTACAATGGTCAGAAGCATCTTTTTTCAGCTGTGAAATATTTATCTACTATGCCGCTTTTTAGAACATGCTGTCTTGGCCAATATTATAGATGTGCTGATCACTTCCAGAATGGTCTGTTGTATGTGGGGATATTCCTGAACAAAATCCAGAAATTGTAGTAGGCCAGAATATCATGACTAGACTGCTGTACTGGACTGTATTTTCGAATCGAAACATGTGATATGGAATCTAACAAAGTTGTAGTGGTCTCCCCTAGATTTACAGGTTAAATTAAAAATGATTGGTCTATTGTATATCTCTTTAAATGGTTTGGGCCCTGCCTCTCTGGAGGAACAGTTCTTCCATTGTGTTGAATTGGGAGCTGTGATGATCTTTTAAATGTTTTGAAAGTTTGATCTGCTTTTTCCTTTGTAGCATTGAATTTTTATTTCCCTGAAGCTGGCCTGACTGAAGCTATCTTGAAGCTTCAGTGTTGCCACGCTGGAGCTGAGGGATAGGGAGGGGAGGATAGAGATTGCTGGGGTTTTATAGCCAAAATAAAATACTTTCTCTTGGCAACCAAGGACATTCTCACACCTGGTCAGAGGAAGTGATGTCACCAGGTAACCAGACAGCACCTCGATTGGGCCATGTGACTGATTGTTTGAGTTTGAAGGGGAAAACTTTTACTTCTAATTACGTGAAAACCACGGGAACCTTCAGAGTCATTTTTCACCAGATCTGTGTCAATATGATATATACAATAAAGTTATTCTTTGAGGATTCCACCTGCTTTGGAGTTTTGCTTGCTATGAGTCTATTACTTGGAATCCTGACATAGTAGAAAAATTGGACATTAATGTTGACTCATATTCTGAACAACAGGAATAAACGGTGGAAGAATCGAATGCATAAGTACGAGATCAACATGATTAAAATAATATTCTAGAGAGGCTGAAAAGCTTGTGTACTGCATAGCGTAATCTGATCTTGAACCGAATTTCAGTTAATTAAGTGGAATTAAGTGATGACTACTCTACTGTATATTAAATATGAATATAATTTAACAAAATCCCTTGGTCTGAATAAACTAAGCAATTAGGCTATAAGGTTTTTTTTTCCTTATGAATTAGTAACTAGTGAGTGTATTGGATACAAAACATAAAAATAAAAAAGTTGTGCCAAATGAATATGAGTGAAAAGTGGGGTGCCTGAAACATTTGCTTTGATTTCTTTGTTGTTCACATATATTTTAGTCACAAATCCTTGTATGGCCATAATCATGGGAGGCATCAAATTATTTGGAACATTTTAAAATGTCATAATTAGATGCAAAAAAAAATATCATCAATTGAGTGAATATGTATAAAAAACCCCAGAGTCTTATGAATGAGGTAGTATATAAGCACTGTAAAACAAAAAAATAATAATGTGAATGTAGATAAACTGTAGGTAAATGTAAAGTGATCTTCTATATAGTAATAGTATCTGTGCTGATAGGAACTCTACGGCAGCTATATATAAATACAAATTCCATATTGATATACCGGTAATTAGAAAAGACATTTTAAAAATACCAGTGTACCCTTCAACCAAATAAAGAGTGCAAACACATTTGGAATGCTATGTACAATTCCGGTTCCCGCCCCCCAAGTTTTTTAATTTTATTGTTTATACATATCAATGGACTTCAAAAGGGATATTGTTACCAACCTGGAAAAGGCATAGAAAAGGCATGATCAGTGAGGAGTGCCATAGAACAATTCTTATATAATGAAATGTTGTAAAACACAGAGCCCTATCACCATGTTATTATACAGAATGCACTATCAATTCATGAAGCTGAATGATTAGATATTCTAGTTAGGTGAAAGGAAGCTTTGCTAATGCTAGAAGTGATGACAAATTCATTAGATAGCTTTAACAGACATTTGAGAAGCTCAAGGCAATCGATAGCTTCTGAACAACATGTCTCAAATGTTATCTTCAGGATCAGTAAAAATATGCCTCTGAAAAGGAAGATCTTTATCTCAAGATAACAATCAATAAACCATGCTTCGAAAGGAGAGAATACTATTTCCCCAAGTGTGATGTTTTTCATGGATATCTAATCTGGGTAAAATATATGAAGCTGAACTAATAAATCTTTGATTTAATATAGCAGCACTCTTCTATATCCAAAAATTACTGAAAGTTTGCATTGCTGATATAATAAAATAAAGGTTATGGTACTTCACTGTGTAAAGAAATTGCTAGTTTATAGTTTAAATTCCAGTTATTTGGAGAAAATATATGTTAAATACACAGGATGGTTATAAAACAGCTGAAAATGCATAATTTTTAAAATTAATTTTTAAATATTATAGCATAAGAACAAACACAAAATTGCTAAACTGATTACTAATTTCTCCCTCAAACCATTTTCTTGGCGCATTAGAAGAACATTTTCCAGTGAAATTTATTTTTTATTTATAATGTTAATTTTGTTGTTTCTTAAATAGAACAAGTTTTATGTTTCTCTAGAATTTCTTTCAAGAATGTATCTATCTATCTATCTATCTATCTATCTATCTATCTATCTATCGTGAAATTCAATTTTTTTTACTACTGGTTCTGTGGGCGTAGCTTGGTGGGTGTGGCAGGGGAAGGATACTGCAAAATCTCCAGTCAGAAGTGGGATTTGCCCGTTCTCCAAACTACTCAAAATTTCTGCTACCGGTTCTCCAGAACTGGTCAGAACCTGCTGAATACCACCTCTGGTATGTATGTATGTATTCATCACATTTCTATACTACTCACCTCAACTAAGTGACTCTGGACAGTTTACAATAAAAACATGTCACAAAATATAAAAGCATAAATAAGAACAAAGTTAAAAACAGAATTAAAAGAGAGGGATACATACAGTATTAAAAGTTTAAAAACTAAAAAGGTGAAGAGAAGATCCTTGTCTTACATGGGATGTAACACCTTATCAACTATCCCCATAGATGTAACACTCTTTGACCCCCATGCCAATTGGCAGTGCTAGGTCTTGACATTTTTTCTAAAGGCCAGAAGAGTGGGGTCTGTTTCACCCTGGGAGAGGGGCAGGTACGTAATTACAAAGGACAGGACCAACAGCAGAAAAGGTTCTCTTCTAGGATCTTTCCAGGTAAAATTCTTTTACAAACAGGGTCTACAATATATCCTCCCTTTGAAATTTTGGAAAAAGCATAAATGTGAGAATATATTAACTTGATTCTACAATCATCTCTCGGGCAAACTGCAGCCCCTCCATGTTTCACTGAAATCCTCATAGGAAGACATCACAAGGAAAACTTCCTGTGGGACTTTTTCATTGGCAATGGTATTTTCTAAGTTGTAGACAATCTTTTGATAAGTTGGAGAATTTCTCCTTTCTCTAGAGAAATGTCTTTGCCTATATAATATAGAGGAGACTGTTTAAAGACCATCTGTGCCTTCATAAAAAAAAAAAAGTAGCATTGTAACTGAAGCTTTATGTTCTGTTCTTAACTGTTGGTGATAACTACAGCTATACCAAAAATTTATAGCAAATGTTCCATGTATGAATGTGAAAAAAATGCACACTCACCAACTTCTTATCGATTGGATTTCTGGGACACTGAATGTGGTTTGTAGATTGCTAGAAAGATTTTTTTAAAACTGTGTGGGATGGGGGAAGAAAATACTCAGCAATCTTTTAAACTACTTTAGCTTTCAGGCTCAAGGTAAGATTTTCTGACAATCTCCCAGCAAGATGAAAATGAAGTTCAGATACCAGTAGAGAATTCTGGATTTTTTTCTTTTTTCTTTTAAATGTAAAAAACAAAGCAAACCTCCATCAGTTAAACAAAGATAAATTGAGGTAACCTCTACATATCTTAAAACATTTTCCTACAGCTACTTTTCAAAGCATTTAATATCACAGAAAAAGTAAAAAAATATGAACCTCTAGATAGCATGACTTCATCAGGTTCTTAAACAATTTTACTGTGAAATGGTTGACCTCTGAACAAAACTATGTCACTCTATCAGACTCAATGAAAGAAGACTGGAAGGCAATGAATCAGCCACACATTTTTAAAAAGGGAGCCAGCCAACCTAGTATCTGCTCCCAAAAAGTTGGAAGAAATGGCAATCAGCAGTAATGGACTTGATTGGCTTTAGGCCAATGTTGAATAGACTTTTGGCTCCCTTTGGCTTAGGGATCCAAAGCTTTGAGTCTGCCCCTCTTTCTAAAAGCAGGAGGCGGCACTATCAGTCAAGGTGGCCTAGGGTCATAATCCACTCTTGTACATAGTAACATAAAAACATAAGACTACCTGAAGAAAAATTACTATGAATTGTACAAGATAACACTCCCTTTCCAAGTTTCTAGATATTTTTTAGAGTACTGATAAGTATGTGGGTGGACATGCCTCTGTTGATCCTGCATACTTAAAGTTTCAAAAGCTTTTTTCAATGTTTATCATCTTGAATAAACTGAGCAGATGAAAGAAGCTGTCTTTTCATAGATGTCACCTGGTTTAAAAAAATAGAGAAAGGGGGGCTTGGAATAAATGAGCAATTTTCTCAGTGGAGAGAAATGTTGGGGCTGATGCATTAAAAGTTTTTATAAATTTTGCCTGAGGAATAAGCAGTGAGCTAGCTCATTTAGCGGATGACACTAAGCTATTCAGGTGGCAAAATCTTAAAACAATGGTAAAGATCCTCAGAAGGACTTCTTTCAATCCAATGAAAGAAGGGTAAATAGGGTAAATAGTCAATCCAATGACAAATATGGTTCATGTATAAGTAGTCCTTTGATTACAATTGGGATTGCCATTGCTAAATGATGTGATGGTAAAACATGATGTCATGCAACTACTTCACTTAGCAACAGCAATTCCAGCTGTCCTGGTTACCAATTCCAGCTGTCCAGAATTAACTCAATTGAGCAAAAAGAGTGGATGTCCCAGGTAAGGAGCATGGGATGAGGGATGCATAAATGGGTGGGTGGGCAGGGGCTGTGGGAGGTCTGGCAGAAGTCTCATGTGAAAGCCAGCAGATGCTACAGGAGAGCTGGCAGAAGTCTTTGTGCATTGATGGAGGCACAGATAGCCTGGTGGAAGTTGTGGGAGGGCAGATAGCACTGTGGGCAGATGGACAATACTATAGAATACAAGGTTACACAGTCTAATTTTGGATCAGCATTACCAACTGCAGGCAACAACAAAGAATGAAGGTATGTTTTGAATTCTTGTTTATCAGAATGGCAGAGACACTGTGAGAAAAAATGTGCTAGATTAAACTGGGTCTTGACCTAATTCAACATGGCTACTTTTATATTTTTATGGCTGGGCCACAGATGATGGGTGCAATAGGTTTGAATATGTTCGTTTTCCTCATATGACCTTAGTTCTACTGAACTAATGTAACTATGAGCTGTTTTCTAGAGGTGCTCTTTTTTCACTGACAAAAGAAACTAATAATTTAGGAAGAAACTAACTTTAATTCAGTAGTATTTTTATCAAATTAAGCAATTTCACTTTCCAAAAAGATCAAAATCGTCCTTTAAAAAAATCAAGTTACGGGGAAGGGGAGGTCTTATTTATGGATTCACCCATCACAGTGAGTTTTCAGAATTGCACTTTTATTATAAACATTAACAAAATAGCATGCAGAAAATAACTTATGAAGATGTGATACAGAAAATATGTGTCTTCAACATACAGACAGGTAGAGACTCACACATATTTGAGAATACTGGCAAAAGCAAAAACAGTCATATTTTATATACTTCTCAATGAAGGATTATAATTCCAGCAACGCCTTTCCTAAATTTCCAATATGTTAACTTCACAGAGTAGGCATCTGCCAATTTTCTTCAATATTTGATTGGATGATCTTAAAACTCTACTACTTTTTGCAGGAGAATAGATTTTTTTTAAAGGAGGATTTTGATCTTTTTGGAAAGTGAAACTGCTTAATTCAATAAAAACAATTACCTTTATTTAGGATGAAGCAGGAGTAGCGATTGTCCTCCTCACTTCTCTCTTTCCCCCTTTTCTCTTTCCCTCTTCCTCTTCCTCCTCCTTACTAAATTGGAGCAAGAAAACACTCAAAATAGCATAAGAGGAACAACACTATATATTGATACATAGTCATTTTGAACAAGGGATGAGTTTCACAGTTTGAAACAGAATGAACCTCACTTTCCACAGCTTGGAAGGTGAGGTTCATTTTGAAAACCATTTCTAGCTATATTAAAACTTTCTCTGACTACACAGGTTCAGGCTGCAAGTTATATTTGAAAAAGCTGTGATTATACCAAACACAAACAAGATATAGAAGGAAAAGTGCAAAATTACTGCAAAGACACAGGAAACAGCATTGTTTAGAAATATTACTTCTTACTCTGTTCATCCTTTGCTTGAAAGTTAGATAGTTTGATCGACTTAATTGTGATAATTAATGAGCTGGACAATTTTATTATGAACTTTAGAAATGTTTTTTATAATGAGAAATGTGTGTGGTGTATTTCTCAGCCTCAAATAGATTTGTTATGATTAAAAATCAAATACTTTTCCTCAATGTTATTTTGATAGCAACACATTTGATACAAGTAAAATTTTAAATGAACACTCTGGGTGCATTTAATTTATATTTTAATAGGCATGTGTATGGACTTCATTTAACCTGAAAGACAATTAATTGGCTTCCTCTCCTGGATGGATTTGATCTTAATCACTCAAGGTCAAAGATAATCATTGTGAAGTATCTGAGTTCTATATTTTCAGTACTTGGGATGTTACCACTTAGCTTTTTATATAATACATGTAACAAAATTGAAAGCAGAGAGAATAGTAGAGACATTTTTTGCTAGTTAATGGCAAACCTGCAATTGACTCATGAGTGCTGATGGTAGCTTTTAAGATAAACACAGAGCTAATAGATAATGTGTGCTGATTTTTAGATGGCCATAAGTTTCAATTGTATCCTCGCAGATTTTTTTTTAACAAATTTTATTCAGTTTTTCACATTAAAAACAAAAATCTCTTTTTAGTGGACAACGTATTTCCGAGTCATCACCTTTACAAACAAATATGACAGCAATTATACATTCATATATGCATACTTAATTCTATTATTACCTTTTCCATTCCAAATTTTCAGTAAGGAGAGAAACAAACACATTAATTCTAGCTTCTTTCATTAATCTCAATCGAAACATCTTTTCATTTCATTTCAATTATTTCAAATAAAATCCTTTAATATTTATTTTAAAAATAAAGATAGACAATATGTGTTTGCCTAATAATAATAATAATAATAATAATAATAATAATAATAATAATAATAATAATAATGTTACCAATGTCTCTCCTTGCTTTTAATAGTCTACATTAACTTATTAATTTAGTTGGTTTTTTAGTCTGTCATATTCCCCTTTACATTACACATTCTTTTTATAAATTCTAGATTAATACAAATTTTAACACTAAAAAAACAAAAAAAAAAACAAAGTATAGGTTTCCCCCCTTTTACTGCTTTGAGTGTGACACCTCAATGATTAAAATATACCTTTATTCCCTCATCTTGATTCCCAATAAACCATTATTTTTAAGAAGTTACAATAATAATCATTACATCTTTTCATTTGGATTCCGCAGCATATTTCCCCCTCTTAATTTTTAATAAAAGTTATCAGTATCTATATTATCCTATTTTCTAAATATTTTTAATTGCAGAAATATTCTTATTACCCTTTGTCACCCTGCAGAATCCCCTTTTTAATTCATCAACCATTATCTCTGAAAAAACAATTTCTTTTCAACATTTTACTATTTCCGTATTTCTTTATTTCATGCACCTGTTTCTTACTGCTTCTCCTCCCCCTCTTTTCCTCATATCTTTTCTCATTCCAGTTTATATCCCTCTCTTTCTTAATATCTTCCTTTCCCCTTTTCTGCTGGATCTTTTTGCCTTTCCTGACTTCACAGGTATTCCCCCTTTTGATTGCCTTCTTAAATCTCAATTTTTTAACCTTCCTTCTTTCCCCACTTCTTTGTACAGTGTTCTCTGCATTAATTGTCTATTTAAAATGTTTTCTCCTTGAGTCGATTCCTCCTCCTCTGAAACTCTTTCTTCTTGTATTCAATCGCCATTTCCATTTTTTCTAACACAGAGCAAAGTGATTCACCTCTTTCCTGTAGTAATTCTCTCATATTTTTAAGTTCCATTTTTAATTCCCAAAGCAATATCATCATTACACACTCTTATATTTTATAATTGTTAAAGTCCACAAAACACCACTTTTACTTTCCTTCTTTATTCTTTCAATTTTCTAAAGTTCTCAGTTATTCCAGCCCAGGGTCTGTACCAAAAACATCAATCAATCCCACAGTCAGTCTTTCCTTGCTTTTTCTTTATTCTGGTTCTGCTTTCACTTTCTAAGATTCTTACTTTGTTTCAATATTTCTTTAATGTTGTATCCACACAAGTTCATTCAGAAACAGGATGCTTTCCCTTTTGTTTGAACTCAAGTTTTTGTCGTTTTATACAAAGTCTTCACCTTTTTCCCTATTTTTTTTTAATTTAGGGTTTTTCGAACCTCAATATTCCAGCACAGTCCAGTCTCCAATTTGTAAACTTTATTATTACTATTTTTTGACAATCTTATGTCCAGCTTTATTTTATGCCTGTTTATTGCCAAAATATTTTAGTCCAATTTTGTTAAATCTTTAGTTCCGGCTTCTTCCTTTCCTGGTTTGAAGCCCCGCTTAGCTGTCAAAAATATTTTCTTATTTTTTTTCCTGTCCCTTTGTAATTTTACTGCTCACTTTTCTTTTCTTAAAAATTCCATGTTACCTTAATCCTGGGGTACTTTTGTTTAGTTGTATTGCCCAGTTGTCTCGGTTCAGATGTTATCCACCTCTTTCTTCCCTCCTGCACAATGCTTAATCCAGCTGAGTCCTCCTCTTCGGGGTGGCCATTTTATACCACCGCTGCAGTCGTCTTCGGGGGGGGGGAAAAGACCAAGCCCAGGGGGGAGATGCAGCTCCCCTCAACCTGGCTTGCAGCTTCCCCTTACTCCACCACCCCTCCAAGGCAGCTTCAGCCCCTAATAGTAATGATCGGGGCTCTCCAATGAAAGAGCACGGACCATAGCCACAGAGAGTCGCAATCTACAGTCTGTCAGTGAAGAGGCTCCACCTTCTTTTGTATCCTCACAGATCTTTTGTGTGAGGAGCTGTGGTGGTGCAGTGGTTAGAAAGCATTATTGCTGGCTAACTCTGCCCACAGCTGGAGTTCAATCCTGATTGGTCCAAGGTTGACTCAATCTTCTATCCTTCTGAGGTTGGCAAAATGAGGACCCAGATTGTATTGCTGGTGTTGTAAACCACTCAAAGAATGTAAAGCACTATGGAGGGGTATATCAGTATAAATCTAAGTGCTATTGCTATTAAGAGCCTGAGGGAAATACAGCATGCATATATTTTGCATGCATAGTTATTTTAATGGAAGATTTGTATGAATGGCTAGATTTGTTTTGTTCAGTTTTCTGAAAATCTTAGTACAAGAAGACAAGATATTTTAATATATCTATTAGAAACATGTTGGGATGAGTCCAATAAAGAGAAAGTGGATATTGTTTTCCATAAGAAAATAACAGATCATGCAAAGAGGCAAAAAGTGGTACTGATGGGGCATCTGAATTAGTGATTATCTGTAAAAGAAAATTGGCTCCATCCAGAACTTTTCTGACTTGTCTTGCTGATTAGTTTTTCTTTCAGAGGATGAAGGAAGGCATAAGAGGATCAACCATCCTTGACTTAAGGCTAGCCAGTAAGGAAGTTTTAGATGAAAAATCTATTGTGAAGTTCTTGCTGTTGTCTGAGCTGTTTGGTTGTTTGCTTAAAAATATTTCATTACCCAACTAGGAAACATCAATGCAAGTAAATGTGAAGTCTTTTGCCTTTGCATCATCTACAATACATAATGCAAGGATTGTAGCAGCCACTATGTAGGATGGATAGGCAGAAAATTAGAAGAGTACATCTACAAACACTAAGAAGCAGTCAGAACACATAATGAAACTTACTTAATATTACAACACACAGCTTCCACTAAATATGATGTAAGGAAGGAAGGGGGGAGGAAGGGAGGGAGGAAGAAAGGAAGGAAGGAAGGAAAAGATGTTGAGATTAGAGAAAAAGTGCAAAGAAAAATTGGGATGGTTAGGCAACTGGAGATTAAAACATACGAAGAACATGGACACAACTAGTCTAGTGAAGAGAAGGACGAGGGGAGACATGATAGTAGTCTTCCAATATTTTAAGAGCTGCCACAGAGAGGAGAGGCTGAAGTTATTTTTTAAAGCACCCATAGGCCAGACAAGGAATAATAGATGGAAACTGAACAAGGAGAAATTCAACCTGGAAATAAGAAGAAATTTTCTGAGAACAATAAACCAATGGAACAGTTTGCCTTCAGAAGTTGTGGTAGCTTCATCACTTGAAACTTCCAAGGAGAGATTGGTCGGCTGTTTTGCCAGAAATGGTGTAGGGTTTCCTGCTTGGGCGGGGAGGGGGTTGGACTACATGACCTCTTAGGTCCCTTCCAACTCTGTTAATCTGAAAAGAAAGGAAGTCTTGGAAGCTTGGCATGCAGTTAAATCAGGCATCAGTAGACATATAGAGAGAAACCACATTTACATACCACCCAAAAGAGGCATAAAAATTTCAACCCTGAGCTAAGATACTCTCTTCTATTGGGGAAAGTTATCATCAGTCAAATCTATTTATACATTTATTCCCTTGAATCAGCCATAAAGGGCACAGATCTATCGCTGATATTGCTGTCACAGTTTCTGCTTATTTGCTCAGATTTCACAGGATCAAAACAATCCCAGATAACACTGTAAGATATTGTCCCAGTTATCTCAATACCTTTCATTCCTGATGTGTTCAGCTATAGCTGAATATGAACAATTTTGTCTTCCAAATGTCTTGCAAACAATACACAGTGGTTATCTCCAAGCATTTTTAAACTATTCATTAACAATGCTCCAATGTAACATTTGATAGTCAGATTTTGAAATTTCTGATCAAGCTTTATACTTCTTGGTTCCAAATGGTTATCTCTCCCTAGATTTCATTTCACTGTTTCTTATCGATCCTATCTCCTTCTCTTTTTTGACACTAGGATTTGTTGGGCTGGAACATTTGAATTAGAACAAAATACAAATAAAGTATACCATTGTGCTCTATTTACTCTGTGTCATATAAATGTGCAAAATCCATTCAAATGGAAAAATATAGGTAATCACATTATATAGATTTAATACTAACATTTCCTCCAATTAAAATAAATCTTATTAAGTGTAGCATGCCAGATATAGCTCTTTCCTTTAGTGTCTTCCTCTCTCTTACATACATATATCTCTCCTGCCTAATGCACCAATTATAAGATTATATTTACATGCTGGGTCTTCTCTTGGTCACACAGCTGGAGCCCTCATTAATTTCTTTTATTAATGAAGAACGCTTTCTTCCTGTGCTGTTTTCTTTTTTCTCCTTTTATTTTTGAATTTACAGTTCGTCTTTGCTCAATAAAACATCAATCCTGCAATTAGTGCCACATTTGTATATTTTCTTAATATTCCAACAAATTGAACTGAAAATAGAAAGCGATATTTGAATTTGAAGCACTATCTGTGGCTAATTAAAATTTAATGATAATAATTAGTTACTATCATATGATATTTGTTTTAAGAAAAGTAGTCTTTGAGAACAAGGAAATATTGCAGATTTTTTTTGCAGATCTCTTCAGTGTATTTTAAATTTAATAATTGACATTGATATATAAAGTTTGTATTAATGTACATTAATAACCTGAATTTATTTAAAGCAAAAGAGGAAACTTTTTAAAACATTATACAAAAGGTTAGAAATTTTTTTTCTATCTCCTAAATATAATTTTAAAAATAAAAACAAATATTGCATGTCTCAGACATTTTCTAATTTAAAATGTATAGTACTTCTCTTACATACAATGTATACAACATGTTTAAAAACTATCTGCTCAGTTTTCATTTCCTTGTATTTACAGTCAGGTGTAAAGATATAAAGCCAAGCAATAAAAATCAATATACAGTATCTTCATTCAGTCATGTGCTTAGGAAAGGGAAAAGGGAAAACTGAAATGGCTTCAGAGCTGAAGAAGCTTCTTGGATGAGAAGTGAAAAGTCTTCAAAAAACAAACAGAAAAAACCTGAGGAAATCCAGTTGCCTGTTGAAAAGTGGCTGCTGGAGGTTCGCAGGGGTTCAGGAGAGCCCCTAGCCAAGATTCTGCGCAGTTTGGAGAACCCCCAAATCCCACTCTGGCTGGCCCCACCCACCCCACCCCGCCCCTCCCAGGAGTCCCAACACAGCCTGTTTTGGATGCAGGTAAGTGCAGGACACAAGTGGAGGCTCAGGGAGGGTGAAAAACCAGCCTCCTGGAAGTTCAGGAAGGCTGGAAATGGGCCTGTTTCTGGCTTCCAAAGAGCCTCCGGATCCTGGGGAGGCAACCCCACTCCCCCCGCTGTGGTGCAGGAGGCTGACTAGGTCACGCCCCGCAGCAACCGGGCAGAGAACCCTTTGCTAAAATGTTTGAAGTCCACGCCTGGAAAACGCATGTTTGGGACAACCATGACCTGCGTGACTGAGAATCTCCAGAGACATAATATGGCTAAGAAAAATCCATGTCTGAATGTGACTGGGTGAATGTACATAATGTTGCAACCTTTTTTTCCTGCAAAACTCTCCTAGCAGAATAAAGGGATTATTTTCCTTTATGCCAAGTGGTTTGCAATCCTAGAAATTAATGATCAGCTATGGTGTCATAAATAGGCTGGTTCAAACAATTGTATAAGTGGGGCATCATGCTAGCAGCTTAGCACACATGTACAGAAGATGGAAATGCATCACATCACAGTAATCATAGTTTGGGTTTTGGCGTTTGTCACAATGTTCTCCAAAAGGTAGAAGCTCTAATCCTTTTCATTCTGGTGACCTACTGCCCTAATTATAGGCACTAAAAATGGCAGAGTGCAAGGCAGAGCAAGTGATCATAACAGACTACTGTGTACAGTAGTAACATTTTATCCTATGCCTATGTGCAGGAGATGCAGGGCTTCTGAGTGCCTTTCTGTTGGCACAATATCTACCATTTTAGAGATGCTGCAAAAAGTTTAAACTTTGATAATGTACAAGAACATTTATCTAACCAACTTTCTGGGAAGAATTCAGGCTGCCACGTGGTGTATTATGGCTAAATGTCATACATTTTAGTGGTTTGCCTTTGCCTTCTTCCAGGATTTCCAGTCATATCTACTGCCCCTGGGATTTTTGGTGGTTTCCGCATATTAACCAGCTCACCCGTTTGCTTTCTAAAATCAACTGTAGTCAACTTGCCACATTCTAAGTACTGTATATTCTTTTAGTGCAGAGGAATATACAAAATATAATGTTGGCATTTAGCTTTCATAAAACGTTTGTGGTCTCATCAGCAGTGTGTGGGCTGATGGTAGACTTGCTCTAGAGAGAACTTCAATAGTTCCATGCCTCTGCAGAAGCCACACTATGACTGGCAACAGCTCCAGGTCCACGAGCGATCAGATGATTTAGAGAGCAGTGAGAGTCCTCAGAAGTTGTCCCAATCCTTGTTACAGAGATATATGATGATATGTTTTTAAATTCCTGTGTAATTTATTCCAAAAAGACTGAAATTACCTAGTATTTGTCTATAAATACAGGACCAGTGACTGAATACCTCTGCAGATATATCTTCTGATCCTGGAGTTTTGCATTGGATAGTTGGCTGACAGCTTCCGTGAATTTAGCTACTAATGGTGGGTCATCTATGGTGCTACTGATGATGTTGTTCAGGGCAATCTTCTCTATCATCTCATTGTTAATAGATGACAGTCAGCTGAGAATGATTTCAAAATGTCCAGCCTATCTCTGCAAGTTCTGAACCTGTTCTATAAAGAAAGGTGTACCATCTAACTCAGGAAGGGGGAACTCCTGAGAGAATGAGGTCTGGAGAGAGGGTTAAGGGCTTCACAGAACCATTTGAAGTCATTTTTATCAGCTTAGAATCAGCAGTTTATTCTGGACTATCCTATAAGCACCTGTAAAGGTATTTTCTTGGCAGCTGATGATAAATCATTCTGATAGACAAGCTGAAGGCAATGCCTTTCAAGAAGTAGAGCATGTATCTTCTCATCATTCTCACCAAACCAGTCATGCTGCTTGTGAGTAGAGGGCCCCAACATTTTCACTGCAGACGAGTGAACAACATCCCTGAAGCATTCCCAGTCATGCTCAGAACGGTCAGCAAGATGAAAGGCCAAAAGCTTAGTTTTTAAGTCTTCAGCCAGGGCTAAAGCCATTGTGCTTTAGCCATTCTGCTCCAAAAAGCTGTTTTAGTAGGATGGCTAATGCATGTTCTGTCAGAGTGCTGTTGGCTTTTGAAATAAAGAGCTCGCCGACGTAGGGAAAGATCTATAACAGAACATTGCTTCTGAGTTCTTCCCACAATTACAAACAGCTCTGTAAAGAAATCTTAGCCAAAGATTGTGCTTGATTTTTGAACCAGGAGTTCCACTCTAGGAAGAATGGTTAGGAATAATACATTTGATTCATTTTATTTACATATAATTAAATGTAGTTAATATGATTATTTTGCAATTTGATTCTATCACATTAAAAATACAATATATGTTCTGAAATCTCAGCTTGGCTTCTCTTCTGTAAAGTCAACATACAGGTTATAGTTGAGCAAGAACAGACCAAGATTTAAGGTTTATCTCCATCACAACTACACGAGATGTGTCTCAGTATGTACCATATGTTATTTTGTATTGTCATTTATCAGTGACTAATCTTTAAAAATTGTGCACATTGCAAAAAATTGCTTTCTTTTACATTCATGTACAAGTTTACTTATTTTCTTGTGCAGAAACTGTACATTGTAAAATGTCAAAGCTCTGAGCTAATTTATATGCTCATTTTGAAATATGGATTTGCTCACATACAATTCTAATCAAAATACAACCCAAGATAACTTTCCTAGATGTAAGGGGAGGCCCTGGGCACCACTCTTTATAGTAGTGCAAATACCTTCTGATCCACTCTATCTAACTGATTATTGAAGAGGTATAAATAGATCCAAACCTCAAAGCCTTTCACATTCTATTGCATTAGCTTGTTGGTGTTTAATAGTGATGTTCTGTTCTTCCTTTGCCTCCATCTCTCTCTTTATGATTAATTGCCACAATATTAAACTTTTGCCTCAGCATTGCTGACTTGTTCTCATATAAGAAGCCATTTTTATTACATGAGATTGTATTGTTCTATTAAGTCCAAGTAGGGAAATGAAACAAGATGCATTTATTTTTCAGAATTTTGATAACATGATTCTCATTCTGACAGATGTTTGTTGTGCAAGCTGAGGAACCATCCAGATACCGTCAAGCTCAATTTAGATTTCGGATTACAACTTCTCAGTGTAATTATAGTATTCTTAGTTGGAATTTTCTATTGACTGCAGAGGGACTTAAGTCAGAGTAAGAATTCCTTGGCCAGGAGGACCATCAGGCTTTTTAATTCCACATTAGAGTGTTAACTTTTTGAAAAAGATGCATACGCTGAGCATCAATGACTTGAATGCAGCATTGTAGGATGGTAAGGAAAACCCACAAAGAAATGAGAAAGAATTATAATTTCTTAGATAAGCTAAGCAATCAGGAAACTGCAGTCCACTGAAACTCAAAGATGCTGAGTTAGCAGTAATGAGTCAGCATAGTGTCAATGGCCAGAAAAGAACTAAATGAACATTAATGATAGTTTGCATTAAAGCATTATTAGAATTCTGGTAATGGAAGTGATCAATATAAACATACTAGCTGGATACCTGTGCTTCATGATGAAACTATGTGATCAGGCTATGCAGGAGCCTGGGCTTTCTTTCTTTCTTCCTTTCCCGTCCCATCCTCCTTTCCTTTTCTCCTTTTCCCTCCTTTCCTTTCCTTCTTTCCCTTCCCTTCCTTTCCTCCTTTCCCTTCCTTTCCTTCTTTCCTCCTTTCCCTTCCTTTCCTTCTTTCCCTTCCCTTCCCGTCCCATCCGGTCCTGTCCTTTCTCCTTTCCATTCCTTTCTGTTTCTCCATTATCTATCTACAATATCTATCTATCTATCTATCTATCTCTATTCAGCAAAAATGTTGTAAAATATAATCCTTCAACTGTTGTCCCAAAGGTGCTTTTTTCAGGAGGCAACGGGACTTTCTGGTTTTTCTTTGAATATGTTTTGCTTCTAACAGGATGGTGGGTAATAAAAATACTACAACCTTTGATGCCAAAGTAGCTTCCTGTTTGGAAGTGTAGTTTGAATCCTTTTAGAGAGTTGTTGAGGCAACCTGGATGTTTGTCTGTGTCCTTGGGTCATCTGAGTGGTGTAAATGGCTGTGAAGTTACTAAGGTAATGGAATGTAAGGCGACTGGCAGTTGAACAGAATTCTTTTCAGATGGGGAGGGGGAATAGAACTCCTTAGCATCAGAGCGTGTTAATAATAATACACGAAATATAATGCTCTGATGGTCATTTCAAAAAATCCTTTCTTAGTGAGGACTTAAGAAGCCAAGAGGAACATATATGCCAAATTTCAAGTTTGTAGGCTTTACGGTTCTGGAAATTTCATGATGCTGCGTGAGTGGTATCTTGCTTTTATATATATATAGATTCATTATAGATTGTATTATAAAGCCATGCTATTGTTTATCAGGCAATGCGGTATTGGAAAATGCATTGGAAAATGACTTTAAAAAAAACTAATCAGCTGTGAGGATACTCTTAATTACACCTTGGTGGAGTTCAGTCACTAGCTGAAATTTCTTTCTTTCTTTCTTTCTTTCTTTCTTTCTTTCTTTCTTTCTTTCTTTCTTTCTTTCTTTCTTTCTTTCTTTCTTTCTTTCTTCCTTCCTTCCTTCCTTCCTTCCTTTCCTTCCTTCCTTTCCTTCCCTCCCTCCTTCCCTCCCTCTTTTCTTTTCTTTTCTCACACTAAATGCAAGAACTGAGGATTTTTTTAAATAAATCAAACATAAGACAAACATAAACTTCCAAGATCACTTGTAGTCAAAATTGAATTATACATTAAGAGGGTGACCAAAAGCAAGTAATCTTTTTTTAAAAAGACAGAAAGTTCAAAACTGTTAAGGGTGGATAGAATTGGATCATTTTTTCTATTCAAAATTATAATCTTCCACACAAATCACTGCAACTCTATGGACATGGAAAAATACATCTATATAAATATTTCAGATAAATGATGCAGGAAGTAAAGGAGACACATCCCTTGTGTCAAATATGAATTTTTTAAAAAAGATGTGAAATCCAACCACACAATTCACACCCTGAATATTAAGGAAACCGGTATAAAGTACTAGAAATCTCACTGATGCATTCTTACCTACCCAGAGTTTTAATATGAAGGATATTAGGGTTTGAATGTAAGAGTCCAATGACAAAAATTTATGTTTTCCATGCAAAATGTTTCATCAGGATTAAGGAAGAAAAATATTTGTTTTGAAAGCCTGAACAGATATTGATAATCAGTACATATTGTGTGACCAAGAAAAAACATTTTGTAACTAAGACTATTTGCAACCAAGATTCCTGCTGTGAACAGAAACAATTTAATCCAGTAAGGAATGAAGAAGTTGAAACATTGATGCTATTGTATTATCAGAAGGTGCCTAGTCAAGATTTCCAATTTTTTCACTCTTTTTTAGATTTTTTTCGCTTGTTGGTAGGTATATTAATGGTGGTAGTCATGTTTTACAGGCATAGGTACCCACCAGTCTATTTTATTTCATTTTCTGTTGAAAATCATTGAGAAATCATAGTGTTCTTATTCAGTGGCTTGCCACCAATTTTTGGCAGCAGTCTTCTGGCAAGAGACTGTTTTCTTATTTATTTGAGTTATGTGAGCAAAGAGAAGATCAGGAGCGGAATTCAAATTTCTTAACCAATTCTGTGGGCAAGGCCTAATTTGTGGGTGTGGCTTGATGGTCATGTGACTGGCTGGGTGCGGCTAGATGGTCATGTGATGGGGTGGGCATGGCTAGGTGGCCATGTGACTAGCAACCCAAATATAAGTGGTCCTTGCTTAATGGCCAGGTTGCTTAGCAAGTGTTCTAATTTATGACTGACCTCCCCAGAGCTACTTGACCTGTTTTTGGTGTTTTGACAGCCATGCACGGTCGAGCACATACACATGCACATTTATGATCAGTTACAACATCCCACACACTCTTGTGACTGAGGTTTTTTTATGTTTTTGCCAGTTTCCAACAATTCCTTCTGGTTTCCATTTAAAATTGGGGAAAATGGACTTGTTTAACAACCACAGTGTTTGCTTAATGACCACAAAGTTCATTTAATGACCATGGTGTTTGCCTAACCCAGGGTCTGCAACCTTAAACACTCAAAGAGCCATTTTTCTATTTTCTTTTAAACAGGTCTCTCTCTCTCTTTCTCTCTCTGTTTTTCTTTCTTTTTCCCTCTCTTTCTCATCTTTTTCTTTCTCCCCTTTTCTTTCTTTCTCTCTTTCTCATCTCTCTCTGTCTCTTGTCTCTCTCTCCCTCTCTCTTTCTCTCTCTCTCTGTGTCTTGTCTATCTCTCTTTCCCTCCCTCCCTCCCCCCCTCTCTCCCCCCCTCTCTCTCTGTGCCTGGGGGTGGGGAAGAATGTAATAATTTTTTTTCAATGCTGTTGTAATTTTAAATGGAGGCTAAACAAATAGTTGTAAGTCAAAGACTATCAGTACCTGCGGCTTTAACCTTCCAATTATCATCTAACTAGATTTCAGCTGCATCTCTGCACCAAGCACAATAGGATAATTTCCTTATTCCCAAAATGCAGGAAAATAACCCAGGCTCAAAAGAAGTTGTACTTCTGAATGTTTTTCAAACTTAGCAACTTTAAGACATGTGGACTTCAATTCCCAGAATTCCCCAGGCAGCATGAGACCTGATCATTTGATTACTCCCAAGTCAGTAACATGAAAGAATTACCAATTTTAAAGATATTGAGCATTGTATCTCGGTATGAATTGATTTAATAAGACCCCATACTTAATATGCTCGTGTCTCTGCTTGACAGAACCACCAAGGCACTTCTACTTGATTTCTCCTTGTACCAAGGCTCTGATTTAATATTTAATATCCTCCTCCTCCTCCTCCTCAATAAATGCATGGATTGATCTCAAATGGATGTTATCTATTTTCTACTGGTGGATTAATCTAAATATAGTATAAACTGCCCCTTCATCGCAAGGACACAGTTTTAAAGAGTAAAGCCAGCCCCCCCCCCCCAAAAGGGGGATACTTGCTCCAGGCTAGGTTAAAATGTTTTAAAGCCCGGTTCAGCAACGCTACCTGGAACTTCTCCTTGTAGCACCGAGCTCCTAGGCTTTTATTTTGAAATCCGGCACTTGGGTTTCAAGAGTGGAGCCGGAGAAGCAGCACTGGATTTTAAAAGGCAAGCAGTTCAGTGCTCCTTTGTTTTCTGAATGGATTTTATAGGAAGGAGGCTTAATTTCACATGCACACTCACCAGCCACTTCTCACTCAATCTGCCTCATTTAGGAAGCATGGAGGATGTCATCAGCCACAGCAAAACTCAGTATCTTCCAAATGGGATGGGCACAGAAGGAGGGGAGGAGAAAAAGGGATTCTTGCTCCAGGCTTAAAGACCTGGAGCTTGAGCAACATATCTTCAGCCTCATCAGAGGCAAGTGGCTGGGAGGGGAAGGGGTGGGGCCAGCCAGGGGCAGGATTTGCTGGTTGTCCGAACTTGGCAGAATCTTAACATCCGGTTCTATAGAAGGGTGGGGGACTGGTAGAACCCCAGCCCTGGAGAAGATAGATGGGTTATGAGCTCTGATAGACAGACAAACAAAGCTGTCTGATTTATTATTATTTTTACATCTTTATTTCCAGGGATGGGGGACATATTTCTCTGCTCTATGTGACAAAATAATTTGACTGATGACTTTAGGCTTTATATTTATTGATTTTTTTTGGAAGTGAGCAACATTAACTAATGTATCTCAAGCAAATTGAGATAGATATTTTAACAGATAATCAGAGTTGGAAGGGACCTTATAGGTCATCTAGTCCAACCTTCTGCCCAAGTGGAAGACCCTACACCCTTTCTGACAAATGGCAGTCCAATCTATTCTTGAAAGTCTCAAGTGATGATGCGCTCACAACTTTTGAGGGCAAGCTGTTCCATTGGTTGATTGTTCTCACTGTCAGAAAGTTTCTTTATTTCCAGGTTAAATCTCTCCTTGTTCAGTTTCCATCCATTATTCCTTGTCTGGCCTACAAGTGCTTTAGAAAATAGCTTGACCCCTTTCTCTCTGTGGCAGCCCCTCAAATATTGGAAGACTGCTATCATTTCTCCCTTGGTCCTTCTCTTTACTAGACTAGCCAAGTCCAGTTCCTGTAACCATTCTTCGTATGTTTTAGTCTCCGGTCCCCTAATCTTCCTGGTTGCTCTTCTCTGTACTTTTTCTAGAGTCTCAACATATTTTTTGTAATGTGGTGACCAAAACTGGATGCAGCACTCTAGGTGTGGCTTTATAGAGTGGTATTAGTACCTTGATCCCTTGATCTTGATTGTATCCCTCTGTTAATGCAATTTAGGATTGTATTAGCTTTTTTGGCGGCGGCTGCACACTGCTGGCTCATATTTAGCTGGTTGTCCACTAAGACTCCAAGATCCCTCTCACAGTTACTGCCATTGAGCCTGGTTTCACCCAGACTATATGTGTAATTTTGGTTTTTCTTTTGGTATTTTCCCATTGAACAGTCATTTAAACCATGCTATGTAAATGGTTTCAAAAGAAGTTAATATTGCAGCCACAGCAGCTGTCTATGCCAGTATGTTTGTGTGTTCAAAGGAAGAAATTGGTGTGCCATAACTTCAGTCCAGCATAATCTCTCATACTTCCTTTGCAAAAAAAAGGTGGTTATTACCAAGCAAAAACAGCTAGAATGATATTTGCTTTTATCCTGACAAATGGAAACCAAAACCAGGAAAGAGCCGAGGACAGTGACGATGTCACCAAGTGAATATTATTTCCTCAAAGAATATTCAAAGATAGAATTCTTGTCTAAAGCATCATTACTACCAAGCAAATTAGACATCCTCCATGTTACCTG
Organism: Pseudonaja textilis; assembly: GCF_049901715.1. Classification (NCBI taxonomy): domain Eukaryota; kingdom Metazoa; phylum Chordata; class Lepidosauria; order Squamata; family Elapidae; genus Pseudonaja; species Pseudonaja textilis. The sequence continues at coordinate 23,721,485 of NC_141996.1, forward strand.
TGTGATAATTCAGTAACAGAAAAAAACTAAAACAACAACAACCAGCCCAAATCAAATCAAATCCAGTAGCCTTCATGGATGAATAGGGACTTGAAACCATGTCTTTCTTCCTAGGTTTGCTACTCATTCCATTCCTTTTCACTAGTTATTCAAGATTATGAATCCTCACACTGCAATCAAAACCATCACGAAAAGTTCACAGTTCTATCAATGGTGCTATTGATGTAGAGTGAAGATAGATATGATGGTCCCAAGGTGTTCTGACCCAAGCCTCGTTCAAAGCAAACAAACACCAAACAGAGATAAAAGCAAAACCTTTTTAATGCTTCTCTGTGAATTCTATTCATTCACAGTAAAATGCTATTAAAAACTAATTGTTTCAGATAAGAACAGGCCTTGCTAATTTGTGCAAGGCTGCCAAGAACACTAGATTGAATTGCAAGGAAATAATCAAAACCAAAAGTCTCCAAACACAAACCAGGATAGTCCGAACTTCCACAAGACTTGAAGTGCAAGAACTTCTTTGCTTCCTGCAAAGAATCCCACCTCTGAGGGCTGGCTTTTATTCCTTAAGGGAGGGACCATCACCTTGCAGCCTTACTCCCGAGTCGCCCGTGCTGCTGCAGCTGCTCTTTCCTTCAAGTAGCCCTTCATGCACGCGCACTGGGCACAGGCTCCTCGGGGACCTCTTCATCACTGCTGCCAGCCTCCACAAGCTCCGAAGGCAGCACTCCACTCTCTGATAGTCCTGGCCCCATCCCTGCATCACACGCAGGCCCTTCATCCGTCCTCACTCCCCAAGACCTCAGCCATCTGCACCTGCTTCTGGCAAACCATAACACAGACATACATGGATGTCATTCCAGTAGCAGCACTTGTGCTAGAGCTTCAAAATAACAATTGCTTTACTGAAGAAATATCTTTAATTATGTGCTAACCTAAGCACTGCATACACTGGCATTTATGCAACCCTCAGCTGCAAGCAGATCCACACGTTTGGTTCAGTTACCTTGGGATTTTCTTTCTACCCACAAAATCCATTTGATGACTTTGTATGTGGTTCTCCAGGCAATGTTTCTTTAGTTGGCCCCATCCTGGGACCTCTTTATCTCTTAATGGATTTACATTTGCCCATTTCATATTACCTAAATACATGCTCACCAATCAATTAATCTGAATTTAAGTAAAAGCATTTATATCGACAGGTACTTATGTCCAAGTTTATTGTTCTTTCAAGAGCACTTACTGTAAAAAGTCTCAGAGGACAAGTTCTCTCTGAAACAAAGATCTATTTTTCAAAATAGCGGTGGAGAAGATAAATGTGAGTCTGGAATATAGCACCTGCCACAAAGGCTCATGGGAGAATGCTCTCTCTCTCTCTCTCTCTCTCTCTCTCTCACACACACACACACACACACACACACTTTCCTCAGGATGGAGTTATTTGTGTCAAAGGCAATCTGGCCCTATTTTTTCCTTTGGACAAAATGAGCAATCAATTCATACTGTTCGTTTTATTATCAAAGGGAAACAAATTGCTTATTTTTTTTTCTTTTGTCATTTTCTTGCCATGATGGAAAATAATTTCTCATGTGATTTTCTTCCTTAAGAGAAAAAATGTGACCAGTTTTGAGGACTATTGCACTTTTTCTGAAGAAAAAAAACACCTTTGCTGCTACCTCGGGCAGAAGCGCATTTAGTTACTTGAAATAGATTTTGTATGTTTTGATACTGATGAAAAATACACTTTACCAGCTGTCCTGAGAATTCTTCAGGGTTGGGAACAGGATACAAATATAACAAGCAAGCAATATAGCATCTCATGGGCTGTGGATGAATAGAAAAGAAAATTAAAACTACAATTTAAGAAGTTATTTTGATTTCTATTTTCTACATTTTTTTTGAATGTATAAGATCCTCGCTGAAGTAGGAAGGCAACAACTGCACAATAGGTTTCAAGTGTACTATAAATTTTGTCAAGAAAGACATTACTGCATTGGCAGCTTTTCTTTTCTTTCCTCCCATAATGATTCCAACCCATAATGATCCTTTCCCCCCCATAATTCTATTGCAATTAAAGAGTGCTAGGAATCTTGTCTATATGATTCCTTGGATAATGTGCTGTGTGTCATGTTAGATAGTACAGGTAAGATAGATCGAAGATCTTTTAATACTGAGAAATTTAATATACAGAAATTATCACGCCCACATCGGAGTCTGAATCTGAGGAGGAAGATGAACAGCTGACAGGGAGCGGGAGAATGGCTCCGTTGGCTGTGGAAGAAACTGGGAAGAGCAAAGTCAGGCTGGGCAGAGCAGGAGAGAGGTAGACAAGGGAGAGGGGGTTCAGAGGAAGACCAAGGTCCACCCTCTCTCCATCCTAGGGCACGCAGGGAAGAACAGAGAAGAGGTTGCTTGGCTTACGAGGAAAGAAAGGGCCCTGATTCCCTTCACAAGGCACACCTGGGGATGGTTTAAAGGAGAGGCAGATGGGTGGGGCAGTTGTCGGGAACAATTGCTGAGTTTATCTAGTGTTGGCTGCTGTTATCGCAGTAACTGGAATCCTCCAACTGGTTTGATTTACTGCTGTGTTACTTCACTTCTGGAACTCCTTATCTTGCCCTGCTGGAGTTATTATTTTATTTTGACTTGTTGGATTTATAATTTAAAGTTTTCTGTTTACAACATTTGGATTGGAATATCTGCAGCCAAAGGCTGTTGCAGGTTCATGGGGGAGTTTTTTTCTCCAGACCAGAAGGTAACTGGGACATTGTATTCTTTGGCTGAGTTGCCTTTGTGCCAAGCCCCAGGTCATCACAGATATTGCCTATAGAAAGCAAACTTATCCAATTTGCCATTCTAAATTTTCTAATCTAATTCAAACACACACATGAACACATTGCAGAAAACACAGTACTGCTAGCACCTTTAGCAATGTCAACTCAATGTGAAACACAAGGTTTATCACAATTGTAATAATATCGAAAACATATTTTGTAAAAACCCAGAGCATCACATGTATTGCTAGATCAAGATAAATGGCTGCATATTAGGTCATACAATCCTCATTGCAACCAGTAGATCAACACTTTTGATCTGAAAAAAAGTGGACCCTGCTCTTGCAGAAAAATGTCACAGAGAAAAAAAAAATCTTGGTGGTGACTTCTCTTGAAAGAAGATGACACCTTTGTAAAAAAAAGAAAAAGAGAAAAAGGCATTCTCTACATGCTCCAGATAAGTTAAATGAATGGATGACTTGGGTTCAAAAGACATATAAGTCTGCAAGCAAGGTAAGACTGAATTAAGGTTACTCCTACTGTGGTGTATTTTTTAGTTCCTGTCCATTCAGTATATAAAATCTCCATTCATTGTTCATAGATCTGAGCTTATTTCCTGACAATTTTTGGAACAGTTAAAGAATAAATTGGCTGGTTCTCTGGACAGCTGAATAAGGCTCCAGCCAAGTGACTAATTAAAAAAGCAGAATGTTGAAGATTGGTGACAAAACACTCTGACCTCTGAGTATCCGTAAACCGTTGAGATAAATGAGACCCTCAAATAGTTCTGGTAATTTACTTGCAATAAATACAAATACCTTCTGATTAAAATCAAATCCCCAGATGTGAAACATGTATTCTGCAAATACACAAAATAGCTACAATTTGTATGGACCAACTGTAGCTTCTGGAAAATTGAGACATTAGTAACACAGCATGGTAAGCTTTTCTCCTCAAAAGATGACTAACCCAAGACAGAAAATATTAAAGTTGATTACTTTAGGTAGTATTGCAACAGAAATTTCAGGGTTATAATGCCATGTTACAAAGTTTTGTCTTCTGTACTGGTTTGTTGTCTGGGTCACAATCATTTACCATTTTGAACCTCGTATATTTGGAGAGTTAAGACAGATTTTGTAGTCTGTATTTTGTTTGGAGAAAATGATTCAGGAATGCCCATTAGGAAAGTTGAAAGTTCAGTTCTAGATATTGGCATATGTTTTTCTCCTGTGGCACAAAGGAAAAAAATGTCTGCTGCAAACTCTGTGTGGCATCAGGAACGGCATCCAGCCAATAAACACTCAGCTCCACCCAGTCTCCCTGACTCTACTCTGAATTAAGGGACTACACAGTCGTAAAAAGGGTCCCCCCCCTGTACCTTTATAGCCAATTTACAAATTTATGAGTTTGGGTTTCATAAGGACATAGAAATATAAGCAAACAATATTGGAATTAAAAAGCAAACTAATTATACAGAACTATTTTTCACCCCAAATTCAAATACTTTTTTTCATCACTCTGCAGAAAATTAATTTGATTTTAGCCAATCCTTTAGTTTTAGTAGAATCACATCCAAGTGCTTGGAACAGCAAGTTGGATCCAACAAGCCACACCTATGACATCAAGGGATATGCAACCTAATTTTGCTCAAAGGTTGGTAGACTAGGATAATCGTTTTATGATGTTAATACTTTAGACTAACTTTAGTTTGATGGAGTAGCTTTTTTAAGAAAAACAATAGAACTGAAAACTGAACTTGATTTACTCTAAATGATAGTTTATTCAATTTAAGTGTATATTATTAAGATTATACAGTCTACTACTGCTACTTCTGAAATTTAATCTGTTAGAGGTTTTTGGTGGAATCTATTGAGGTTGAAAAGCCAATGATCAATTTTTATTTAAAAAAATTGAAGGACTTGGATGGTTTTGATACTTTTTATTTGCCTATAGTTCAGAATGACTTTGAAGGTTCAGATTATGCAAATCATTCAAAGGTTGCTTTAAAGAAAATGAAATTTGTCTCATTTTAGTTAATAATGAGGCTACTGCCATAGATAATTTTGTTTTGTAGATATTAGAAGAGAACCAATTTTGAACAGAGGTAAAAGCCACTGAACTACAAGTAGTTCTCAATTTATGACTATAATTGAACTTGGAATTAAGTTGTACTGGTCATTAAGCAGGTCACCACATGCCTGTGCTTGCCATTTTTGAGGCAGTGGTTAAGCATTTTTTAGGTGAATTCAGTCTGAATTAGGTGAAAATGCCAGTTTCCTCAAAAAAGTTGTAAACCATAGTCACATGACCATGGGACCCTGCAAACAGCTGTAAATGTAGGGTGGTTGCTAAGTGTTTAAAATGTGATCATGTGACTGCAGGGGGGACAGCTGTCAGAATTTTGAATGGTTGCTAAGCAACTGTTTGTAAGTCTAGGATGACCCATAATGCTAGAAGGAATTCTAGTCCTATCTTAGCCACCTGGATGGCCTTGGGCCAGTCACACTTTTTCTGTCCCAAGAACAAGGCAATAAAAATGACTTCCAAAACTGTTGTCAAAATTGGGCTTATCTATATAGTAGCCAGGATTCAAGACAAATTGACTAGAAAATATTATCAACCTATCTGTCTTGCATTTGTCTACAAAGTTATTATCTTCCTATGGTTTCTCTCTCTCTCTCTCTCTCTCTCTTTCTCTCTCTCTCTCTCTCTCCATCTTTCCATCTATCCATCCATCCATCCATCCATCCATCCATCCATCCATCTATCCATCATTTAATAAGTTCCTATAATTGCCATATTTGGGGCTGAGTTCTTAAGATTATTGACATGACTTCAAGCTACTCCATATATGTATACAGTATTCTTAGCTATATGTCCAGTACCTAGATTATATCAAGCAGTGTGAATGTATGATGGATGGCCAAAGGAAGAATAAAACAGGAATATATCTGCAGCACTGGCTTATTGATCTTGGTCAATATGTAAAGGGATTTGGGTTTTTCTGAGGTGGGGGGAGTTCTAGCAAAGGACTACGGAAGTAAACTTTCCAGCAATTTGATTTTGGGGGATATTTTATTCATAATCCAATTTTTTAAGACTTTTTTCAGTCTTAAATATTTAATATTATTTCACATTGTTAATATAGTCAAGTATACAACTTCTTTTCTTTTGACTGTATGTTCCCATGTCAAATTATAGATCACATCATGAGTGGCTGTAAGCAGAGGGCGTGTACCGGTCAAGTATCTGATTTAAAAAAAAATATAAACGATACTGTGCTTCAATGGTTAGATGGTCAAACACACTGGCGTTTGAACATAGATCACTTTAACATTTGTGTTTTATTGTGTTCATGTGTTAATGTACATTGCTAGTCCATGTATGATATGTCACATACTAAATAAATAAATAAACCCAATATACATAGTTTTAATTTCTGTTTCATAGTTATTGGTTGTTATCTTTAGGGTCATTAGGAATGGACATAATTCAGTACTTGTTGAAACCACAGTTTAGCATAGGGCTACTGCTTAAGAGAGCCATGGTTCAGTTATATCATTCCATTATTATAATTTACTTGTTGATATAACCCAAGAAAAACTAGATGGGAATCATTAGCAATCAACAGCATATAGATAGTTGTTATTCCTAGAAGTACAAAATCCAGAGACTAAGCCTTTCCAGGATTTGAGGGTCATATGTCCAACAATGAGCTTGAGCATAAGAATGTTTCTTATGAGTACTGAGGCCTCATGTTATGTAGAAGTTGCTCACTAAAACACGATTCAACACACATAGCCATTGCTGCCATTTTTCCATCTACATAAAGGTCAGATGTATATTAAGCTAAGGCCTTGTTCCTTTAAGGGGATGTATATTAAGATGAATATTAAGCTAAGGCCTTCTAAGTGACATTGCATTTTCAATATATTGGCAGGAAACCCTGGGAATTATTATCCAAATATATCTGTTGGGTACTTGATTTTATAAGGTTGCTTTAGAGAAGTCTTTTGGAATGAACTGTTCTCCTAAGTATCTCTGTTGTATCTAAATTTAACAATCTTGAGCCATCAATATTATTCCATGTTTTAATTCTGTGATACCCAAAAATGGAAATTAAAGATTTATGAAATAAAATATTCATACCCATGAGAGACTTACACTATGTATTTTTACTAGAAAGTAAATCTCAGTTGAGTAATTGTAGCAACATAAGTTAATAAATTATCTTAGCCCAATGAATCCTGTATTCAAATTTCTACCCTACCATGAAATCCTTGTATTAATTTCATCACTCTTGAGGATTACTCGAAAAAAAATATTTTTATGAAATCAGGTTAGGCATGTGATATTATAATATCACCAGGCTAGAAACTGGGAGACTGTGAGATCTAGATCTGCTTTAGATATGAAAGGCTCAGAATGAAAGGCAGCAGGGTGACTTCGGGATAGTCACTCTCTCTCAGCCCAATTCACCTCACAGGATTGTTTTTGTGGGGAAAAGGAGGAGGGAGTGTTAGATATGTTCACCATCTCGAGTTATTTATAAAAAAATAAAGGCATTAAAAATCTAATAAATAAATTATTCATATTTCAGCCTTGTGTGATGTATTTACCATTGTATGCTGTTGCTTTTTTCATCAAAGGTCAGCAATGGACTCTTATTAAAATATGACACATTTCAGCTGGGGGTGGGCAATTTGGTGCCTTCTAAATGTTTTGGACTTCAGATCTTAGTTTTCCCAGGCTTGTAGGCAATCCAAACATGTGTATTGGATTGCCTAGCCCAGTTTCAAATAATTGTCTCAATGGCAATTCATATATTTTATATCTTAACCAATTTGTTCTTCTGTTACTTGTGCACTGAAATGAACTTCATTTTGTTTCGCAAAGCTCTGACATGGCTCTTCTATGTCACCAAGCCCTTCTAATGTTTCCTATATAATCTTTATAAATATTCCTTAGATTAGTAAACTCTTCCTGCTTCCTGGGCTCCTATTAATGTTGTAGATGTAATTAGTGGTTCAAGGTCATACTTCTTTGTTTTAAAGCATGGAGGAAATACTAAGCCACTCATATTTCATTTGTATAATAGAGAATGACAGCTGCAGCTGGCCACAGAGCAATACAGTTGTACCTGAGTGCTTCAAAGTTCATGAAGTAGGAACCATACTTTTCCTTCCCTTCTCTTTTTCTCCCCCTCCCCCCATGCCTCCTCCTCATTCTCTCTCTCTCACATACTTTTCTCCCTGCTTTCAACAGGATGAATCTTTATCTTCTCCTTGGCTGGAAAGACAGATTCACTTTATCTATGTTGGGTCTATTTTCTTTTTTTCCTTTATGCTGAAAATAATTTTTTTTGGGGGGAAAAAACCCACACCAGAATTTGATTTTTCTTGAAATTGAAGAAAAAAGATCTTTTTTTTTCTTTTAATTGGAGGAGAGCTGACATCAGGAGCTGTTCTTTTTCTTTTCTTTTCAGTGTGACTATTCAGAACTTGTGTGATAGTTCTGCTCTGCACAACGGGAGGAAAAGATGAAAACGGGATATCTTTTCCAGTGAGGGAAGAAAACTAGTTTGATCGTCAACTTTTATCAGAGCCAAAAAAACCAGACGGGAAAAAAAATCCACTGAGTATTTTTAGTATCCTGTCCTAGTTACTTGCATTAAAAATTGTTTTATTTTATTTCTTAAAAACATTGCACGGGGAATTATGTTTTGCATATATAATTTGACATACATATAGCTGTTGGATAGCAGAAGTATTTATTATTTTGATTATATATTGTCTTTGAATTCTGATGATGGAGCTAGAAAATTGAGTATGTATGTATGTATGTATGTATGTATGTATGTATGTATGTATGTATATATGTTATTCAGCTTTGTTCAGGTATTTTCCCATGTCATTGTAGTTGTGCTTTTAAAGTTGTAGAAACGTTTTGGCAGAATCTCATCTGCCATCATCAGGCTTCTGTATTGTGTTCTGTATTGTGTTTGCCAGATGAACACAATACAGAAGCCTGATGATGGCAGATGAAATTCTGCTGAAACGTTTCTACAACTTTAAAAGCATAACTACAATGACGTGGGAAAATACCCAAACAAAGCTGAATAACATACATGTAAGTACCTGCGAAAACTTAAGAAAACACACACACACACACACACACACACACACACACATATATGTTTTCTTACATTTTTGCAAGTATCTATATGTATGGTATTCAGCTTTGTTCGGGTATTTTCCCACATCATTATAGTTGTGCTTTTAAAGTTGTAGCAACGTTGAGGCAGAATCTCATCCACCATCATCAGGCTTCTGTATTGTGTTCGTCTGTGAGTCAGACTTTTACTGTTGTTTCAGTTTTAAATTTGGGGCTAGCCTACTGCTGTGCCAGAATGGTGTTTTCTTCATCCTTGGTATGTGTTTATTGGTCTTGGAGTTTGCTGTGTTCTGCTTGATTGGTGTTTCTAATATCTTCTGTCTGTTTTGTAGCTTTTTTGGTCTTGATTGGCTGGCAACATTGTGTTCCTGTATTGGAGGCTTTTAGTGCAGCTTGGCTCCGAAAAATGGATGGCTATCATTTGTTAGGAAGCTAGATTTCATCTGGGTGCCTGGTTGGGGTGTGTTTGAGCTGGAGGTATCAGGGGGAGTCTGTTTGTGGCCAGGTGTTCGCCTAGCTTGTGGTGTGGAGATCTTTTTGTTTGTGAGTGCAGACTTCCAAACAATTGACAATCTGGTGGAATCATCTCTTCTATTCATGCTTTCAGGTCTTTTTTCAATCTCTATGGCTTCTCTGATAATTCTGTGGCTGGGGTTTTCTATAGTGGCTAGGGTTTTGGTGCCATTGAAGTCGACGCTATGACCTGTGGCTTTCATGTGTTGGACTAGTGAGGAAGTGTGTTCCAACTTTTTTACTGCATTTTTGTGTTCATCCAGGCAGGTACTTATTCTTCTATTGGTCTGTCCAATGTATGTGGCAGGGCATGATGCACAGGGGACTTCATATATGCCTTGGTTTTCCAGGTCAATTTTATCTTTGGAGTTTCTTAGGATGACTGCTATTTTCCTGTCTGTTTTGAAGGCAGTCTTGATGTGATGCCTGTGCAGTATCTTACTGATTTTGTCTGTAGTACCTCTCATGTACTACAGACAAACACACTGAGACATAATGGAGACCTAGAAGATGAACAGACCTATGGAAAAGGTGTCCTGCCCTGTTCCATAGGTCTGTTCATCTTCTAGGTTTCCATTATGTCTAAGTGTGTTTTTGTGGATCAGGCCTGTGATTTTGCTTTTGTGGAATGAATATATATATATATATATATATATATATATATATATATATATATATATATATATATAAAATTAAATTTAATACAAAAATAAATATACAACTAAAAATCCTGCAAAAGAGATACATCTTCATAGATTTTTATGAAAAAAGGGTGAGAATAAAATGCAGTTTCCAAGAGGGTGAATTCTTAGACTGGGAGCAACCTAGGAGCTTTCCCACTCCTGGAGCAAAAACAGATGGGCCTCTGACAGCAAGGGATATCTTCAAAAGGACTTTACTTACATAGGAATAGATTTGCAATGAGAAAATTATCATTTATTTATTTGTTCAATGCAGCAAATTACCATATATCAAAGACTCTCATCTTTCTATAATAAAGCCAATTCTAACTCATGATCTCAAAAAGAGTAAAAATAAGAATTATAAATTATTAAAACCAAGTAAAACAAGTAGTAATTTTTTTAAAAAAATTAAAGCCTATTCATAACAATAATTGGATTAATATGGATGGAACCTCAACTTGATTTTTTTTGGTCTATGTTTTTGTATAGAGTGATTTGATTGGATCTTGCTTCATTTTGTATTTATTTTTATTGTTTATTATATTATGAGCCCCCCAGAGTTGGTTTACATTTGGGTAGTATCTAAATCCAAATAAACAAATTAAGTCTACCTCAGCTCAGATTGAAGATGGGTGACTTGCTCAGGCTGTGCTGAGGATTGCACTCCCAAAACTAGACTATTGCAAATAAACAGTAACACTGAATTGAATTTGTGTTTGATATAATTATGCCTCACATCTTTAACAATTTATCCTTTCTGTTGCATTAAGAGATATAATCCAGTGGTAACTTTGGAAGGCCTCTAGTATAACTCTAATGATCCTGAAAGTATTTATACTATTTTTCCTGTATCTTGCACAGAGGTGGATTTGTAGCTGTGCAGATGCAGATAGATAAAATTCCACAAAACTTCCATAACAAAGTACAGCACACTATTGCAGAGTTTTCTGGAGTGGGCAGTTATAATAAATGTACTGAAATAAATAATTGAAATAATAACATAATTATAATAAGAACATCCTTTCCCAACTGATACTTTCCAAATTTGTTGGACTTCAATTTCATTGTTTACAATCTTTGATCACATGGATGAATTTGGTGGGTGTTGAAATCAGGAGGGCATCAATGGAGGAAAGTTCCTCTAGAAAACAGTTCCTGAGGATTAAAAGCACAATATTATCTAATAACATAGAAAACAATCTAATAATACAAAGAAGAAAATCACATCATAGTGGGAAGAATGACAAAAGATGAATAACCTGCTTTTGTATTAATAATCACAGATTACTGAAATTTATTATCGCCATTAACATTTGAAAGTATTACTAACAGACATAAGAATAACACAGAAATGTAGGAGAATGTCAGTGAAAGTAAAAACCAACTAATGTTGCTTTGCAGAGGGATTTATAGGATTTGATATCCTTCAGTGCGTTGTATGAGATGTAGCTAAACATGAGCACAGATTTTGACAGAAACAATTCATCTATTTTTATGTCACCCAATGGCAAGATAATGTTAAACTCTTGCAACAGAGAACATACAATTTTTCCAATTTTTATGACACAATAAGTCAATAATTGTAATTTACTTTGTTTCTAGATAAAGTTGAGTGGTGTTCAAAACATTTTTGGGATCATGTTACAAACGACTAAACCATTTCTGATATACAGAACATTGTTCCATCTCTATATATAATTTATTAAAACACCTGTTCTTTACAGTATTATTCTTCAATCTGTTGCCCTCCACATAAAGGGGAACCATATCTCCTACATTCCCCAGTATATCATAGTAGAAACTGTAGTTTAGCTTAGGCATAAAGATGGGGAAGAAATTCTTATAGTATGTCTTTGTGGAGCTAAAATTATTATGTTTAATCATAGTTGTAGCTCTGAATCCATTTCAATCATCAACATTTGTTGCACATAGCTGGTAATCAGTATATTAAAAGATATGGTCTTAGTGGCAACAAATGAAAAATATAATTACAGCCTGAGTTTTGAATATTAGTCCAATTGAAGTTACCTGACAAGAATTGCTTTATGTTCCACTGTATTATTAACACATGTCCACAGTATTTGCCATTATAACTAACATATTATCTGCTAGTTCTGTAAGTCACTTCTCTGAACTGACAGTGGAGAAACTAAAAGAAAAAAATAATGTTGGTTGACAATGTCAGTTTAGCAAAGGAGCCACCAAAGATTAAAAGTATAGCTGGGGACAAACAATGGAAGTGGATTGTAGACTACTTGGAATCCTCATGAGGAAATAATAGCGATAATAGCGTTGCTACTAAAAAGATCCAATTGGAGGAATTTCCTCATTATAATTTCCTCTGAGACTTAAAGTCAGGAAATCTTCAGAAACTTTGAAATAGGTTTTTGCAAGAAAAGACAAAATATTCATATGTGCACCTTGGCAAACTGCAACTAAATAAATGAAAGGATATCATATTTCTCCCTCCCAAATTTTTCTTTCCTTTCAGAACAAACATTTTAAAGCAACTTCTCTTCCAGTGAATTGAAAGATGAGTGATGCAGATGAAAGATGAAAAATGCAGATTTTTCACTGCCTGGATTGATTCCTTCCTTCCTTCCTTCCTTCCTTCCTTCCTTCCTTCCTTCCTTCCTTCCTTCCTTCCTTCCTTCCTTCCTTCCTTCCTTCCTTCCTTCCTTCCTTCCTTCCTTTTGCCTTGACTTTCTGCTAGGGAATGATATACCTCAGTGCCAATTGTTGTGAATATTCCTTTTGACATGAGGTTGATGTGCTCCAGAAGGAAATTTATTAAGCAGCAAGTCAGGCAGTAAAATGATCAGAATTCCGAACTTTACCCCAAATCCAACTTCATACAGTTGATTTATACTTGATAGCTGAAATACACATCTCATAAATTGAAGACCAGGGTGCCCACTCTACAGTTCATGAGATGTTGAAATTGAGGAAGACAGTCTTAGACAATCATCCCAGTCCCCACTCAGTCAGGTTTTAATAATACATTTCATATCTACTTTCTCATCTGACCAACACCAGCAAGGAGAGGGAGAGGGGGGATGGGGAGGGAGGAGAGCAAGTGAGTGAGTGAGCAAGAGAGAGGGGAAGAGGGAGAGACAGAAAGAGAGAGAGAATGGGAGAACAAGCAAATGAGAATATATTTCCAAATATAATCTTATTCTATTTTATTTGTTTTTGAAATCAGTGGGATTCAAACGAGGAACTTGGATGTTCTTTAAACAAGCCAACACAGGGGGAATATTCATACATTAACTCTTGCTAGGGAATATTGAAAGTTTTAAATCAGTATTGAACTGAACTCAGAAGCAAACAGATAACTATGATAATTTAAAGTCAAAACCCTATTTTTGAAACTGTAGAAGAAAATTACCATGCATTGTTTTTATATTTGTCATATTCCAAATATAGGGGGACTTGAAGAATTTTCAATAACTAATAATTAAATTCCCCTCACATCTGATACCATAGTTTCAGGAAAATACTTTTAAGGGTAGCTGAGGCTCTATGGATGGTATGGTCCGTGAATATACAAGGCATTCATATGTGGTTTAAGCCCCTCAAACACGCACAGATTTTTCTGCGTGGCTAAGTTTGTGTGTGGAACTAAAGTACATAAAAAGAATCTGCATTATAATATATTTTCCACTCTACAAAGGAGAAGATAAAATAAAACTTTGCTTCTTTCTTTCTGTTAGTGCTGAAGATAAAATAAAACTTTGTTTCTTTCTTTCTGTTAGTGCTTCCTCCTGCTACCGAAGACTTGTAATAAGCAGCAAGAACAACCTTAAAAAGCAGGAGGAAGAACTGCACCCAGGGGTGGGATTCTACAGGTTCGCACCTATTCGCTAGAACCGGTTGTTAATATTCTAAGCAGTTCGGAGAACCAGTTGTTAGAAGACATTACTGGCCTAATCCTGTAAGGAAGGCAGGAAGGAAACATTCTGGTGTTGCTTACAGAAACTGCCTCTCCATTAACCCTTATTACATTATTGGCAGGACTAGACTTCCTGTCTCAGGAACTTCTCTGGAGTTTCCCCCCCTCCTCCTTTGCTGGTACTTTGCTTGTGTGGAGTGACCATTCAAAGTTACAAAGGCACTGAAAAAGTGACTTATGACCATTTTTCACACACATGACTGTTGCAGTATCGCCACAGTCATGAGAGGCCAGACGAGGAGATGCGTGCCTCAATGTGAGTGATGTTGAGTTGGCCATGCCCAGCCAGTCACATTACCACCAAGCCACGCCCACCAACTAAGCCATGCCCACAGAATCGGTTGTTAAAAAAATTGAATTCCACCCCTGACTGCAACCAAGGCAGCAGTCAGATAAAAGAAATTTGAGTTCAAGGCAGAAATGTAATTTGAGAAAGTGTCACAGACTTGACCCTCTTCAGTTGTCTTGCAAATAAAGGGAGGAAGCAGGGAAACACATTCAGATTTGCAATATTTTCTTACTGTAATCATATGATAAAAATAGTATTAGCATTCATAACTGGGTCCCTAGACTCATCAATCTTGAAGAGCTGACGATGTGTGCTAATTGTTTACAATAACTCATGCATGAAGTGAGGCACATGAATTGTTCACAATATATATTTTATTATTTATTTGGAATATTTAAATACCCAACCATCTCACAATCAAATGACTCTGAAAGGGTTCCTAACCAAGTTAAAAATAATATGGTAATAAGCTACAGTGTAACTTAAACTGATCTCCAAATAGTACTAATATAATTTATCAGCTTTAAAACATAGGATTTAACTTTCCTAGACACCTTTGCTTTTTTGTTTGTTTGCCAGCTACCATGAACAATAAGAAAAAATTCTGTGAGAAGACAGGGGCAAAACAACACAAGACCTTTCTCTGTAGTCATTTCATGGAAAATTAAATCACTGTGCATGGATTTGTCATCTGCTATACACACTGACTCCAAGTTATGGCAGCGTAACCAGTGTTACACATGTGAAGGAAGGCTTTGTGAAAACAAAACTGGATTTCTGCAAATCAAGTCCTTTGTTTCTAAGCAGTTTGTCCTTCTTGTTGTAGTCTAGCATTCTAAAGGAAAATAATTCCTTATATGGGAAATATTCAAGAGATTTAATGGTGGAATTAATATCAACAAAGCTGAAGTTGTTCATCTGTATTTAATGCAGAGTATAATCTTGTATTTAGCCTTTTTTTTTTTTTGCTGTTGCTTAAAAATCCTTTCTCTTCAAAACAGACAATTTGTCAAAACAGACAATCTGTTAAAACAGCTTACCTTTGTAAATATGATTAAAATGTGAAACTTGGAGCAAATAAGCATGCATCTTTCAGTATATTACAGTGAGAGATGGACATACTGGCTAGACTTGGAGCCCTCTTCTACCACAACAGGGGTTGATCCACATTCACTACAACTCACTGAAAATAATTTATGAGTCATTTCTCTTGGGGACATTTCCTGCACTTAAACATTTTCTTGTGAAGAGTATCAAATAATTATCTGAAACTATCAGAGGTTGAATATTAAGTACCAGAAAGTCGGGGCTGTGGGGGAATCAAACATTTTCCCTCAAAAATAAAAAAATGACATTGGCATATTGTTGCTGAACTGTCATTCTGGCATTTTGCGTTATTGACCAAGGTGGTGGATATATCAGGAATCATAATTTACATGTTGTTGTAAAATTGACATGTTCTTCAGCCCTCTTCTTTTCAACCTAATGAACATAAGCTTTAGAATTCTGTTAGACTTCTGCTGGCAGACCATATTACGTTTATGCACGGCCATGCAATAGATATACTAGCTAATCAGATATTGAAGTGGGTAGTTGCTGTTACTCTTGTTTTAAATAATATTTTTATGCTTATATTTTATTTCCGCTTTTAAATTTTTTATTCTGACTAGTTGCTTTGAATGGTATTCATTGAAGAAAGAATCAGAATCAGAATAGAGCTGGAAGGAACCTTGGCAGTCTTCAAGTCCAGCCCACTTAAGCAGGAGATCCTATTCCTTTTCAGACAAGTGATTGTCTCTTCTTAAAATCCTCCAGTGATGAAGCACCCAAAATGTCTAAAGGCAAGCTGTTCCATTGGTTAATTGTCCTCACTGTTAGGAAATTTCTTCTCAATTCTAGGTTGCTTCTCTGCTTGATTAGTTTCCATCCATTGTTTCTTGCCCTGCCCTCTGGTGCCTCTTTGTGGCAGCCTCTCAAACACTGGAATACTACTATCGTGTCCCCCCTAGTTCTTCTTTTCACTAGACTAGCCAAACCCAAATCCTGCAACCATTCTTCATATGTTTTATCCTCCAGGCCTTTAATCATCTTAGCTGCTCTTTACACTTTCCCCCAAAGTCTCAACATCTTTCTTTTTTTCCTAATGTGGTGACCAAAACTGGATGCTGTATTCCAAGTGTGGTCTTACTAAGGCTTTATAAAGGGGTACTATTACTTCATGTGACTTTGATTCTATGTTTTTTTGATTTTGATATTTTTGATTTTTATTCTAGAAAGAATGGTTTATGGATATATAAATATAGTTCTTTGGATTAGCACTTTACACATAGATTCATACTTCCATGCAGAGTTCATGTTGCATGTCATTTCATAGGTTGCCTTGTTTTATAAGCCCACTGGAAATACTATCATCAGAGGTCCTAGCCAGATTCCCCTTGCAGGTAGCAGCCATAGAACCCTCCATCTCAGCAGTGGCACAACTGTGGAATGATTTCTCCAGAAAAAAAAAAAACATATAAGAAGGTTTCAAGCTGGAATGTAGATTGAATGAAATTGGAAACTGAAGCCAAGGACAAGTAGAATGTGGAATTCATTGCATTTTCAGATATCAGACTTAGTTATCTATCACAATATGGATTAACTGCCTGAATCAGGTAGGTATTAGTTCATTGGAACACTATTTCACATATGTACTCCGTGTATATTTGAACAGGGATGACTGTACTTAAGTCAAATTAAAGATGCAGAAGAAAATGTGGGAAAGAACAATAACCTAGTCTGTCATACCCTTATCTACAGTTGCAGATGGTTTTCTATTCCCTGTTTATAGAAGAGAAGGAGCAAAGTGCTTGCATACAAAATGGGCAAGAAGCTCATAAGCTTTTTCACATTCTCTTATTCCATTTCCCATAAATTATGTATAGGAGGACTAAGCACAGCAATTTGTTATTTTTGGAAGTATTCTATACATGTAGATCATAGGTTGCAGATAGCTGATGGCTACTTTCTGTTTAACTTGGAGAACCAACTATCATCAGGTTACATTGATCAAAATTTGGACACTTGGCAACCGATTCATATTAATCACTGCTGCAGTATCCTGGATTCACATGATAATTTTCTGTGACCTTTTGATAAGCAAAGTCAATGGGGAAGCCAGATTCACTTTACAACTGTGTTACTAACTTAACAACTGTAGTGATTCACTTAACAACTGGGGCAAGAAAATGGGGCAAAATTCATTTAACAACTGTCTCACTTAGCAGCATAAATTTTGGGCTCAATTGTGGTCATAAGTCAAGGACTACCTGTATACTGGAATAAGGGATCCTGGATTTTGAATTCATTCTGTAAATTAGTCCATTTTTGACATTCCTTGGTTGAAAACATTTTGCCCTATGACCATTTTGCCCAGTTACAGGTTACAGACTAAAGAGCTTTAGTAGTAGATAGGTTTTTTTTACCTGAGAGGGAACAACGATAATTTGAGTGAGGAGATTCTCATTCAGTGGTATTATAGATAAAATTCTAAAGACTGTAACTTGGGAAAGGGAAAGAAAACTGTGCTATACTCAAAGGACCTAATTCAGCCTCTTATAAATCTGCTGTCTCTTAAAATCAACTCTTCCTCATGAAAGAGAAACCATTGGCCCACTTCTGCCAATTAAGGAGCTTATTTACAGTCTATAGGAAAGAATTCACTTATTTTCTAGAAGAAAATTTTCATTTGTCTCTGAAAGGTAAGTAGTATAACTTGCAATTTTTACAAAACATATTTTATGGGAAATGACTACCAATTCTTTTAGAAAACTTCACCAGTTTTTTTCTTTAAAGACGGTCAATTGGCAAAGAAAAAAAAAACTTAAATATGGGTTTAGTCAAAACTTTTATAAGAAACAAGCCAAAAAAAATAACAAAAGTGTGTGTAAGCTGTTGACTTCTTTAGAATTCTGTTACATAGTAGAGAAAATAGAGAGAGAGAGAGAGAAAAAAGCCAGACAAACAAAATTAGGACCAATGTGGTCATGAAATTTGGAGTTTGGGTTTCGACTCAAGATGATGACTGGTGAGTTAATGAATTCATCACTAGCATTTTTTCTATGTCCCACATTACAGAGAACATCCTGTGAAAAAGAAATTAAGGCTTCCCCTTTCCATTTCCAAATAACATGAACATTTTATCTAACAACTAGCCTTTCCCTCTTCCAATTATTGTTAGCATGTAACATTTATTTGAGGCTAGGCAGACTGTTTTGACTATTTTTCAGATCTATATGAGCATCCAGATTCTATGAATATTGTCAAAAATATATTTTTGCAAATGTTGAATGTCTCTTTCTTTCCCATTACTTTTTGGCTTACTTGTGGTTGTTTTGTTTCTCTGGTCAGAAAAGGAAGTATCTCTGAAACAATAACCCAATGGGGCATGGGTTGTCTAGTTATTATTATTAATTGGTTGGAAGACTTTTAAGTCATCTTTTAATTTTGGGGTGGTGGTGGTGGTTTGTTCTGCTGGTATTATGGGACAGCAGAGTTGGATATAATATATCCAACTATGCATGTAGGAAAACATATTATTCTGGATGTATATGTATTGTGTAAATACACATATGATTTCTATGTGTTTTCTTTCTCCCTGCAATCCTCTCTATTTTTCCGTCAAAAATGCGTATTTTGCTGTGCTTATTAAACATCAAGTTTGGCATCTGAGCTTTTAAGAAAAATTTGGCAGTTGGAACTTAGAAACAGCGCCTGCTTTCTTTTCAATGTCTTTAGCAAATTAACTATCTTTAGATCCCCATGACAACCATTTGGAGAATCTACTTAGCCATCATGACTAAGCTGGCCTTCTTTGCAATGGCACCTATCATCAGGGTATCTAGGAGTACCTAACATTATGTGTTTTAGGCACAGACCTTCCTTCAGTAAATGTCATACGAGAATTGTTTTTCTTCTTTATCTTAACAATCATTTTAATATTGTCCCCCTGGAAAAACTTTGACCTATAGTAACTTTATGCATTTTAATGTATATTGTTTCAATATTTTTTAACCTACAAATGTTATACAGACAGTCCTCAACTGAGCCCAAAATTTCTGTTGTTAAGTGAAACATTTGTTAAGTGAGTTTTGCCACATTTGATGACTTTTCTTGCCACAGTTAAGTGAATCACTGCAGTTCTTATGTTAGTGACACTGTTGTTACGTGAATCTGGCTTCCCCATTGACTTTGCTTGTCAGAAGGTTGCAAAAGGTGTTCTCGTGACCCCAGGACACTGCAACCGTCATAAACATGAATTAGTTGTCAAGTATCTGAATGACTATGGGGGTGCTGCAGTGGTTGTAGATGTGAAAAACATCATAAGTCATTTTTTTCAGTGTTGTTGCAACTTTGAATGGTAACTAAACTAACAGTTGTAAGTCACGGACTACCTGTAGAAAATATATCAAACAATTGTTTTGATAAATACAAATATCTATTGGGAAATATAGCTAGTTCCTGTTTTAAGCCATAAGAAGTGTTAAATAATCCTTATCAGCTCTTTCTAGATATTGTTGCTAATTGATCATTCTGTGAGAAAAGGATTAATTCTGTTCGTTTAGGTTTTAAATTAATTCTGTACTGTTAACAGGACTAAAAATATAAAAAAAGTGCTTTCATCTTCAAAGCCAAGGGAGATCATTTAAGATGAATACACAAATGCAGAAAATCTGATCAGTAAAAGGTGCAATTTTCACATAGCTACAGTATTTTGCACAACAGAATACTAAAATAAATGTATTGCCATGGCTTTTTGTGTGCAGATAAATGGAAGGAGAAATATTATGTATGAGGGCTGATTAATAAGCGTGCCATGAGAACAACTTATACTGTTGAATTATAATAGACATCTAGTTTAGTGTGATGGTTAAGGCACTAGTCTAGAAACCAGGTCACCATGAGTTCTAATCCTTCCTCGGACCCAAAGCCAAATGGGTGACCTTGGGCTAGTTATTCTTTCTCAGCTCTAGGAAGCAGGCAATGGCAACCATATTTAAAATCTTGTCAGAGATTTTTTCCAGGCAGTCACCAAGAGTCAACATTGACTCAAAGGGACAAATAATAATATCAAGAACAAGGTATGTTCTCACAGTGTAACAGGAATTTAAAATGTTGAGAGGATGCTGTACAATTGGAAGTTACAAAATGGCTTCCATGATAAGTTCACAAAATAGTTTCCATAGGGAATGTAGTTAGTCACAAGACACTCAACAATACAACAATAAGTAACTCTGATGTGATTGCTTCCTACTGCTCCCTTTGGCATTATAGCAAACCATTCCTTTTATCTATGCCTTTTTTCTGGGTACCTTCCAGACAAAGTATTAAGTTACAGCCCTCTACAGTTTTTATTTCCAAAAATGTCTTTATATCCCATGTGGAACCTGAGACATTCTTGAAAACACGAAGATACCCCAGAGTAGTGCTTTGCTTTGTAGCATTCAAAATCTTCTTTATATTTTCAATTGAAATCTAAATAGTGTTAGAACTGGATGAGTCACTGCTTGTAAGAACCATTATACAATGTTGTTCAAGTATACCATAAATTCCAGTAGAGATTTCTCTACAGAATTACTGGAAGGATTATATATTAGTGACTATTTTGCATTGATTTGCTACAGGGAACAACAAAATGTCAGAAAAATCTTTTGTTCTTTTTGTTTCTGGTTTTCTTTCACTACAGCTTCTACTGAAAAGGTAACTGTGGAACTGAGATAAGCCAAATGGCTTAAAATTGTGTCAGAAATATAAAAACACTTTTGCTTGCTTGATTGGATTTTCAAAGTTTAGATTTTGTAACAGAATTTTGGAGCTTGTCACCATTTCAAAGATGACAAAGGATGTGAATATCATGAACATTTAAAGTATGCATTGCAGAAGTGAAAAGAGGAATCTAAGAGCTGTTGATACTGCATGCTTATTACCCTACATGTCAGAATGTCAATTTACAAGACATATTTCTGAAGATCTACTGAAAGCAGTAAGTCTAAAAATAGCTAAAGTTAAATTAGAAGCTTTTTGGCATATTGTATTGTACTAAGTCAAAACTTGTTGACTGAATGCTGCCTGAAATATATTAGTAACAAAAATAGAAAAACTGCTAAATTTTAAAATGGGAACTTACATCTCTTGGCAATCTAGCTTTTGACAATATCTTTCTTGGTTCATCCTATGCATGAAACTTATTCCTACCCAGGTTAAATTATATTCAGTTGGCTAGTTTGGCATAAATAGTGTTAGAAAATAATTATTGCTATAACTGTAAATAATTATTAGTAATTAAAAAGTCTAAGTGCAATTTTAGAAAGAAAGTAGTTCCTTACTATTATACATAAGCAAAACAGTTGCTATATAGTTGAAAAAAGAATGTAAGAACAAATGGTAAGATCATAGCAACAGAAATAAATTATGCCAATTAGTGTGTGAGAAATTAGGCCAGCCCTTATTAGGAAAGTAAAACTTTAAATTTCTAGAAAAGACATGTACAAATTACTTGTTTACGCTGACTGTAAAATGGTTTTGCACCCTTCAGAAGGGATCAGCTGCATTTATGTTTTTCCTTTGTGTTCTGAGTAAAACTCTTGAATTCTGTTTATGGTGTCTGACGTTTTGATCTGGGTAGGTAATAAACTACAGGGAAGAAGTTCTTCCAACACTACGATCAAGAAGATCATTATAGTTCTAAAGAGATTCATATTCACTATAGAGAGATAATCATATGAACAGCCCCCTTCCATTCATCATATCTTTTATTTTTTTCCCCTTATGCTACCACAATATTTATTTTAGAAGAGGGGGGAATGGATAGTTTTGTAGCTCTAGAAAATCTCTGCTTTACATAGAAAACAGCTACATTGATTCAAATGCTGTCGGTCTCCATTCAGAAGGAACTTTCTTGTGTCAATCTGCTTTGATTTTCCTAATTTCCTAATCTGGGTTCTGCCCATGGAAGAGAGACCCAGTTTCAGAAAAACTTACTCAGAAACATACTGAAAGCATAAAGTATGAGGAAGAGTAATCCTTAATCTCCCTAATTTGGAATCGCTAAAATAACCGAGTCTTTAGTGCAAGCTTTCATTCCCATTACAGAGTATCCTTTTAAAACAAACAAGCAAGCAAACAAAAATCTCACTTCATACTGATAGCTCCTTTCAGATCTTTGTGGGTGGGGGGTGTTCCCCCCAGGGATGATTCATTCTCATTCTTCGTATTCAGTCCCTTTGAGTTTCATCAGGTTAACTCTAGAACTTTACCCACAGATCTCAAAAACTGTGTTTAATCTTTCTCAGCAGCCCTATCTTGTAGCTCTCTCCCTCAACAGGCTTCCAACTGTTGTCTTCCTCTGTTGCCTACGTAATTAGTTTCCTCCCCACCCTTCACTGCATCTGCTCAGGCAGCCTATCGCCAGTTATATCATGGCTGAAGATACAATTGCTTCCTTTTTCTGTATTTTTGTTGCTTTATTTTTAAAATAATATTTTATTTTTTTAATTACACAAATGAATGGCTGTTGTAATGTGAACCACCCACAGAATTTGAAAGTGGGCAGAGTAATCACTTTCCTGATAATTTAAATGACCATACAAATATTATATTTCACAGGGCTGGGAATAAGGTGAACCAGAAACTATAGATGAGACATTGGCAAATTTTCTGTGGATCATTCTTGAATTACTAGTTACTAGCAGTTTTAGAATTGGAAGGAAATTTTTGCATGTTCCAGCCAGTATTTTCTTAAGTTATCATTTTACTTAGGATTATATTGTTCAAATATGTCTATTCACATTCATTATGATGCTAGAGGATTCAGAAAATACATTAGAATATTCAGATTTCTATAGCAGATTGTTATATTTCAAATGAGGCAATCAGTTAATTGAAATTTCCTTTCATCCTAGGTTCATCTTATACCTTCTTTTCTTGTTTTTAGTGGATATGGGCAACCTGTTTTCCCAATCTCTTCTCCCTTCTTTTGGAACTGGTTGCTGGTTAATCTTATCACACTGCTGAATTTGCCAAAAGTCAGTAAGACCCTAAAATATAGTTTACAAAACCAAGGAAAAAATCTCCCCACCACAGCAGAAACAGGAAAAAAAAATATCTCTGCTTAAGAATGTTAACTACAGCCCCTGGCCATAAAGAGTATAACAATTTTTGTTATTAAAAAGAGATCTTGCAAAAATATATATATCACCCTATCCCAAGACTTTGGGCTGCTTATAGCAATAACAATGCAATAAAAGTAGTCAATAAATCCCATATTAATTAAAAAAACAGCCCTCAGACATGTGTAATTGTATTTATAGATCCAAAGCCAATTCCTTAATTCTCAAATACCAAGTGGAATAAGAGCATTTAACTGCTTTCAAAAAATGCATCAGTGAAGGGGCCAAACTGACCTTGGGGCAAATCATTTCACAACAACAGACAAATAATGCAACCTGTTGGCTCCAGCCTTTGAACCTCACATGGTGTGGAAACCTAACCTACACATCCCCACAAGAACAAATAGAACTGATAGGTTCTATTTGAGAGATATGATCTCAGACATAATTGAGAGCCAAACCATCAATGGCTTTACAGTACTTTATAGTATTTACAATTGCACATAGAAACCTCTTATGGACCATTGTCTACAAATCTAATATTATTCTGTTGGAACTTCTCTCATCAATGGCAACTGTTTTTTTTACAAACTGCAGTTTGTTCAAAAGAGCCAGTTTGATGTAGTGGTTAAAGCATCTAGCTATAAACCAGAAAATCATGAGTTCTTCCTTTGACCCAAAGCTAGATGGGTGACCTTGGGCCAATCACTTCCCCTCAATCTTAGAAAGGAAGCAATGGCCAACTATTTCTGAACAACCTTGGAAAGAAAACTGCAGGGACTTTTCCAGGCAGTCTCAGAAAACTGAACATGATTGAACAAAAGGACAAAAGTTTCTTCAAAGGCAGGTCCAGAAATGGTCTAACCTAGAAATCCTGAGAGCATTAATCAACATCATAAGGGTATTTTCCTCCAAAAAGAACTGCAACTATAAAGCAGTTAAAATGGAGAAAAGTTTCACTGACCACAACTGATTAAGCAAGAGTTATGAATCCAGGTAGGAACTCCCCCCCACCCAAAAATTCTTCAAAGTCAGTGTGATCCCCAATAGGGGTTATCAGTCTACTAGGAAATCTCCCTCCCCCAATTCATAGGTTTGCTGTTCAGGATGAGTGTGACCCAATCTAAATCCAATACACGAGCTGGAATCACATGAGGATTTTACAAGGAACAATTTATATATATATACTAACTCCATCTTTTCAAGGTTCGGTTTCAGACTCTTTTATTTTATCCAATCTTTTACAGCCTCTAGACTGGTTTAATTGCATCTCCAGCTCAGCATACGGCAGCATGATGTTGACGCTGTACTTGAGTGAGTTGATTCTTCATTAATCATACAAAGTTGTAACCAAGGGATTACAAGTGCAAGAAATTCTGATTTC
This sequence comes from Pseudonaja textilis, assembly GCF_049901715.1. NCBI lineage: Eukaryota > Metazoa > Chordata > Lepidosauria > Squamata > Elapidae > Pseudonaja > Pseudonaja textilis. The sequence continues at coordinate 23,746,403 of NC_141996.1, forward strand.
TGCACTTTGTTCATGTTATGCATGCACAAAGGAATGCTGCTTCAATGCAGCAAATGTTACTTTAGAAACAGCAGCATATTGCTAGCTTGTATTTAAAGGGATGGTGTGGTAATACAGGTGATTCTTGGCTATTTCCAGATCACAACAGCATGTTGACATGATTGAGTATTTAAATGCAGACTTATATTCTGCTTCACAGCCTTTTCTAAGCGGTTTAGAGAGTCAGCATATTAATAATCTGGGTCCTCATTTTACCCACCTTGGAATGATGGAAGGCTGAGTCAACCTTGAGCCTTGGAGGATTTGAACTGCCAAACTGCTGGCAGCTGGCAGTTAGAAGTAGCCTGCAGTACTGCTTTCTAACCACTGCATCACTACAGCTCTTTGTCACCATGGATTAGTTTGAAAGACACCTCAGTTTATCACCAGCTCAAACATGGAAACACTGATTTAAAAATAAATAAAGAGCTGGAAAAGATGTGTGCTTAGCACAGAGAGAGCAAAATAAGACTTGCAGCTATTGGCTAGCAAGCAGGCACTGATTGTGCTCAGCTAATATTCAGAAGGGATAAGTGACAATTGTTTAGTGATTCTGTAGTGATTTTCTAGGTGAAATGTTAATATAGTCACTGGTCCATGTACGATATGCCGTATGATAAATACATAAATAAGTGGTTCTCTGAAAATACTAGAGGCCAGCAAATATATAAATATGCCTGTGGTTAGGGTTAGGGTTAGGGTTTCTGATGATGTTTGAAAATGCTTCCAGCTAACCAACATAATCTTAAATGTATTTTAAAATGGGTTTAAATGCTTTGGCAATGGAAATACTGCTTATTTGCATATACTCAAAGAGCATAGAGGCCACTCTTAATTCAACTACTGTTTCTGACTGACATCTTAATACCAGCTAGTTTTAAAGTTCAAGCAGCCTTCTCTAATCTCAGGTCTTCCAGATGTGTTGGACCATCTCCCATTATACTCAGCCAGCATAATTGCAAAAGTATCTAATAATTCAGAAACACATCTGTGTTGGCATAATCCCATTTAAATCAGAGGGCTACACGAATCATGTTGGTCCCTATTTTCAATCCAGATATGCAGAGAACTAATTACATGAATTACTGGGCTACAGTGGAAAGCCCCATGAAATCATTAAACAATTTTGAATTAGAACTGCTGTTGACACATGTTCTACAAGCTTCATTAAGGCTTGACATTCTTACTACAAAATGAATGTGATTCTCTCAATAAAAAATGAGAAGGATCAATGATTCTGGTATGTAGAGGGCACCTACATCATAATAAAAAAGAACTAGAGAAAATGCATGAAACAATAAACAATATCTTCAAAGTAATAAAATTCACAAGGGAAAAAGAAAACAAACTACCCCTTTCTGGATATCCTTATAAGTAGAGGAATTGATAGCAGATTAGAAACAAATCTATTGAAAAATGACTTAACCAATTCTTCATTATCCAAGTAACAACCCAACCTCTCATAAGAGAAACTGTGCAAGAACATCATTCAGACAAATACAAATTCACTGCAGCAAACCAAAACATGAGCCATCACCCCAGCTCGGCTCTGCCATGCATGCGCACATGCCTCCTGCCAGCCAGCTGGTCTTCAGGTCTCTGCCACACATGTATGGAGGGCGGGTGCATGTGAGGAGTGCATGCGTAGGTGACACATGCATATGCACAGGGGTGGGATGCATGCTCAGGGATGTGCATGCATTGCATTTTGGGGGAGTGCACATGCGCGGTTTGGGCACTTGGTGCCAAAAAGGTTAACATCACTGATATAGACCAACTAAACTCCTCCAAAACATCTTTAAGTAAATTAAAAGACAAAGTAGCCCATATGATGAAACATCTGCAAGCAAACAACCAAACTCAGAACATACCAAGGACTCCACAGTTCAATTCTGAGCTTCATATATTCTCTTCTATTGCGATCACAGATCAATTATGTGGATATACTGTACCTAGTTGATGATCCAATGACAACTATTGCAGTCATGAAAAGTTTGTCTTACTTTTCCAAAATTTCTTTATCCTTAGTGCTCATTCTTTCAACCTGATCTGTCACCTTTCATTTGAAGAAATAGAAAAAGCAAATTCATTTTTCTGGTGTCACATAACTGTATGCTCATACAAACCCACACTTTCTGTGATAGTAGTTTGCAATATCTATTGAGGTTTCACAATGCTAATGTTCAAAGTGGATTTAAATGCTGTAAGCAACTATTATGGCACTCTAAGTAGCTTACATTATTTTTAAGGATTGCCCTCTCCTTCCCACAACTTTTTCATGCATAACAGCTGAAGCCAAACTGATCACATCCTAGTTCTGCCTGTTTCAGCTGATATAATTATCATGCTTGGTAGGCTATTTGCTAATTCCTTTCCAATCCTGTTAAATGACTGGAAGTTGTCACAGGGTTTAATTTGCATCACCTATTTCCACAGTGACTCTTAAACCAATTCTTTCAGCTTCTAAATCAGTGATGACTTTCCCCACCTCTAGCAATTTACAGTGGATATAAAAGTCTATACACCCCTGTTAAAATCCCAGGTTTTTGAGATGTAAAAAATATGAGACCAAAATGAATTACTTCAGAATGTATTTTCACCTTTAATATAATATATGGGCTATAGAATACAATTGAAAAACAAACTCAAGTCCTTTAGGGGAAAATATTGTACAATAAAATGTACAATAATGTGGTTGCATAGGTGTGCACTGTCTTAGAAGTAGAGATGTGACTGGCTTCAGAATTAACCAATCACATTCAAACTGATGTTAAATAGTAATCAGTACATGCTAGTGATGGGATTCAAAAAGTTTTACCACTGGCTTGGTGGGCGTGGCTTGGTGGGCACACTTTGTGTGCGTGCACACATTTGCATGTGCAGGCATGCCAAATGTGTACTTTGCACAGGTGCAGAGGCATTCCAACCCACCTCCCGCAAGCCTGAACTCTCCCATTTGCTTCACCAGCTGTTGCGCGGCACTCTGCTGTGCCACACAAAGCAGCTATGCTTCAAAAGCAGGGAATGAAGGTGAGTATGGGAGGCCAGACAAGCGTGTGGGTCCAACAGCAGAGTTGTGGAGAGAACCAGTTTAGTCTCCACTGCTCATTGCTGCTACCGGCTTGGCAGAACTGGGCCGAATTGGTAGAATACCACCACTGGTACATGCCTGCCATCAATTAAAGTGGCTCTGATCAAGCCCATTTAAAATGCAGTTGTTCTAATAGGATATTCCTGATATTTATTCAGTTGACTCTTATAACAAATGGTCTGCATAGAGTTTACAAAACATCAAGGAATTTTATTGGAAAGTATAAGGCAGGAGAAGCATACAATTTTTTTTCCCAATGTACCATGGAACACAGGGAAGGCAATCATCAACAGGTGGACATTATCAAGTCTGTTCTATCTGTTCTTTCAAAATTGATGAAAAAAACAAGTAAAAAATTGGTCTGAGAGGCTGCCAAGAGGTCTACAACATTAAAGGGTCTGCAGAAAATTCTGGCAAATATATTGGTTGTATACTACATGTGACAGCAATCTCCTGCATTCTTCATATATCCGGGTTGTGGGATAGGTTGACAAGATATGTTTTCTTTCTAGAAAAACATCCAACTCTGACTACATTTTGCAAAAACCTACATCAAGCCTAACAAAACCATATTTGAAAACATGTTATGGTCTGATGAGACCAAGCTTAAACTGTTTGGCAATAATTCCCAAAAAATATTTGGTGCAAAAACAACACTGTACATCACCAAAAGTACAACATACCCACAGTGCTTTTCTTCAGTTGCAACTGGCCCTTTAGTCAAGGTGGAAGGAATTACAAACAGTTACAAATACCAGTCATTTTGGTACAAAACCTCCAGACCTCTGCTAAAATGCTGAAGATGAAGACAATTTTCACCTTTCAACACAACAATGATTCTAAGCATTCCTCCAAACAAACACAAGAATACCTTCACCAGAAGAAGATCAAAGTTATGGAATGGCCAGAGCCCAGACCTGAATCCAATTGAAAATCTGTGAGGTGACTGAAGAGGGCTGTGCACAGGAGAGGGCCTTGCAATCTGACAGATTTAAAGTGCCTTGTGCAAGGAATTGTGGGCAACGTTTCCCAGGCCAAGATGTGCTATGGTGACAGGTTCCTACCCCAAAAAACCGGATACTGTCATAAAATCAAAAGGTACTTCAACAAAATATCAGTTTAAAGGTGTGCTCCCAAGCAACGACATTATTGTGATTTTTTTAATTTTTATTTTTCCCCTAAAAGATTTTACTTCAATTTTCAATTGAACTGTACAGCTTATATGTTATATTAAAGGTGGAAAATATTCTGAAGTGATTTATCTTGGTCTGATTTTTTACATCTCAAAAACCGGGCATTTTAACAGGGATGTATGGACTTTTTATATCAACTGTATATGGTACTTTTAGGAAGGAAGATAATCAGTATTATTCAACATTATTCAATAATTATTTCTTCTTGCCCATTCAGTACCGTATTTGTGTATGATTCTGTCTTGATACATGATACATTAATGGGAATAGGATCGTATTTTAGTCTGCAATACTTATTTAGATGCCTTAAATACAGATTTATACAATTGGCTATCAAAACAATATATAATTCTTCCCATTTCTTTATAGAATAGCACTTTTCATTCCCATGTAGTAGAGTTAAGAAATTAAGATGCATGGGTTTAGTTAACCTTTTAAGAGCTTCAATTAGCTTCTTACCTTAAAAGTGACAGAAAATCTGATACAAATTTGTAGGGTCAAACCACTCATACCTTCTACCTTTCTCTATTAGCCTGTCTCAGCTAGCTGACTCTCCACCAGGACTTTGTGGATCTAACCTATTTGACCTTGCAGTTCTTGCCTCCATTTATTTCTCTGCCCTTTTCTTCAGTATATTTTTTCTCTGCTCTTGAGACTGCACTGCTGATGACTGCTGATCTATTGTACTTGCTGAGCATAGTAATACTCAACATAAATGATAAATAGAAGTTAGTAATAAACTACAGTATTCTGGTTGTTTGTTTCCCACCATTGTTATTTTGCTGTAGGAGAAAGTTTATTTTAATGCTATTATTGTACTTTGGTGACTATTACACTGGATTTAACCATCTTTAAAAAGAAACCTCTTTAGAACTAAGAGGTATTGCTTCACTTTGCAATGTTGAAAGCCAGCCAGTTAGTGTTAGGGTGTGTCTGACTATCCTGTTCAATTTGCTAAAAAGGATGTTTGTTCCAAAACATTGTTGGCCTGATGGCACAATTGTTTTTATTTAATGCCATTTTCATTATCTATTTAATGCAATACTTTCCTATAGGTGAAACTATTTTAATATTTTCAGTATGTTGCTCCGTTGACATGATTAGGTTAAAATGTTCTTTGCGACCAGACTGAATAAAATATGCCAGAGAATTAGATTCTGTCTTTAGCTCACATTCTATATTTGCTTAGTACATTGCTTAATTTTGAAATATTTAGTTTGATGACATGAGTTAGTTAAAACTCCTTTCTAAAGTTACTTTGGTGATTGAGGTAGCTGTAAGGACAAGATTCTATTGATTTTATTTTGTCTATTAAACAAATTTATATGGATTCTCATCTACCAGTGGACATCTGGGTGGCAAACAAAGATGAAAACATAATGCAATTATTAAGTCCAGTTGGAAGAGATAAAACAAAAGCTGAGTCTGAGTTCCCAGTAAAAATTTCATTACCTTAAATCACACACAACCACATCAGAGCTCCATTAACATCCTGACCTCAAGATTTCTGGATTTGATCCAGAAGTACACTGCTATTAAATTTGATTCAGAACTATATAGCTATTAAAGTCACTCTTTTGCTTACTCCTTTCTTTTTAACACTGCTTATGAGAGGAAAAAAACTCCTCATAATATTTGGAGGAATTGCTCAAAATCTCAAATTTTGTTAAGGGAATACAAAATAAATTCAAGGGAAAAATTGATGATAGAGAGACATAGTTGTCAGTACTTTTCTTATTTACAGTTATTAGAAAGAATTAAAAGACACTTATGGTTTTAAACATACAGCTGAGTAGAAAAAATTGAATTATGTATATATAATATACACATTTTTACTAAAATTTATATATCTTATAGAAATTTTAAACAGAAGAACAAGTGAAAGAAAGTATGATAAAGGGGACTGCAATTTTGATTATAATGATAGAACAATGAATGACTGAATTGGTTCTGATATTAATATTTGATTGACAGTATTGAGATTTGTGTTGCATTATGACTGAAATTTGCACAAGGTAGAAATTTATGCTATGTTAAGATTACACATAATCTTTAAAATAATTTTAATAAAATGATGCACCAGTGGCATATATCTTCAGAGAAATTATTTAGAATATATTAAAGCACTTCTAGTTCATGTCTGAAATGTAAATCAGAAATTTTGTCATGCTTGTGTAAATTTTTTTAAAATTTTTTAGATTAAACGCATGTACTGATTCAGAAGAATTTAAAGATTAATATATAAGTGAGATCAGAAATCTTCTAGTCTCACTTATATATCACTGGAAGTCTGATGGATAAACAGCTGCAAAAGCTTGATTTTTGTGGAATTTTGTTTTTGTGTATGATAAGTGCAACCAGATTATTGTATGCAAAAGGATGGAAAAATTCCACCATGCCTACAATGGAGGAATAGTTGGGGAAGACAATGTAACTTGCTGAGGCCAAATTCACTTCTTTGATTAGAGAAAAGACAATATCTATGTTTATTGCTGACTGGAAATGCCTTGTGGACTTTTTGCGGAAAACAGAAAAAAATGAACTTATTTACGGTTTTGGTGATTAGATAGGATAGATTATAAAAAGTAGAGAGACATGTTGTAACTTTAGAGAAAAGATAAATTTATAATTGTAATTTAAACTGCTGTAAAGATGATGGCAGTTTATTTTTATCTTTCTTCTTTTCTATTTTTCTTTTATGTTTTTCCCCTTTCTTGGACTTTATCAACTTTAATTTTGTTTTCCCCCTACTTTATAGGGGCTTGTGGTAGTTTCATTTTCCTTTTTAAAACTAGAATTTAATTATGCTTTTATAAAAGCAATCTGATATGTACCATAACTTAGGTTGGTGAAAGGTGAGCCACTAATGTGTGTGTGGGAGTATTAGATTTTCATTCCACCTTTATTATTTGTATAAATAACTCAAGGTAGTGAATATACCTAATACTCTTTCCTCCTCCTCCTTTCCTCTCAACAACCAGCGTGTGAGGTGAGTGGGTTTAAGAGAGGGAGAGTGCACAGCCCAAAGTCACCCAGCCAAGTTTCATGCCTAAGGCAGGAGTAGAACTCAACCACTGCACCAAAATTGTTCTCCATTTTCATAATAGCTTCCTAAATGAACAGGAAAACAGAGTGAGTTAGGTTTACTAATGACATCCTGTCAGCTTTTATCCCAGAGTCTTTGCCTAATTAACAAAACGCTGAAGTATCCCTATTAAAAATAGGTGATCTGGAGAGAGGCCAATTTAACTAATGTTCTGTGAATTTTAAAGTAGGAGCTAATAAATGGGTCATTAACAAGGTAAGAAAGTAATGTTGAAACAGAACAGAACAGGAAAAAAAATGAGCCAAAGTTAAGTTCAGTTCACCAAGCCCTGGTTTCCTGTTTCAAAAAGATTATGACATTTTGTACTCAGCTGGGTAGTGTTAAGTGGGTTCTCAAAATCCAAGCCTGAATATTAGAGAGCCCTTGAGATTTTATATTTATGTACACAAAAATCCTGTAGGGGAGCTTTGAGGCTAGCTTAGCATTGAAAATTTTAATTGCATCAGGAGGGTAGCATCTATTGCTAGAACAGAAACAATGGATAAGCACAAATAAGGTGGCTTCTGATTTCAGTAGAACAGAATGATGGGGGGTTGATCAGGAGAATGGTGAAATAACAAGCCAAGATACCTAAAATACCTGACCTGCTCAACAGGACAGTGCAAAATCAACCACTTATTGCAATTGAATATTCTTTCAAAAAGCTTTTTTGAATTTTGATAACAGTATTGAATATGTATCTGTGCTCCACTAGCTGATATGTATGTAAAACATCATCCAAACTTTATTTATTTGGTGGATTTCCTATTAAATGGATTTTCCCATTTGCTTCCAACTAACAGTATCTTTCTGCTAGCTTTGTTTACATAAAATTATTTGTATTAATTTTTCAATTGTTTGTGAGAGGGCAGCAACAGCATTCAACACCAGGAACATGCCAGGTCCTGTATCTTTTAACAAAGAAAAAAAATTATGCCTGCTGGAGATCTTCCACTAACTAAAGTAAACACCGTTAGTCAGGATGGATCAGTTATATGTCTCTATTAAAATAGCTTCAAATATTAATGTATCCCATATGAGATAACAATTGTGAGGCAAGCTGGCAATTATAGTTTACGTGGTAGTTTGAAAGGATCTGTGTCTTATATTCTGCTATTCTGAGAGGTATCCATTAGTGATAAGGCATGTAGCAAGAGTTTTAATTTTTTAATGTTTTGCTATAATTTATGAGTGTGTATACTTTTATCATTCCAACATGGAGAAACTTAGTGCTTTTTGCCTTGATCTCATACTGGATATTTTGAAGTAGAATGAAGAAAGGAAGGAAGGAAGATAGCATCCTTGAAAATATATTAACAACTGATTTCTTGTTTTGTTTGCTTCACTCCACACACCTGACACTGAAAATAAGTATTTATACACACAATTTTTCCTGTAGAATACTTCTTACTTTTATGCTATTGTTGGAAGAAATATCCATCTGGTTCAGTTCCAAGCCGGGATGAAGACAATGGAAACATGGAGGCTGATGGGGAAAAATGGTTTAATGATAAAGTAGAACCACATGGATGGTCCTGGGCAGCTGACCACATGGAGTTGAGAGTGGGTTTTTTTAATAGCTTCTCTTGGGCTTTGAACTTGAACTTCCTGTTCCTGTGCAAGAACATGTATTCTATTGGCTGTTGTCAGGCTCCCATGGGGCTATGCAGGGGTCATAGCTGAGGTTATCTGAGCTCCCAGGTTTGGCTGATACAATCTCCTTAGGAGATTGTGTCATGTGGTGAGCTCTGCTGCTAGATGGGTTAATCCTATTATGTCCTGGAGAGTCATGTCTTAATCCCATCACCCTGAAGCTGGAGTTCTTTTGTCTTGTAGATAGGCTGGCCCAGTCTTTCTTAATGGGCACCAAATACCTGCTGCGGACAGGGAGCTGGAGCTCTGAGTTTCTGTCTCCCTTAGGATTTTTATTTCTCTTCTAGGGGAAATATTTTATCCTGCCTTTCTAAAATTCTCAAAATATTTCATTCTTTTAGCAGAGGTGTAGGTGCTAACTTTCTACACTATAATATTTTGTATAAAAGTAGATTCCTCTCTGACAGTTTAACTGTACTAGGCTTCTATCATAGTAACATATTTCATTTTAAACTCGATTTCTTGGACAATCTTTTACTCATCAGTTCCTATCTTTTAATCAAACATGTCTCTTAAAATTGGTGTAAGGATAACAAATTGTGTTGCAGCCACAGTTTGTAACTTCTTTTTATAACATTGATTTTGAAATTTTCTTTAGTTAAAACATAACACATAAACAATATGGTAATAATAGTTAAATATAAAGTAAGCCAAATATGTCCAAACCAAGAGCCATTCTTTATCTAAGAAGAGACCTATGATCTTCCTTTAAACTTTATAAACAGTTCTCCAAGGACTGTTTTAATTCTTCATGATGCAGGTAACAATTGCAAGTAATAATATAATGACAATAACAGGCCCTTTCACAGTTGCAGTTTAAAGTCAAGGACTGCAATATGCAAATTAAACCAATATCAGGAACACAGAAATTGATTCCATCCTGCATATTTTCCGTCCTGCAGTCTTGTATATTTATTAATTCAGTTTGGTTTAGCCAAGATGATAAGAACCCATAATTTATTATGGAAGCAGACTAACATTGTTTTCAAGCTTTTCTATGAATGGTTACTTTGCCCTTTCAAGTTTAAACCAAATATTTCATGTGAGTTACTAACAATAGCTGCTTTAAGCAAAGATAGGGTAAACAAAACGTTTACACTTTAATTATATTGCAGACCTGAAAGTGTTTTATGCTTAATAAGACTTTGTGAAATAATGCTCAATAACTAAATACCCATTTAATCAAATCATAATTACTGTATTATTGATATTCCCAGGGGTATTTTCTCCCAAGGAATTATGCTAGAATGTTATGGGACAAATAACTGTAAATTATTTTTAAGGTCATCTGGTCTGTCTTGTCAGCAGATATGGTGAATCATATTGTGTGCCAATGGAGGTTTTAGGAAATTCATCATATATCTCAACATGTGCAAACAGCTATTGATTGGAAAGACATAGCTTGCTGAAAAGTCAGGGGATCAGTCTTCAAGTCTTGATCTTCCTCTGTGTAAAAGCAACAAAATAATAGGAGACTTTCTTTGTATAATAACTTTTAAAAAGCACTGATGAACATTTATGATAATCTAAAAGAATTTTCAAACAACACTGAAGACGAGAAAAGTGAAAGTAAAAAGGATTAGAGCTATGCATATTTTTAATAATCTCAGCCAAAGTGTTCCAGTCTGTAGTGTGAGGCCAGATTTAACAATTCATTTCACTAAATAGCAATTTCCAAGCTCAAAAAAATTCTCGTAAAAACAGATGGTGAATCAGGAAGCTTGCTATCAACTGTAAAAGCATCATGTATAAATAAGATATTTTGAGAAATTTGATGTTAAGGTCATGAATATTATTGATTTTGTGAAAAATGCCCCCTTTTGGCTCTGTACCATCTTCTGTTTTGAAAAGAATCAAAAGTACCTAGGTTCTAGGTAGGAGATGCTGAGGATCAGACATCGTTTGCTGATTCTTCTTTGCTCTACTCCATTAAAAAATAATGAAATTTCAAAGTTAACTGTGAATATCAATTCACATTAAAATGCCCATCTTATTATGCATCAATTTAGAATAATATAGGGTTATGGTTTTCTGAACAGACATTATATTCTTCCCCTGGAGACTGCCTAACTGAACAACTTGAACAGAAGTAGCAACACTGGTAGATAACAAAATCCCTTTCTAGTTACAGGTAGTCCTTGAATTTGCAACCAGCTGCTTAGTAACAGTTTGAAGTTATGATGGACCCAAAAAAGAAATATATGTCCTGGTTCTGAAGTTCCAGTGTTCAGCCCCCCTGTCCTCCCCAACCCCGGTCGCGTTTTAGGTGCTCAGCAACTGGCCGGCATTTACAGTGTTTTTGCCAGAAACAGGCGTTTTCTTTTGGTTTCCAGTAAACCTCTCCTATTAAAAAAAAAACCAATGGGTTCACTTAAAACCACGATGTTTGCTTAATGAGGTTATTTTTTAAAAAGGTTGTAAAACTGTAAAAAGCATAGTAAAATTGTAATGAATTTTCCCTTAATGGCTCCATAATATCAGTTTTTAGAGGTAGGCAAAGTCAAGAAACAGCATGCTCTTTATTGTTGTAATGAAGCCTGCCAGAGTTACTCTGCACTCTATCTTATCCCAAACGAAATCAGGATTATTTTCATTCTTATGCTTTCTGTTTTCTCATGACTGATTAGTCTTTTCCCCTCCCTTAATGATTCATCACTCGTCACTCCCCTCTTCCCAAGGTCAGATCTAACATTCTTTCACGTATAGCATATAACTAGAATACTTTGATGAACATTTATTCCTCATCACCATGGAAATTATAACTCCGTACTGGAAGCCAAACCTTGTGTTTACCATTGAGTTAAATAACTGTATGGTTATTGAAAAAGACATCATGTAGACTTTCTCATGGCTGCTTATGGATGTAACAGAATAAAAACAATGTTAGGTGAAATATGAGGGACCATGAATTGGAAGCCTCAGCAAAAGAAAATTTCTCAATTCACACGACAGAAAAATACACACACACATCACATATATATCTTGAGCTAAATGAATGCAAACACCCAGATTAATAATCTAAAATAACAATTAGTTGAAAAACTGAAATCATCTCCATAGAACCTAAAATAATTTTAGTGACACTTTTCAAACCCATTGTACTGCCCCACTCTCTCTCTCTCTCTCTCTCTCTCTCACACACACACACACACACACACATGTATATGTGGTTTAGAGAGTTTATTAATGTTCCCCCAGTAATTCCCTTCACCCAGGCTCAGAACTGTCTCAAATAAATCCAGCCACAAACAGGCCAAGATTAATTCACAAGGCAAGAGCTAATAGTCCATAAAACAATGGAAAGTTGCTCCAACAAATAAATCCACCAGGCCCAACTGAAACACCCCCCGCCCAAGAGCTCACTTGGCAAGAGAAGTTCAGTGTTGCCAAGGCACAGAGTTAAGCAAGAAGCATGAGAAACAAACACAGCCAGAAACCAAACATGTTATTCTTAGCAATGCCTCCCTCCATTTGCTGTGATAAATAGCTTTCCGGCGCAGCCCATTAAGATGGGTGGGGCCTTCTCCCAAGTGATCCGGCAGATCTCTGTTGCTCTTGTCTTTTTTCTGCCCTGCATGCTCTCAGATCTACCATGGAAGGCAAGCTGTCCCCAGCCAAAGCCCCCCATTAATCTCTTTTGGCTGGCCATTGAGAGTCATCAATTAACCCAGTTCCTGATATGCCAGGAATGAGCTCATCCTCCCTTGAGCTGACCTCCAAGGAAGAATCTGAGGAGTTGTCCAAGGGAGATATCACACCCATTCACTTTCCACATTCTTTTTTTTTTTTTGGTTAAACATTTGTCAATACATCAAAAAGCAAACATGACGCAGTTTTCCTTGATTTGACATTCTTAATTGAAGTCAATTCCCAGTCGTCAAGCCTCAGGGTTACAGATGAATCTTATATAGACTGAACAACTATAATAACCATCCTAGGGCAATATAAAATATATCATACTTCTAGTCCTTTTCAAAAGCAATTCCATATATAGAATGACATAGAATGGCTGAAACATTAGTTACCTAACTGACATGCTTGTCCTCCAGAACAGAAATTCCAATAGAGCAGACTTCCTAATTGCATTAAAAATCCTTAGTACTTTCAGCCAAACGTACAAGGCTTTTTTTTTTCTTAAATCTTTTCCTTGATGGATAAAGGGTGGAAACATGCTCACTACTCTGCACTTTATCCAAACACTTGGCAAATCCCTTTTGGAACCAGTCTATGAATAAGATATAGGACTGCTACAAGCGAATCAGTTATATATTAGGGGCTCCTTCCCCAATTCATTTCCCATTTGTCCACACTGCCCAGATTTTTCACCCTATTCTGGCCTGAACAGCTGCATCTTTTGAAATAAAATTATTAATATGTAACGGGTAGTAGCAGAGT